>NC_060066.1:58592500-58914791 GCF_922984935.1 Meles meles | reverse complement strand
GAGGAAATAGAAATGTATAGCGTTAATATAGACTACATTGAGCATTTACTAAGAATGAGATTACAAATATTTGAGGGTGGTATTGTAAATAACACAACTCAAGAAGGGACTTACGGGGTTACTATAAGAATTTGAGATTTTTTGGCAGGGGAAGGGAAGAAGGAGAGGAAGAGAGAGAATCTTAAGCTGACTGTGGAGCCTGACTGGGGCTTGAGATCATGAGTTGAGCTGAAATCAAGAGTTGGATACTTAATCGACCAAGCCACCCAGAGGCCCTAAGGTTTTTTTTTTAATCTTTTTTCTATTTCCTTGAAAGCACAGCCCTATGAAAAATATAACTCTTTCTGTGTTTTATTGGATTACTTAATTTTCATTTCAAGTTTATTTGCTGTTCTATCTTATCTGGGCCATTTTTTAGGCCTAATTCCTTTATTATTTATTTATTTTTTTAGTGGAGCATAACACCCTGGGCATGGAGCCTGTTTAAGATTCTCTCTCTCCCTCTCCTTCTGTCTTCCCTCACCACTTGCTCACATGTGCTCTCTCTCTCTTTCTAAAAAAAAAAAAAAATGAACATAAAGAATTGACTTCAAAATTCCTTAGAAAGTGTAAGAAATATAGTTCTTACCAAGATGGTAATTGAAATATGTTCCTGGTATTGTGAGGGTAAAATTAACACTCTATATAAAAGCCGTATGGAATAAAGAATCTGTTTTAGCCAGTTATTTTTTAAAATATTTATCAAGTCTGATATATCTGGAACAGATCCATTAACTAATTAATTTAGTAATTTACCAAGTATTCAGAGCAGGTTCCAAGTCTCATGTTAATAACAATGGACTAGTCTGCAGGCTAGTTGTAAAGAGAATACATGTGCGTCAGTTTTCATGGTGAAGAACCATATCTCTTACATGTCTGTTCACCTAAAACAAAATGAGATGAGGATGTGTATTAACTCCTGCCAGTCTTCCCCATTTTTAGCACAGTAAAGTAGCCTTGATTTATCAGGCAGCTTTGTATGATCTTCTTTCTTCACCTTAAGATAGAAGGGAAGGGTGCGCTTGGGTGGCTCAGTGGGTTAAGCCTCTGCCTTCTGCTCGGGTCATGATCTCAGGGTCCTGAGATCCAGCCCCGCATCGGGCTCTCTGCTCAGTGGGGAGCCTGCTTCCCTTCCTCTCTCTGCTGGTCTCTCTGCCTACTTGTGATCTCTCTCTCTTTCTCAAATAAGTAAATAACATTAAAAAAAAAAAAGAAGGGAAGTTGGTGCCCACTATGGACTATATATTGTATGCTTATCTCTCACTTATACCCCTGAAGTAAATCTTTCTTTAGGTGAAGAAACTGAAGATGTCCAGAATGAGACAGGTAGCAGAGCCAGAATTAAAATCTGGGTTTATGTAAGTTTAAAACCATTCCCTTAGATTTATACTGTGAATTATTTGAGGAAGGAGGTCATCTCTTAGGTTGAAACTCTCGTGGAGCATGATGTGTAACATTGAGTCTAATAGGTGGATCTTCTGGTTGCACTAGAGAACACCTCTGACAAGGTATGTGGAACATCTGGGGTGAAGGAGTGGTGGAGGTAGGGTTGGTGGTTGCTCAGGTCTTGCTCAGCAAAGGGGTATTTACTCTTAGGAGCTTTACCAGTAGGGAGAGTAGGCTCCTTTCTGGAAATGAGGAGGTAGGATCAAAGATCTGTTGGAGTAAGGGCTTGATTTGCTGGTAGGAGTGGTTAGAAAGAGCATCTGTAGGTGAAATTAGATTGGTGGTCAAAGTGAGCTGAGGTGTGAGCTTGAGAGATGGCCCTGAGCTCATGGGCCCTTAAGCGGCTTCATGGGGAGCCTGGCGTCAGCATTAGGCTGGATTCAGGACATCATGATTAATTAATTGAGAGGAGTGACCATAGTAAGGAAGCATTCATCGTTAGATAGTTAAAATTTTTAAGAAAATAAAAACTTGCCATTGGAGTTGCAGAAATTAGGTTCTCCTTCCTGAGGAATTACAAAAATGAGTTTATGACAGATGTAGTATATAGAATGAAAGACCTGCTATACCTTAAAAAAATACAAATCTATTTTATATACTTTTTAAGAATATATGCATACTTACAAATGCATGTGTGTTTATACACATTTATATATATTTGTATATTGCCAGGAGTGAGATGATGGCCATTCTCAATAGGATAAATTAGAGAATGATACTAATTTTAAGGAGAATATAATGAGCTGTTAAGTTATGTTTTAAGACTAGGCTGGGGAGGGGCAACTGGGTGGCTCAGTGGGTTAAAATTTCTCTGCCTTCGGCTCAGGTCATGATCCCAGGGTCCTGGGATCAAGCCCCACATCAGGCTCTCCACTTAGCAGGGAGCGCTTCCTCCTCTTTCTCTCTCTGCCTGCCTCTCTGCCTACTTGTGATCTCTGTCTGTCAAATAAATAAATAAAATCTTTAAAAAAAAAAAAAAAAGACTAGGCTGGGGACTGATAGCGGTTAGGATTAGAAATAGAACTTTGGGAGGCAATAATAGTAGCAGCTCCTGTGGTTCATTAAGTCCCTGAATTAATGTGTATATAGGTAAAGAAGATAAAGTTAAAGACCAAGTCTTGTATTAAGGGTGGGAGGAAAAATGTATACCCCAACAAAGGAAATGAGGAAAGAAGAAAATAATCACATGAAAAAGACCAATGTTTGTATTTAGAGGACTAGCCTTTATCTATTTAGAACAGAATAATTGTCAAAATGAGAGAAATCCTGAGAACAAAGAGACACCAAGTCATTTTCCCAAAGGGAACAGGAATCAAATTTTCATGATTTCCACTGGAGACCAAAAACAAACAAACAAATAAACAAAAACCCAACAAGAAGAAACAACAAAACAAAAACAAACAAAAAACTTGTTCTGATTTTGACAATTAAATATGCATATATAAATGTTTGCACTATCCTGTAAGCTCCGTGAAGGCTGAGGAATTGTGTCTTCTTTCTTCATTTTCTGAATGCCTGATACGTGCACATTTATTTAATCGAATTTACACCTTCATTGGAAGAAGCAATAACCTCCACTTACAGGTTGGCATTCCAGGGGCAGAGTTCATGTTGCTTCAGCGTTGTAACTGGGTCAAAGTTAAGAACAGTTTTAATCTCACGTATGCTTTTTAAATCAAAAGTGAAAGCTAAGGAGAATAATGATAATCACTCTTGCATTCATTTTCCTAATGGCTTTCTGATTTTTTAACTACTATTTAATAGATATGATATTAATGAAAAAATGTTGATTATCTTGAAATATATATTTTAAGGGACAGTAATGGTTTCTATCATAGGTGGTTAAAATTATGAAACAAGCTATTGTAACTATATTCAAAACACAACAATATAAAGTATTAGGCATTTTAAATTTTTCATTTATTTTTTATTCACTTATAATGACTACATCTGTTTGACATTCATTCAGCAGTCTGTCTATCTGTCTGTCTGCCTGCCTATCATCTTCCTCACTCTTCTAGCCAGGGTGGAATTATAAAGGAACATAATATCTATTTCCTAGTAGGAGGGAGCTTCATCGTAGCTGGGCAAATGACATATAAAATTGAATAGAATGCAGGCTAAATAATAATACCAAGCATGTCTTGTAATAATATATGGCTATATCCCTAGTCAGTAGGAAATTCTTAAAGTGTCATGAGTTTTTAGGAAGGAGAGATCACTGTGGCCTGTCAAGAATATGAAACCTAATATATGTGCAGTATTTTAAACTTGTACCTGGATTGTTGTCATTATGTAGAAAAATATTCTGATTTCTCTGTGCCAAATGGATAAATGATATAAAACATGATCAGGTAACTAATAGGAACATGAAAAAAAGATAGTTTTTTTAGGTGATAGGATTCTGGGTAATAAAATATTTATTCTAGTTTTCACTTCAAAATATTGCTTGTGTATTGATGTTTATAAATGAACTGTGTACTTTGGCTTTGTGTAAGTAAAGAGAAGTAAGCTCTGCTATGTCCTTGTGTAAAATCAAGTAACTAATTCATACATATGTTCATTCAGGAAGTGTTTGTTCATTTATGCATTTAATCATAAACATGTTTATTCATACCTCCTGTCTTAGTTCAGGCCACTCTAACAAATTACCAGTGACTGGTTGGCTTTAACAACAGTCATTTCTTACAGTTCTAGAAGCTGGAAGTCCAGGATCATGATGCCAGTATGGTCAGGTTCTGGTGAAAGCCCTCTTCTGGGTTGTGGACAGCTGACTTCTTGATGTATCCTCACATGGTAGAAAAAGAATAAACTAGCTCTCTGCTCTGTTCTTATAAGGACACTAATTTCATTCAAGAAGACCCTACCTTCATGACCTAGTGGTTACCTTCCAAAGGCCTCACTTCTAAATACCATCAAATTGGGATTAAGATTTCAACACACACATTTTGGAGAAACAGGTACTCAGCCCATAACACCTCCTATCCATTGGAGTGATCCAGACAGTAATGGTGGGATGTTAGCATGGACAAGCAGTTATCTTCAGAATGCTGAAGCAGTCTGGAAAAGCTCCCCATTTCTGGAATGTTAACTCATATATGTATGTGTGTGTATGTATATATGTATACTGTCATATATATATATATATATATATATACATATGTGAAACTCTGTAAGTATTTAATGAACACTTATTAGCTTCATACAAGATATGGGGACTTTTCTGTTTGGTGATGTCTAATAGTCATTCTCACATTACAGATAGGAAATACCCAAAGCAAAAGTTTATTTAGTCCAAAGCTAAATAAACGTGTAAAATCTGTAAGATCTTCTTTTAGTTGATATAAATAATGGTTCCCTGGGGCGCTTGGATGCCTCATTCGGTTAAGTGTCCAGCTCTTGATCCCAGCTCACATCTTGATCTCAGTCAGTCCTGAGTTAGCAAGCCCACATTGGGCTCCACAATGGGTGTGGAGCACTTAAAAAAAAAAAAAAATCCTATTCAATAGAATTCTATTGACTAATTCTATTCAATAATAATAATTATTATAATAATTACTATTATTATTATTTATGGTTCCCTAAAGAGTGGTTTTTCAGAAAACATAGATCATGTCTTAAAGGGATGTACATACCAATGAAAAAACCATACGCTATGAAATAGGGGGAATTATGTAGTAAATTATTTTTCCTTTGTCACATTCTACACTTTTTAGAGTGATTATGGTTTTCAGTGATAATTTACCCGATTGTGAGGCCCCTTGGATAGTAATTAACTCATGCAGTGTTATGGTACAATACATAGAAAGCGTAATCCATTCATCTGAGGAAAAAATCTCTTTAAATACACTGTGAACACAAAGAATTCCTGAAAAACAATTGGTATCTAAATGGTTTGAAAGGGTTACTATAATTCCCTACAGGCCTAGTTAATGAAGGCAGTACCTATCCCTATATTGAAAAGATGAACATGGTTTTCAGATATAGTCAATTTATGCAGGGAGACTGTGGTGACAGAAAATACTTATTTCCTTTAATCCAGTTTACCATTTAATCTATAAATGCAAACCATGTTAAGGGATGCTTGAAAAAAATAAACTTGAAAGTCAACATTAACCTCCCAAGAACCAGCTGAAGTGCTCAAAAGACAATAAAAGTAAAATTTCATTATACAGACGTCAAGTGGGTTTTTAAAAAAAAAAAAAAAACACCTAGCCTTTCCAACTAAAATGATGAATGTTGTTCTGATTCTAATTGACAAGTATTATATAAAAAAGAGTTCTTGCCTTCGTTCTTATCAAAACTGTGGGGATTTCCAATGATAGGACAATATTATGTGGGTGGAAACTTCTCAGAAGAATAGAGAACTTATCAGTATTTACTTAAGTTCTATTACATTCAGAGCCATAAAAGCAACTACACTCATAAATTTATAGCCAGTCAAGGATATTGCCTCTTCCCCAAAGAGGGTAGATATTAAAGGAGTCCAGTGAATGAGCTCAAATCATGAAGTGGTTTCAATATTGGAGCAGTTTTCCTCCTTCCTATTTCAACTTGTAGCCAATATGTTATGAAGAATCACTGGCTAGCGAACTTTGGGCGTTTGGAAGCAAAAAAACTGATCTTAACCATTTTTTTCTTAGAGATTTTATTTTTCTTCTATAGTGGGTACCTAATAATAGTATTTACCCTTAATGAGCTCTAACTGTAGATGAATGATCACCCTACTTGCTTTTTATAATTTCAGATTTGTGGATGAAGAGATAGAAGTTCATAGAGGTTTAGAATCTGGCCCCAAACCATAGCAGAAACAAGGCTTAAACCCAGATCTTTCTGATTCTGAAGCCAGTTCTAGATTAGTTTCCTATATCTGCTGTAACAAATTACCACAAATGGAGTGGCTTGAAATAACACATATTATTATACATGATACTGTTTTATAACACAAGAAATCCCAAAGGAGTCTCCTTGGACTGAATTTAAAGAAGTCAGGAGGGCTGCATTGCTCTGGAGACTCTGGTGGAGAATCCGTTTCCATGCCTTTTCCAGCTTCTAAGAGTTTATCTTCACTCCTTGGCTCATGGCCCCTTCTTCCATCTTCCATCTTCAAAGCTAACAGTCCCATCATTCTGACCTCTGTTTCTGTCACATCTCCTTTTCTGACTCCTCTAACTCCCTATTCCGTCTTCTAAGGACCCTTCTGATTGCATTTGGCCCACCTGGCTTATTCAGGGTATTCTCCCTATTTTAAGATTCTCAACTTAATCATATATACCAAGTCATTTTCTTTTGCCATGTAAAGTAACATACTTAGAGCTTCCAAGTATTAGGACATTTTTGGAAGGCCATTATTTTGCCTACCACAGAAGCTAAGAAAAATACAGGTAAACAGTACAGTT
The DNA here is from genome assembly GCF_922984935.1 of Meles meles. Taxonomy (NCBI): domain Eukaryota; kingdom Metazoa; phylum Chordata; class Mammalia; order Carnivora; family Mustelidae; genus Meles; species Meles meles. The sequence goes on along the minus strand of NC_060066.1, from coordinate 58,907,907 downwards.
GTGTGTGTGTTTTTTCTTCAAGATTTTATTTATTTATTTGACAGAGAGAGTGAGCACAAGCAGGGGGAATGGCAGGCAGATGGAGAGGGAGAAGCAGGCTCCCCGCAAAGCAGGGAGCCCAATGCATAGTCCCATCCCAGGCCCCTGGGATCATGACCTGAGCTGAAGGCAGACTGTTAGCCACTGCACCACCCTGGTGCCCCAGTTTTGTGTGTATTTTAAAGTTAATATTTTGATATTATAATTTAGTAGACCAAATATAATCATAATCATAATCACTAAAAAGACTATAGTAGTATAATAAAAGAGTAGTAGTTTAGGATCCAGATAAACCCTTGCTCTATCGTTTTCTAACCTTAAATAAATCTCTTAGTGCTATTTCTTTAGAGTTGATATGGTGGTAAAATTACATCAAATATTATTCCTTAGAACAAATAAAAACGTATTTAAACACTTAACTGGTAGGTGTTTAACAAATGCGTGTTTCTTCTCCCTTATTTTTAGAAAATAACGAAGAGAAGTGGTCAGATAGTACAGGCTGCATGCAAATGGCCCAAGTACTCAGTGATAATGATTAAACATGCAAAAACTGTTTGTTTTCTGAGTATGTTTACATTCTGCATAGGCCTTATTTTTATTTAACAGATAATGTTGTGGTACTCAGTATTCCCTCCTTTTTCCCTTTCATATTTATACTCACATTCGTATTCATACCTGCATTTTTTTTCCCTAACTGTTAAATTTGGACATTTGAATTAATTCATTTGCCTGATGATGGCTTTTTCTCATTCCATTTTAGGTACTTATTTTTTTAAGGTGAAAGTTTTTTATTATTTGTTGCTATCCTAATTTACAGCTCATAGTTTTATGGGACATGAATTGTGAGTCAGTCTTAAAAATCATTTTTTTAAAATTAATTACAATCTCATCTTACAGGACAGTTATAATAAAAAGTACTCTCCCTGCCTTGTCATTCCTTCATTCTCATTGTCATTCTCAGGGAAACTCGTAACTATTGGTTTTCAGTTGTTTTCTGTTGGAGTGCTACTCTGTAATTCTTGATCACATGCTTGTCAACTTTAAAGCAATCTCCTTGACTCCTGCTCTGAAACTTGAATTACCTTAAATTACACCATCTTTCCTAGCCCTTATTTTCAGTATTTGACATTTATATTTTTCATTTTGCTCTTTTATTGATTACTTTTATAACTTGAAATAATGTAGTTAAAAATTCATTTCTGTTTTTCAGCAGATGTGTTCTTAATTTATTAAGATAAGTTATTACTGTACTACTTCTACTCATTTCCTCAACTTGTCCTTCCTCCTATGGCTTACTTTGGTCATCTCTAAGCTTGTTTATATTTATATTTTTCAATAACCACCACCAAGTTGTCCTTTTTCTTTTTTTTTCCCTATATATTGACTGTAAAGGTTGGAAACATGTAAACTGTGTTGACCATCCACAAGTACTATCTAAGTTCTACTTGGGTATAGGTTCACACCAGAAACCTAGGATGTGGTGGGAAAAAAGTTTACTGTGTTCAAATGGATTCTCTTGCTTCTTGTTTATTATTATTATTTTTGCTTATTATTACTAAACTCAATTGCTTGCTACATTCTAATTTGTAATTAGAATAATTTGTAATTCTAATTAGACATAATTTGTCTAATTCTAATTTGTATTTCTAGATACAATAATTTTTTAAATTATTAATTAAATTTAATTAGAAATTATATATTTATTTATATATTTTAGTTTATATTTTTATAATATATATAAATTTATTTATATAAATATAATTTATATATGTAAATAAATATATATTTATATATAAACTATATTTATACAAATAAATTTATATAAATTATAAATTTATATATATATTATGTATATATATAAATATATAAATAAATAAATTATATAAATATAATTTATATAAATATATAAATTTATAATTAAATTTAAATATAAATTATAAATTAAATTATTAATTAAAAATTAATTTAATTTAAATTTTATAGAATTCTAGATAGAATAATTTGTAATTCTAAATTGACATTTGCTTTATATCTGGGCTTTAACTTTTTCAGACAGGTTTGTTTTTAACCCTGAAATTTTGAATTGTGTTTCTTTTTGTTTCCTCCTCTAATATTATCCACATTTTTTTAACCCCCAAAGTCTAGTGTTGTCTCAGATTTTCTTCCCCCCCAAAATATCCCTTGTGGAGCTCTATATGCTTTTGAAAATCTCATGATGCAGAGTTAGAAAATTTCAAAAGTATATGTGTGTGGGCCTTTTTTCATTCTTGGACTTGAGATCCCTAAGGACATGTACGGTTTTGAAACTTATATTCTGCTTTAATTTGGGGATGTTTCCTAAGTTTTTTTTTAATGATTACTTCTTTCCCATTTTTTTTTCATTTTCTCATTCTCATTTCTATTAGTTGGACCTCCTAGATTAATATTCTTTGTCTTGACTCTTATTTCATATTATTATTCTCTTTCTACATTTGTTCTTTACATTTTGTGCTTTGGTTATTATATGTTTAAACTCTAAGGTCTCTTTTCAGCTCTAAAACTATTTCTATTATTTATTTTAATATTTTTGAACTATAAAATATACCATACATGCATAAAAGCAAATAAAATATTGTCTTCAAGATTATCTTAGCTGCTCTTATTCTTCTGAAAACTACATAGATGTTTAGAATGGGCTTATTAATATTCACTAAAAATCATGCATGAATTTTCATTGAAATGATGTAACTTTACTGGTAAATTTGCAAAGACCTTGGTTTTTGGAGTCGTCTGTTGATACCGTCTTCAACTTTGGGGTTTTCTGCACAAAAGCATTATATATACATTTTACAGGTACATTATGCTTTTATAGAAAATGAGTCTTAACGAAAAATAAAAACACACCTCTGTTTTCTTTACTCTGAGGTAAAGGAAAACCTGTCTTAGTCAGCTGTTTCTACACTCATGCTGCATGACAAGAAGAAGAAGCCATAAAATGCTCAGTGGCTAATTGTTACTTTATTTATTTTTATACTCTCAAGGGTGTAATAGGGCTGATGTAGGCTAGGCTCCTTTGGATTTGAGCTATATTACAGGCCTCTGATCATATTTCAGGCCTGAAGTTCTGTTGAAGGAGCAGTAGGTAGAATGGCATATTCTTTTTGCAGCAGATCACAGGTACACAAGAGAACAAGCCAAGCCATGCAAAGTTCTGTTACATCATGTCCACTAATGTTTCATTAGTCAAAGCATTTTCATGGCCAAACTCAACATTAGTGGGATGGGGAAGTATCTTCCACTCACAGTGCAGGCACTATAAAATTACCGAGCACAGGGTGTGTATATATAATCCTAGTGTAAGAAACTGAATAATTGGGACAATCATCCAATTTATATCAGAAGGAAAGTATATGAATATGAGTATTCTTGATGTTTATGACTTTTTGTTTATTTTGCCATTATTAGAAACTTCCTCAGGCTTTTTTTTTTTTTTTATTTCACTTATAAGATTAAAAACGTTACTTGTTTACTTGTTAATGATATGTAAGTAGTACTTTATTATAATGGTGGTGAAAATCAGAGGACAAAGGGCCTCAGTCTCTCTTGTGAATAGAAGACCTGTGTACAAACTGTCCTGTGAATATTCCTCAACATACATCAGTCATTTCATTAATTCTGTGAGGATTTCCCTAATCCTACTGCTGCGCAATTGCCAATCTTCAGATCTCTCCAAGTTACCTGCTGGCTCTTCTTCTTTCTCACCCCTCCATCCACTTGGTGGGCAGGTCCTGTCAGCTCCAACTCAGTGTACCTTTCAAATCCATGGACTCAATTTTAATTCCATTAGAATTTTTCATCTCCAACCAAGAGTTTTACCTCACAGACATTTGGAGTCTGAGCCATCTTGGAAAAGAGGAATCTGAGAATGTCCCATGTTCAGAAGCCTCAACTGCTAGAGCTCTGGCTCCACATTGACTACAGGATAAAATCTGAATGTCTTTAGGACAGGATCTATAGCTCTTTAGAGCTTGGTCTCAATATTTTTCTCTCCTGAGGAACATTTAGTTTCCATCTCTTCTCCATCCATCACTCAAACTATGTGGAATGCTGACTTTAAAACTTTTTCCTCTTCTAGATGATTCTGTCACTACTCCAGCTATCATCCACTGTCTTCTGCACTCAGTAAGTCAGTTCAGTTGTCACTTTTGCTCTTAGCCTTTGCCTGACTCTAAGTCAGTGTTCTTTTCTGGGGTTTTTACAGCATTCTACCCAAATACCCATTAAAGAATTTCTCTCTTGGATCCTTTACTTTTGATTTTAAATGTATAAAAAAATTCTTACAAGAACCAGGTGACATATAAAGAAGAAAATAAAGTCTGTAGTAATCACTGTTCTCTGCTTAGGAGAATGCAGTTAATACTTTGGTATTCTTTTGTTTTAAAGGTCAGTTGTTTCATTTAACAACGTGGCAGAGGCATTGTTTCAATTACAACCCATTGTAAAAATTAATTGAGCTGTTTTTCTCTCTCACCCTACTCGGTTCCTTCCTCCCAAGAGCATCTATTTCCACATAATGCCTTACTTCCAGTGAACGGTGCAATGTCTGGCAAATAGGAGGCATTTAATTAATAGTTTTGTGAATGTTAAGTGCAATGGGAATATGTTTCTAAGTCCAGATGTCTCAATGAATCAAAAAAAGTTTAACTATAGTCAATGATAATATCCAAAAATGGTAGCATTTTACTAATGTCAGGACATCTTGTTATGTTAAATATCATTTTTTGGAATGCTGGCCCTGCAGCAAGGTGATAGTTATGTTGTAATTGTTTGTTAATCCTATTTTCCTCTGTTTTGACCTTTGGAAATTATTTGCCATAAGGAATTCAGTCACATAAGGCTTTAAAAATTGATCAAATAATGCTGCAGTTTTAATACTGGTAAGAGATACAAAGGGTTAAATCATTCTAGTCTTCTTTTTTTTTTTTCTTTTAAAGACATGTAACTCTTTTTTGTCTGATCTCCTTATGGTCCTTGTCACAACTGTATGGCTTTTAATCACTCATACATTCAGTGAGTTACTGCACTGCTGGAACCTTAATAATGTTCTAGTTTGTTTGGATGATCTTCCTGATAAGGTCCTGACAATCACTCAGTATAATGGGAAGACAATCAAAATAAAAAATGCTCTAAGAGTTCAGGTAGTAGAGCATGCTATTATTTTTCACATGGTGCAAGGATATTAAAATACTGACTTCCATGCTTTTGATTGAGTTTGTGATGAAATTCAAGAAAAATTGAAAATTTGAATTATTCTACTGCCAGTAGGGACTGTATATCATGAGCAGAAAGCAGGCATATATAACCAACTGTTGTATCATAATCTCAAGAGTGTCAGATTGTCCTTCTTTTATATGAGTTTCTGTGGTATGTCTAAGCAATTAGTTCATTATATAGCTGTTTTATATTTCCAATTACCACATGGAATTTTACAAAAATATCAGATGTCAACTTCAGTGCACATTGTTTGAATAAGTAATAATAATAATGACTTATATTGATAGAGTATTTCAGATTTTTCAAGGTGCTTTCCATTAAATTATCTCATTTAACTCCCTAGCCCTCTTAAATAATCAGTAGAATTATAATTCTCCACTTGTCCGTGCTGTTCTGCCTTCTTCCCTTTTACTGTTTCCCTATTTCTCTTTCTTTCTTTTAAAGGAGAAAATTTGGTGTTTCAGAAGAACACAGAATATGAATTCAGGTATTTAATTCCATCCTTGCTCCCATTGAATTATTTTGGTATTGGGCAGATCACTTCCATTTCTTAGAACCTTGGTTTCCTAATTGGCAAAATAAGAATAATGCAGAGCTTTACACCTCAATGTTGCGAGGATTAAGGTGAAATATAGGAAACATAAAAAAAAAAACCAAAAAGCAAAAAGCAAATGTAATGTCCTTGTTAGGTTTTTTTTAAGGGGATCTTGGGATAACAGAAAGAGAACATTCTGGCCTTCCTGCTTCTTAATTATAGTACTTGATCAAGTTATCTAACCTTGAGCTGTATTTTTCTCATGTGTAAATGGGCCTAATAATTCCTATCTTGTGAAGTTGTTAATAGAAAAAATAAGGAAACATATATACTGTTCCTAACACAGTTTTTTGAAATATAGTAGTACATAAACTCTATTAAAAATAATTTGTCTTCCTTCCTCCCCCTTTACTACCTCATTTCTTCCTACCCCATTTTTCTTCCTCCACCTAAACTTATATGGCAGAGAAGATGAAGTACATGATTGCAAAACCTTGAGATTGAATAATTAAAACATTTTTTTAGCATCAAGATTTTTCTCTTTTTTCAAACAAAATTGTAAGCTGCAGTTGAGGAAGGAGAAGGGGGTCCAAGCCCCCATTCACCTCGTTTGAGAGAAAACCCTTCCTCTCATACTTTAGGACCTCCCTTTAATCCTGAACACTTTTCCCAGTAGAATTTGAAAACCACGGATATAGGCCAACCTCTTCATTTTACAGATGAGGAAACTGAACTTGAGAGAAGTTGAGTGATTGGCCTAAATTTGCAAAGTGGGTAAGTGGTGAGCTAAGGCTAGAGCTCACTGTGTTTTCACTTTACCCTATTGTTCCCCTTACTAAGTGAAGGTCCAGAGGGCAAATGTGTATATTTAAGATTCCTCTCTTGAAGCATAGTATAGTCTATTTATGGAGGTGGAATTTAGATTCAAAAGATGAAATGTGGGGCGCCTGGGTGGCTCAGTGGGTTAAGCCTCCACCTTCCGCTCAGGTCATGATCTCAGGGTCCTGGGATCCAGTCCTGCATTGGGCTCTCTGCTCAGCGGGGATCCTGCTTCCCCCTCTCTCTCTGCCTGCCTCTCTGCCTAGTTGTGATTTCTCTCTGTCAAATAAATAAATAAAATCTTAAAAAAATAAAAAGATGAAATGTAAGGTAGTATGATGCAGCTGTGAAATGGATGGAATAGGTAAATACTTCAAGAAAAGAGGAACACGGATGATCATTCTCTTTGGGGACGGACTCTGCCAGTTCCACGAGGGCAGGGACTTGTTTGCTCTTTGTCATTTTATTCCCAGTGCAGACAGAAGTGTCTGACTTCCAACAATACCAGGGATGCTGATTGTCGGCAATAGAAGCTTAAAGAAAGTGGACAGGGACAACTATTTTAATCAAGGATATGTTACTACTCTACTAATTTTGTGTTACTAACAAGAGACATTTACTGTGTAAAAACATTTTGTTTGCTGTGTAGGAATCATATGCTTTATTCACCCCAAATACGTCTAGGACACTACTGCTATTTGAGAAATTACAAAGTTGTTAACATTTCCATTTATGTGGTAAGTTAGGAAGTTAGAAGAAGAGTGTTGTATGAAAAGTTTGGGATTTCCCAATTCTTAAAAATTACTTAAAATGAATTTGATAATGATAAAGCAAGTTCAGAAAGCTAGAAATATAATTAGAGTGTTAAAATATGTTCACATTAGTCAAACCTTTTTTAAAAATTTGGTTTATCTGCCATTCAGAGAAAATTTAGAGGTCAAGAATTACAAATAATTACAATTTACATAAAAAGCCATCACTTGACTTATTTATTTAGAAATAAGAAATTTATTTAATTTAAATAAATAAATAATTTATTTATTTAGAAATAATGAAGCTAAATAATGCCCCTTTGTTGTTTTCTGAAGGAAAGATATGATGGCATTATACGTGTCCCATAAACATGGTTTTGTGAGTTTATATAATTAAGAGAGCATGAGTGCATGTGGTGTGTGTGTGTGTGCTTGTGTGTGTGTGTGTGTATAATGAAACTCTCCAAGCATGAACAGGTACAAAGGTCCATCACTTAAGTCTCAGAACTAAATAAACATGGGAGTTTATGATTATTTTATTGAGCTTGCTTATTTTATGAGCCACTAATAGCCCTTGGATCAGTTATATTGATGAGCACTGGAAACCTAAGGCTTCAAAGACATTTTATTTATTTACTGTTTTTTATTTTAAAGTGCCAAGAAGAAAATGGCCAGTTCCCAGTTTTATTTTTCATTTACAACAAACCATAGAAATAAAATTTTTTATTATAGAGAAGAAACTAAAATATATGTTAAGTGTTTATAAGTGGTAATTTGTTTATGACTTTCTAATTTACTTTCAGTTTCCAAAGAAACTGTTGAACTTCTGAGTTAAAGTAAATGTTTTACTGTCAACTTCAGTATCAGGCTTATGTTGCTTTTATACTTGCTGAACTTATTGGCAAAATTAACAGGGTTATGTGGTTTAGCATTTGTGAGGAAATAATGTGTAATGAAGCACAAATTTTAAAATTTGTTTTTGTTTTGCTTTTGCATATACTGTAATTTATTTATGTAATTTGCATATATTCATGTAATTTATTCATGTCCTTTTTTGAGAATTTCTTTGTGTAATTTTCTGTGGGCCTAGATGGAGTGATGCACCATCCCAGTTTAGTCTTTCCAAATTTGCCACCAGGTAAGTCACTCACCTCTTCTACAGCTCGGAAAATAAATCAGTGTTGTGAGGTACAGAGACAGCTCCAGTTCCCCAGAAAAAGACTTGAAGAGTCTTTAGACAAGTAAATGCCCCTGACCAAAATATTAACATTCCTAATGTGAATAGATCTAATTTGAAAATTAAGCATTAAAGTTTCACTTAGTGTAGTAGTTGTCGTTTTGGGTTACTTAATCTGTTTCAAAATAAAAACTTACCTGTTTCAAAATAAAACTAAAGATTTAATATTTAACTCTAGAATTAAGTAAACTCCTTATTCTACTTTATTCGCATCTTGTCATTTTTATTGATAACACCTCTACTAGAGTTTGTCATGTGAAATAGAGGCATTTGCCAGTTTAGCTTCAGGTATTGTAAATATTTTGGGTTTTTTTTTTTAGATTATCCTAAAGTTAAAAAGGAAACCATTTCACTTGACACATGAATGTGTTCCCTGTGGTCAAAGCCTACCTGGAAATTTTGAAGGGATTCTTAGGTTAATTTTTGAATCATGACTTTTCGTGCTAGACTGTTTATTAAAATCACACTATGGAGAATGAAAAATAATATTGTCAGTTGAATCCTGTATATTTAGAATTAAATCCTTCAAGTTTCTTTACATGTATGAGACTGGAAGAACAGTTAATTCTGGTGACCAAATTTGGAGTGTAAGGTTAAAAGATATCTAAGCAAGAAATGCCTGTTTTCTAAGTATATAAATATTCTAGATAGGATTTATGTCCAAGTTAAATCAACCCAAAATCTAGTGTTTATTATTCTGCTAGACCTCGCATTTCTTTGTATTATAATTTACACCTTTCTAAAAATTATGAAAACAAATTCTCATGATTCATAATCTCACATAAATTCAAATGATTTTGAAATTCAAATGATTCTGGAGACAGAGGATAAAAACCTTTAAAGGGAACTCCTGGATATGAGAGCTCTAATAATACTTCTACAGACATTTCTAAAGTCCTAAAACTTGCCATTATATAGATTCTGAAATCCAAGACTCTAAGAGTGGATTTTTTTTAACAAATATTTTTCTCTCAGTGAAGATAGTAAAATTTATAGCAAAGTAAGAGCTAGATGTAGAGTCTGGGAATGGAGTAGCTAATGGAGCCCACTGTAAAAACGAAATGAAGTGTCTTGTTAGACTCTGGAGTCCCCAAATGTGATGCAGTGACCTGAGAATGCATTTGGTATCAAATAAATTCAGGTTAGAATCTTGGTCTTGTCAGTGTTTCGTATCCCTGCTGAAGTTACTACACCTTTGAGTCTCAGTTTTCTCATCTATAAAACTGAGGACAATAACACATCTTAGTGTAGGGCCTGGTTAGGATTAAATTAGAAAAGGGCCTTGCAAAATGCCTTGCTCAGAATTGGCCCGTCGTACATGTTAAGGCACAGAACTCTTCTCTCAGAGCAACTCTGGAATTGTCCTGCTAAAGCTATAACCCTTTCTAAGAGATCGGCCTCTTAGATTATCTTCCTAGTTTTGCTCATGAATGAAGGCAAATGATTGTTTTACCTAAAAAAATAGAAATGATTACCTTTAACAGTCAGCAGTTACATACACCAAAAAGGACAGAAGGAAGGCTATATTTCCTGCAAGTTAATTAAAGCTTTTATTTCTTGCATAGCTTAAAAATTCTAAAAATTTACACTTTTTTTTTTTTTTAGTTTCATAATCCATATGGAATATCTGGATTTCCTTCTGCCTTCTTTGAAAAAACAAGTGTGTGACTCCTTATTTGTTTATAGTTTCAGACAAATAATAACTCACACTGAGAATTTTATGAATGTCAGTTACAACCCTAAACGATTCACATGTATTAACATACTTACTCCTCAGTTATATGTGAGATATTATTTCATTTTTACACATAGAAATTGAGACAAAAAGAATTCAGGTACCTTTCCCTGAGGTCACGTAACTAATAAGTGGTAGAGCCAGGATTTAAACTTCCGGAGACTGTCTTTAGAACACTATGCTTATTCACAGCATAGTAAAAAATCAGAGATAAAGTCAGTCCGGGCTCTGTCATTAATGAGGTCCTATCGCTTGTTTTTAATAGTTTTTTGTGTGTGTGTGTATGTGTATGTGTGTGTTTTGTATAAAGAAATTGCTATGCTGTGTGAGTACTTATAGTTAAATAAACATGTTTATTAGAAACTAGGTAATAAGAGGGAATATAACAAGTGCCCTATATTTGTTTAACTACCATGAGGTATGAACATGAAGGAGCACCTCACCATAAACTGAAAAAAAATTGAAACATAACACTTTTTCAATCCCGAATAAAGTTTAGATATTTTTTGGTTTTTAAGTAAGAATTTTGTTTTTGAAAAAAAATCCTCTGCTATTTAAGAACAGTGTAATTTTTATTGAATGGATGCTTAATTGCCTAATAGGTAATATTTGGCTTGTTTATGTTATATGTAAGGTAATTATGTTATTAATAAAATAGTTTTAAAAGTTTATCCAGAATTAGTAACACACACTGGAAAATATCTACCATGTGCAGTGCATTAAATCTGAACCTGGGAAAAACAGCCTTCCCTGTTTTGAAAGGGACACGTCCTGATGGTCCATGTGTGCAGCCATGATGGAACCCAGGCTGGAAGTGCCAAAGAGAGCAAAAGCAGGCAGCTCTGGCAAAATCCTGCATGACTGCACTTGAATATGCAAATACAGGTCTTTGATATGATTTTCCATTTTACATTAAAACAGGGAAATTAAGAGTGAATAAAAATATAGCATTTAAAAGAAAAACTCAGCTGGAGAGTGAGATACTGTTCACAACTATTCGTTTCTTCATATCTAGGTGTGATACCAGAATAATATTTTACCTTATTTCTTGAACCTTACCCCTAAAATAGCTGAGGTAATACATAGTGTTATACATACTACTGCAGAGTAAGTAGAGGACTCCTGGTCTCCAATCCTAGAACTGATCTGATACTGAGTGAGGAACATCCTTTCTCTGGATCTCATTCTCTCATCAGAGGTTGGAATTAGGTTGTTGGCTTTCAAACAGTGCTCTGCCAAGTCCAACAGATCTGGAGTGCTTTAGTTTCCCACATAATTGACTTTGTATTTTACCTCTTGGTTGCATGCTTGATATTTATTTAAAAGATACTCCCATAAAATAAAGATTTGAAAAGCTCCTGGACTAGATTACATCTGGAAATCCTTCCACCTTTAATATTTTCTGATCCATTTCTTCTGTTCTAATTCCTGGCCTAGAATTAGACACACAAATTACCAGTGCTTTATATTCTAGACTTTCCGTGGAATGCTCATCTACCCATTTGTACCTGTGGCAGTTCCCATTGTTTTTCAGGGTCCAACTCTGTGGCCGTCTCTGTGATGAACAGACTTCATACACCAGGGAAAAACTCTCCTTCCTTGGAATTTTAGTAACAGTATGTTAGCATATTTCTTTATGAGGCGCTTACCTGTTCCACATTCTATCATGGTTTTTATGTCTTTGAAGAGTTGCCGTCTCTAATTCCTGCAGGGATAACAAGAGTATAGGGATGAATAAAAGATAATGATGCAATGATAGGGCACTCCCTGGAGAGCATGTGTGTCATCAGGAGGGGTCAGAGACTTAATGGACTTCTTGGACACTGTCCACAGGGAAATTTAAGAGCAATAGTACCAAATTGCATTTCAGTAAAACAGAACGTACACCCAAATGTCTTATGAAAGTTTTAGCTTTGGGAAATTTACATTAAAAAATAGAAACCAAATAATGCCAGAATAACAACAAAAAAATGTGCGATGGCCAGTTATGTACACCTCTGAACTGCACATGTATGTCTTCATTCCTTAACATGAACACAATCTATGTGTTTATACCTTTGTTCAACAACAAAATTTGGTGTATATTATTGGGAACAGCCTTGTTATATAGGCCTGAGTAAAATTACGATATTAATTAAAACCAGGTCAAGCTTCACTGTCAAGAGCAATATGACAATATCCTCAAAATGATAAAATTGTAAGTGAGGGTCATGTTTAAAGGTAAAATCTTTTGCTCTTCACCTCAGTTTCCTACTCTATGCTCTGCAGTATAATGTAAATACCTTCCAGAACAAGAAGGAGGTTAAGGAACATTTCACAGTATTGCTATAGTTAAGTAAGAGGCAGATGGCTTGGCCAGTTGCCTAGAAAAATAGTCTCATCTGAAAATTGAGGAGGGTTTTAGTGCCAGCTTCTTCTGTTAATCTCAAAGGAGATAGTTTTCTTTTTTGTCGCTTTTCCTGAGCAACTTTAGTACTTACTAAAGTAGGAGAATGCCAGAATACTGACAAATTTATATTCTTTTAAATATTGATCTGCTGGTGATCACACTTATTCTCATCAAAATAGTTTTAATTTTAAACTATCCAAACAAAATTTTAAGCACTCATATTTTAATCCTCATATAACAGTGATAGTATTTATCTTAGGTTTATACTAGTGTTTTATTATTGTTTCCTATTTGAAGTAATTCCCAATTAGCTTTCATATTGTAGTTAGAAGAATAATCTAATCTTGTTCTGTTTATGACTAAATAACAGAGTATTCAGTAGTGACTGGGCATTTAGGAGGGATGCTTGAGCACTTCTGAACTCAGTGACCCATCAACTTAACATGCACAAACAAAAAAAAGTTTGAAATGATGCGTTTATGATAAGATGACAGCTTTTCAATTATGAGGAAATCACCAGTTGTTTATCATCTTGCACTTTACTAAGATAAGTATAAGATTGATTATATTCCTAAGAAAAAGTGAGTGATGATTTATTAAAATATCTATTCACTTATTTCAAATAGTTTGAATAAAATTTCCCTTGATTTTATTTTAATAGATCAGCCAAGAGAAGTTCACATTTTCTTTCCAGCACAAATGTTAATTCTTTAAGGAGTTTTGATAGTTCAGAGTTCTCTGCACTACTCAGTACCTTTTCTTTTTAATAGTCCTGTTAACAGAGTAGACAGAGATGATCATTTATTATAAGAAAGGATAATCCACCTATTTTCCCCACGGAAATTCCCGCTGGTGCAGGGCCCCTCCCTGCACAGACTCCTACAGTTCTGCCATTTCTTTCCTCAGCCTTTGTTACACTGCCCCCTGCATCTCACCAAGCGCCCTCACACTGTAAATTGTTCAGGTTACTCATCTCTCTTTTCTCCCTAACAAAGTGTAGTCTGCAATTTTTCACTGACGTTCAGTATCATGGATCTAAAGCTGAGCTTATTCCGTGATAAGTCTATTCTCTTTAAACTCAAGGAGGCAGCTAGTATTTAAAAACAAAGTATAGACAATATTTTTAAACTAAGTATATACCAGATATTTTTCTTGAAGATTTATCATAATGGATCCATTGCAGGACTAAACAGGCTAAGATCTTCATAAGTATTACTAGTTATATTTGCTTAGAACTATTTCCATATGTTAATATACTTGGTCAATAATAACTAACAACAATGATGAGAAGAAAAACCAACTTAACACAATTTTCTATGCAGAAGATATTTTCATATGAAATACCTCATTGAATTATAACTACCCTAGTTTAGTAGTAGTATTGTATTAGTAGTGTTATTACAGATACTAGTAAAGATTCAAAAGTTAGGTTAAGAAAGACTAAAGTTAAGGAAGCCAGTGGCTGGCAGCTTTCAGAATGTAAATCTTTTATTCTTGTAATGAAATAAAATTTTGGCAAAACTGACGATATTTTTCTTTTTGACCCAATATATCATTGTGGGACAATAATCTCTAAGTAAATATGAATTTTTAATCTCAGCATTTCTTAAAGTAGAAATTATTAGAAACAAATCAAATTATTAAATAAGAGAATGGCTAATTATATATCTTCATGATAAGCATTAAGCCTGCATGACAAGGTGTGTTTTTTAATGACATGGGAAAATGCTCACAGATTTTTTTTACATTATTTTTTAAATTTTTTTCTTAAATACCAGTTCATTAGTATACAGTGTATTATTAGTTTTAGTACAATGTAGTGATTCATTATCTTTCTGTTAATGTCTTTCTCTGACTTATTTAACTTAGCATAATGCTCTCTAGCTTCATCCATGTCATTGCAAATGGCAAGATTTCTTCCCTTCTTATGGCTAAATAATACCCCATTGTATAGATGTATATGTGTGTGTGTGTATGCATATATAAATATATAGATACATGCCTCACATCTTCTTTATCCACTCATCAATCGATGGACACTTGGCTGTTTCCGTAATGTGGTTATTATAAATAACGCTGCTTTAAACATTGGGGTGCATGTATCCCTTTAAATTAGTGTTTTTGTATTTTTGTGGTAAATATCTAGTAGTGTGGTTGCTGGATCGTAGGTTGCTGGATCTTAACTTTTTGAGAAGCCTCCACACTGTTTTCCACAGTGGCTATACCAGTTTGCATTTCCATCAGAAGTGTAAGACAGTTCCTTTTTCCTCCATATCCTTGCCAACATCTGTTGTTTCTTGTATTGATTTTAGCCATTCTGACAGGTGTGAGGTGATACTCTACTGTAGTTTTGATTTGCATTTCCCTGATGATGAATGATGTCGATCATCTTTTCGTGTGTCTGCTGGCCATCTGTATTTTTTTCTTTGGATAAATGTCTGCTCATGTCTTCTGCCCATTTTTAAATTGGGCTATTCATTTTTTGCATGTTGAGTTGTTCAGATTCTATATATTTTGGATACTAACTCTTTTTCAGATATGCTGTTTGCAGATATTTTCTTCCATTCCAGAGGTCGCCTTTTAGTTTTGTTGGTTGTTTCCTTCTCTGTGCAGACCTTTCCATTTTGATGTAGTTCCAATAGTTTACTTTGCTTTGTTTCCCTTGCTTCAGGAGACATATCTGGTTACTATGGCTGATGTCAGAGAAATTACTGCCTGTGTTCTCTTCTAGGATTTTGATGGTTTTGGGTATCACATTTAGGTCTTCAGTCCAGTTTGGATTATTTTTGTGCATAGTGTAAGGAAGTGGTCCAGTTTCTTTCTTTTTACGCTGCTATCTAGTTTTCCCAGCACCATTTATTGAAGAGACTGTCTTTTTCCCATTGGATATTCTTTCGTGCTTTGTTGAAGATTACTTGACCATATAAGTTTGAGTCTACTTGTTCTGTTCTATTATCTTAAGTGTCTATTTTTGTGCCACTACCATACTATTTTGATCACTACAGCTTTGTAATATAAATTGAAGTTGAGAATTGTGATGCCTCCAGCTTTGATTTTCTTTTCAAAATTGCTTTGACTATTCAGAGTCTTTTTTGGTTCCATACAAATTTTAGTGTTGTTCTAGATCTGTGAAAAAATGCTGTTGATATTTTGATAGGGATTACATTAAACATGTAGATTGCTTTGCATATTTTAACATTTTAACAGTATTTGTTCTTCCAATCCCTGAGCATGGGATGTTTTCCATTTCTTTATTTTAGCTTCAGTTTCTTTTATCAGTGTTTTATACTGTTCAGAGTACAGTCTTTCACCTCTTTGGTTAGGTTTGTTCCAAGGTAACTTACTGTTTTTGGTGCATATGTAAGTTGGATTTTTTTTTTAATTTCTCTTTCTGCTGCTTCATTATTGGTGTGCAGAAACTCAACAGATTTCTGTACATTGATTTTGTTTCCTGAGATTTTTCCTGAATTCATTTATTTGTTCTAGCATTTTCTTTTTTTGGTGTCATCTTTGGGGTTTTCTGTATATAGTATGTCATCTGCAAATAGTGAAAGTTTTATTTCTTTCTTAACAGTTTGGATGTCTTTTCTTTTTGTTGTCTGATTGCTGAGGCTAGGACTTCTAGTAGTATGTTGAATAAAAGTGGTCAGCATGAGCATCTTTTTTTTTATAAGATTTTATTTATTTATTTGACAGAGAGAGAGATCACAAGTAGGCAGAGAAGCAGGCAGTGGGGGGTGGGGGGAGCAGGCTCCTCGTTGAGCAGAGAGCCTGATGCGGGGCTTGATCCCAGGACCCTGAGATCATGACCTGAGCCGAAGGCAGCGGCTTAATCCACTGAGCCACCCAGGGGCCCTGCATGAGCATCTTTATCTTGTTCCTGACCTTACGAGTAAAGCTCTCAGTTTTTCCCCATTAAGGATGATGTTAACCATGGGTTTGTCAAGGGTGGCCTTTATTATGTTGTGATATGTTTTTTCTAAACCTGCTTTGTTGAGGGTCTTTATCATGAATGGAGTTGCACTTTGTCAATTGCTTTTTCTGCTTCTACTGAAATGATCATATGGCTCCTTATCCTTTCTGTTGTTGTGATATATCATGTTGATTGATTTGCAAATATTAAGCCACCCTTGTAACCTAGGAATAAATCCCACTTGATCGTGGTGAATGATTTTTTTAATGTGTTATTGGAATCTTTTTTCTAGTATTTTGTTGAGGATTTTTGCATCGGTGTTCATCTGGATGTTGGCCTGTAGTTCTCTTTTTTAGTGGATGTTTATCTCTTTATGGTATCAGGGAAATTCTGACCTCATTGAATGAATTTGGAAATTTTTCTTTCTTTTTCTATATTTTGGAATAGTTAGAGAAGAATAGGTATTAACTCTTCTTTAAAATGTTTGGTAGAATTCACCTGTGAAGGTATCTGGTCCTGGACTTTTGTTTTTGGGGAGTTTTTTGATTATTGAATCCATTTCTTTGCTGGTTATCAGTCTGTTCAAACTTTCTGTTTCTTCCTGTTGCAGTTTTGGTTGTTTATATGTTTCTAGAAAGTTATCCATTTTGGCTAGGTTGTACAATTTGTTGGCATACAGTTTTTCATAATAATCTCTTATAATTAATTGTATTTTTATGGTATTGGTATTTCTCCTCTCTCATTTGTGATTTTTTTTATTTGAGTCCTTTCTCTTTTTCTTGGTAAGTCTGGCTAGTGTTTTATCAATTTTATTGATTTTTTTCAAAGAACCAGCCCCTGGTTTCACTGATCTGTTTTACTGGGTTTTTTTTTTGTTGTTGTTGTTGTTGTTGTTGTTTTTTTTTTTTTTTTTAGTTTCTATGTCATTTATTTCTACTCTTATCTTTATTATTTCCCTCCTTCTGCTGGTTTTAGGTTTTGTTTGTTGTTGTTTTTCTGACTCTTTTAGGTATAAGGTTAGGTCATTTATTTGAAATTATTCTTGCTTCTTGAGGCAGGCCCGCATTGATACAAATTCCCTCTTACAACCTCTATTGCTGCATTCCAAAGGTTTTGGACCATTGTGTTTTCATTTTCATATGTTTATGTGTACTTTTTAATTTCTTCTTTAATTTCTTGGTTGACCCATTCATTGTTTAGTAGCATGTTAATTAACCTCCATGTATTTGTGGTCTTTCCAGATTTTTTCTTGTGGTTGACTTTTAGTTTCATAGCATTGTGGTCAGAAGAGATGCATGTTAGACTTTTAGTCTTTTTGAATTTTTCGAGCCTTGTTTTGTGGACCAATAATACGTGATCTGTTCTGGAGAAGGTTCCATGTGCACTTGGAAAGAATGTGTATTCTTTTTGAAAAGAATGCTGTTTAAGATGAAATGTTCTGAATATATCTGTTAAATCCATCTGTTTCAGTGTGTCATTCAAAGCCACTGTTTCTTGTTGATTTTCTGTTTAAATGATCTGTTTGCTGATGTAAGTGAGGCGTTAACGTCCCCTACTATTATTGCATTATTATCAGTGAGTTCCTTTATATTTGTTACTGTTTTATGTATTTGGGCGCTTCTGTGTTGGGTGCATAAATATTTACAGTTGTTATATCAGAAAATGTTCACAAGTAATGGTCAGTGAAAAGAGCAGGATATACAATATACAATGAACATTATCACAGTTATGGAAGCAGATCTCTGAGTCCTGAGCCTAACTGCTCCAGTGTGCTAGGCTTCTACACATCTCAGGATCTCAGGGCCTTCTCTGGAATTCTCTTGGACCATTTCTTTGCCTGGTTACTCCTTCTTCAGGTCCCGGTTAAATGTTACTTTCTCAGGAAAGCATTTGCTGACCCTCAGAGTCGCTTTAGACTAGTTATGCTCCTTCTCCAGTTACGTAATTCTCGTAACACTTAAATTTTCCTTCATAATACTTTTTATGATTACAGTTAATCAACTTATAGTATCTTTTGAATATCTGTCTTTCTCAATAGACTCTAAGCTTAATTGAGCAGTAGCTGTTTGCTCAAATATCTGGCACAGAGACTGGGACATAAAATGAATTCAGTAAATACTTGTTGAATGAATGAATGAATGAATGAATACAAGGCACTATGCTGAGAACTTTTCATGTAATCTTATTGAGACCCCACAAAAATGGTGTGGAGTAGGGAACATCTTGGTCACATTTTATGGATAAAGAAACTAAATCTAAGAGAAAATTGTCCAAAGTTATATAGCCAAGTAAGTGGGACAGCTTAAATTTAAACTGGTATCTTTAATTATAGTGCCCAAGCTTTTAGCCTCTGATTGTGTGTTTGCATAACTAATGCAACTAATAAGAAAACTATATCTTATTGAACTATATTAAATGTTTACATTTGTAGGTCAAATATGGTAATATATCACCAATTTCCTATTTATTAATAATAACGATAAATGAAAATAATGGTAGAATTGCTGTGTGTTTTTTTGCATACTCCTCTACATTCTTCAAATTTTCTATACCAAGTATTTATCATTTTCTATAAAAATAAAGACAGTCATAGGGTACCTGTGTGACTTAGTCAATTAAGCATCTGCCTTTCACTCAAATAATGATCATGGGGTCCTGGGATCGAGCCCACATTGGGCTCCCTGTTCAGTAGGATGCCTGTTTCTCCCTCTATGTATACTTCCTCTCTCTCTCTCAAATAAAAAATAAAATCTTTAAAAAAAAATAGAAGACAGTTATTAAAATCTATTCACCCTGAACTGGTGAGGCTAGATCTCAAGTCCATTTCTTTTTTTTTTTTTTTCTTTTTTTAAAATATTTTAAATTTATTTATTTTTTCAGCGTAACAGTATTCATTGTTTTTGCAAAACACCCAGTGCTCCATGCAATACGTGCCCTCCCTATTACCCACCACCTGGTTCCCCCAACCTCCCACCCCTGTTCCTTCAAAACCCTCAGGTTGTTTTTCAGAGTCCATAGTCTCTTATGGTTCGCCTCCCCCTCCAATTCCCCTCAACTTCCTTCTCCTCTCCATCTCCCAATGTCCTCCATGTCATTTGTCAAGTCCATTTCTTTGGCACCAAATCCCAAAGAATTACCACTGAGTAAATAGACGTTGTGAAAGAGAACATCAGAGTTCTGTGTATTGCAAAGTTGATAACTCTCGTGATTTGCTGTTAAAACTGACGGCTGATCATCTTTTCTGGTTAATGTAATCCAAAGTCAATCTTTAAAATACATTTTTAAAATTTCTATTTGAAATTCTGTGTAAAATCTAAGGCTGGAAGCCACATTAAGTCTATATCATTAAAACAATTAATGTATTGAGCTGGTTAAATGTATTTCTTTATAATATGCCTTTCACCTTTTCTGATGTTTTTCTCATACTGCTAGCAATCAAATTTATAGCATCGAGTTTTAAAGACACACATTTTATTTATTATTATGAGCATGAGTATTCAAGGTAAACTTAGCTTTCAAAAGTTCGTTTTGTTCCTGGAACCCACCAAGGGAACATAATTTAAAATTTATTTCTGTAATTTTCATCATACTTTTGACTTCCCTCCCCACGATTGTTATCTTGGTTGTTCCTGCTCTTGAAATAGATACGAATGAGCAAGGACTATGAATAACAACAGGTTCCTACCACTGGAGTTTGTAAATACTTTTAACAGGGAAGGATAAAGTCTCTTGGAATATAGGCATTTGATAGGCATGGAGTTAGGTCATGCTGCCTACACATGGATCCTGATGAGTGTGATAGCTGCTGGCTCCATATAAGTGTATTCCAGCTGCGCATTCATTATACTCTGGGTCCAAAGAATCAGATATGAATCCTAAGTGATTATACAGGGACTGTTATTACATATGATTTACATGCCTTGAATGAATGAATGATGAATGATGAATGAACGGACTGTACCCTAGCTAGATTCTTAATTTCTAGCTGTTGTTTCTTTCTTTTTTTTTTCAAAGATTTTATTTATTTATTTGACAGACAGATTAGAAGTAGGCAGAGGCAGGCAGAGAGGGGAGGGGGAGAAGCAGGCGCCCTGCTGAGCAGAGAGCCCAATGCAGGACTCCATCCCAGGACCCTGGGATCATGACCTGAGCCTAAGGCAGTGGCTTAACCAACTGAGCCACCCAGGCACCCCTAGCTGTTGTTTCTTGATGATTACATTGGACTTACTGGCCTTGACCTTACAGATGAATCTGATTGTTCTTCCTTTGCACATTGTCCTTAAAGACCAAACTTTGCCAAATTATTTCCCCTTAAGCCCTCTTAAAGTAAAGCTTTAATGGTCCCTCTTGAAGGGACCCCCGCATAATTTCTTTCTGGACATTGACAGTAATTTTAATATATTTTAACAACTAGATTTAAATAACTTGGCTTGGCTTTCCTTTCTTCCTTCACTGCTCATATGCATGTTAAGTTTGTGTTACCTGCAGAGGAGTGAGCTAAGCTTTGAGAGGGAAGACAAATGCACTTAGATAATAGCCCTTGCCTAATGGTATTGTGTACTTTAATTAAATTAGTAATAATTTGCTATGGTTCATTTGCAGAAATCAGTGTGTTTCCTTATAGATGGAACCTGGCCAATTTCAAGCAAACGACAAACAAAAATTTAAAAACCTTTTCTAGGCTTAAAATTTTAAAGTTGATTTTGAAAATTTACTCTCCAAAAGTGAATTCAAAAACTGGATACTTTAAAAATCTTATTTAACGGGGCGCCTGGGTGGCATAGTGGGTTAAGGCTCTGCCTTCGGCTCGGGTCATGATCTCAGGGTCCTGGGATCGAGCCCCACATCGGGTTCTCTGCTCAGCAGGGAGCCTGCTTCCCTTCCTCTCTCTCTGCTTGCCTCTCTGCCTGCTTGCGATTTCTCTCTGTCAAGTAGATAAATAAAATCCTTAAAAAAAAAAATCTTATTTAACATCTCAACAATTTAAAATACGACAAAACTTAGTAACCTGCTTGTTTCTTCCTTCAGGATTTTCTGAATGATGTCAGTGCTTTAAAACTCAATTTCAAAATCTTTAATTTCCTTCATGATAATTGTTTACCTTGTATTGATCATTTTTTGATCTTTTTATTTGTAAACTGCTTTGTAAACATTTATTGACCTCTAATCATTCATGGAAACAAATCTGAAAATTTCTGCCTAGCTCTCTCTAAACATCCATAATATGATCCCACTCTAAAGACCCAATGACATTTCTCACACATTCTTTCGAACATCCATTACTCGATTTCCTTTGACCCCAAATCTTCTTTTCTTTTGTTCCCTAGTCAAAATTTACACCTTCTGGAGTGCCTGGCTGGCTCAGTGGGTTAAAGCCTCTGTCTTCGGCTCAGGTAATGATCTCAGGGTCCTGGGATCGAGCTCCGCATCGGGCTCTCTGTTCAGCCGGGAGCCTGCTTCCCTTCCTCTCTCTCCGCTTGCCTCTCTGCCTACTTGTGATCGCTGTCTGTCAAAAAAGTAAATAAAATCAGTGGCTTTTTTATACACTAACAATGAAAATACAGAAAGGGAAATTAGAGAATCGATCCATTTACTATAGCACCAAGAACCATAAGATACCTGGGAATAAACCTAACCAAAGAGGTAAAGGACCTGTACTTGAGGAACTACAGAACACTCATGAAAGAAATTGAAGAAGACACAAAAAGATGGAAGACTCTTCCATGCTCTTGGATTGGAAGAATAAACATTGTTAAAATGTCTATACTGCCTAGAGCAATCTATACTTTTAATGCCATTCCGATCAAAATTCCACCAGTATTTTTCAAAGAGCTGGAGCAAATAATCCTAAAATTTGTATGGAATCAGAAGAGACCCCGAATTGCTAAGGAAATGTTGAAAAACAAAAACAAAACTGGCGGCATCACGTTACCCGATTTCAAGCTTTACTACAAAGCTGTGATCACCAAGACAGCGTGGTACTGGCATAAAAACAGACACATAGACGAGTGGAACAGAGTGGAGAGCCCAGATATGGACCCTCAACTCTATGGTGAAATAATCTTCGACAAAACAGGAAAAAATATTCAATGGAAAAAAGACAGTCTCTTCAATAAATGGTGCTGGGAAAACTGGACAGCGATATGTAGAAGAATGAAACTCGACCATTCTCTTACACCATACACAAAGATAAACTCGAAATGGATACAAGACCTCAACGTGAGACAGGAATCCATCAGAATCCTAGAAGAGAACATAGGCAGTAACCTCTTTGATATCAGCCACAGCACCTTCTTTCAAGATATGTCTCCAAAGGCCAAGGAAACAAAAGCAAAAATGAACTTTTGGGACTTCATCAAGATCAAAAGCTTCTGCACAGCAAAGGAAACAGTCAACAAAACAAAAAGGCAACCCACGGAATGGGAGAAGATATTTGCAAATGACAGTACAGACAAAAGGTTGATATCCAGGATCTATAAAGAACTTCTCAAACTCAACACACACAAAACAGATAATCATATCAAAAAATGGGCAGAAGATATGAACAGACACTTCTCCAACGAAGACATACAAATGGCTATCAGACACATGAAAAAATGTTCATCATCACTAGCCATCAGGGAGATTCAAATTAAAACCACATTGAGATACCACCTGACACCAGTTAGAATGGCCAAAATTAGCAAGACAGGAAACAACGTGTGTTGGAGAGGATGTGGAGAAAGGGGAACTCTCTTACACTGTTGGTGGGAATGCAAGTTAGTGCAGCCACTTTGGAGAACAGTGTGGAGATTCCTGAAGAAATTAAGAATAGAGCTTCCCTATGACCCTGCAATTGCACTGCTGGGTATTTACCCCAAAGATACAGATGTAGTGAAAAGAAGGGCCATCTGTACCCCAATGTTTATTGCAGCAATGGCTAGGGTCGCCAAACTGTGGAAAGAACCAAGATGCCCTTCAATGGATGAATGGATAAGGAAGATGTGGTCCATATACACAATGGAGTATTATGCCTCCATCAGAAAGGATGAATACCCAACTTTTGTAGCAACATGGACGGGACTGGAAGAAATTATGCTGAGCGAAATAAGTCAAGCAGAGAGAGTCAAGTATCATATGGTCTCACTTATTTGTGGAGCATAACAAATAACATGGAGGACATGGGGAGATGGAGAGGAGAGGGAGTTGAGGGAAACTGGAAGGCGAGATGAACCATGAGAGACTATGGACTCTGAAAAACAACCAGAGGGTTTTGAAGGGGCCGGGGGGGTGGGAGGTTGAGGAACCAGGTGGTGGGTAATAGGGAGGGCACGTACTGCATGGAGCACTGGGTGTGATGCCAAAACAATGAACACTGTTATGCTGTAAATAAACAAGTAAAAAGAAAAAAAAGAAAAAAAAGTAAAAATCTTAAAAAAAAATTTATACCTTCTGTAAAGTCTAGCTTAGAGCTAATATCATTGATATTTCAACCTTCAGTTATGAATTGTCCTCTGAATTTCAGAAGTAATAGAGTTAGAATAATGTAATTGCCCAGTTATTCATGCTAATTATTCTTACCAGCTTTTGTCTCCACAAATAGTTAAGACTCCTTAAGACTAGAAAGCATGTTTTCTATCTTTATGTCCTCAGACCCTAGCACAATGGTATTCCTCACTAAGGACCACTTAATAGGGAGTTTAGAAATTGCTTCTGTTATATATAATTTGACAAAACTGAACATTTGGAAATTTTGAACAATAAGCTTAGAATCATGCAATTTTAGAAGTCTTAAGCATTAGGAATCTTAAGGATTAATATACTGAATTCTTCATGGTATAGATAAAGACTGAAATTTAAATGGAGACGATATGGATCATCCATTCCTGGTGGACTTTATCTCAGTGTCTTTGCTATCCTTTCTTGTTCTGTTTCCTCTAACTTTAAGTGGAATATATGTGTTGTGATGGTTCTCATCTATTAAAAGATATTAAAATACAGCGTATTATTTATGCTTTGGTCAGAAAGGCAGAAACCACTTTAGGAATTTGAAGAAGGAAGGAATTAAATTCAAGAAACACAGGGCTCACAACACCATTGGAAAACCTACAGAAACAAAATTCAGGAAAGAAGGCTATTAGCTTTCAGGTTCACTGCTAACTTTGGAGCGAGGGAGCTGCCATCACTGATCAAACTATCTCCAACATCAAAGTGGCTGGGTTCCAGGAAGACAGCAGAGGGCTTTATAGAAACTTCCGTATGGTAAAGCTCAGGCATCTATTTGCTTCCCATTGCTGCATGAGCAATAGCTTCTACATCTCTTCCACCTTGTAAATGTTATGCAAGTGTTTCTGAATGGCAGAATCTGAACTGGAAAAAGAAATTTATTACATTTGCATCTTACTAGTTTTCTATTCTAACGGTTTGGTGCCTTTCCGCACACCTCAGTAGCTCACAAATGATCAATCTGCTATACCACTGAGCAGTAATAGTGTTTATAATAATAGAATTGTTAGTACTGGAAGGAGCTAGAACTAAATTGAACCCATCTTCTCTTAATTTAAAAGGTCAGACTCGCATAGTAATGGGATCGGACAGCCACCTTTTAAAAACCTACCTCCTTAAAAAAAATAAAATAAAAAAAAAATAAAATAAAAACCTACCTCCTTGGCTAGAGATGGAGGGTTTTCCACTACATGAGCTCTGAACCTACCCATTGCTCTATCCTTACAGACAATTTAATTTTATGACCTTCTGATTTAATGAGATAAGTACTTCTTATGCCTAATTACTTAGTGCTAAAACCACGTTTTAGTTTTATAAGACTCACTTCAGAAATTGTTACTCAATTTTATCACATACATACTGACTAAAAAGGAGTTTAGACTGCTCATTGCTGTTTCAAGATGAAATCACCATTTTATCTGATGACTTTCAAAAGGGAAAGTTGACCAATAAATCTGTTTAATCAGATCTCTCAATATTGTGAATGATCCTCCTGGTAGCCAGATATTATAAGTCTATTGTGGCCACTTCTCATTTTTACTTGTTGTTCTGCATGGAACTTGCTGTGGCACTAGGGCTTTCTTAAGAATAAACCATTCCAAAATCACACTGTTATTATAGGTTGCTTTGTCCTCAGGCTTTCTAGTATTCCTTTTGGGCTATTGGTCTTTCAACATGCAGTTAGGGGATTAAAGTAAATCATTTAATCCATGCAGCATGTCACTCAATAGTATACTTTTGGAAATTGTTTCCACAGGAGCACCAGTGAAAGCAGCCAGTCTGAGATATTGACACTATAGAAAAAACTGACAGCTTACTCCTTGTATTGATTCTACTCTTCTCTACAAATATAGACTCCGTTCCCTACCACAGCCTTGTAAGTGGTGACTGCTGAGGTTTCTAAATTGCTTTGTAAATTATTTATTACTTGACACCTTGTAAAGACCTCTCTTCTTCTCGTCTGACTTGCTTGTGATTTCTAAGGTCTCATTTATATTGAAAGGTCTCAGTGTATACTGACCACACCTTCCTATAAGTTTTTCTTACTACTTTATGTTGGAAATATGCCTAGTTCTACCATATTATGACCATACCTTTTGTCATTCTTATTTCTGATATGTTGTCTACAAATGGTCATAAATGCTTATATGTTTATGTTCCCCACTGAGCCCTGGACAGGCTGGCAATTTGGAACTTTGCATGGGCAATTAAGTAACACATTTTCAAATTTAAAAAGTTGAAAATATTTGGAGGCCATTTATTTAATGTTGGAGGAAATAGTTTTTTATTAGTAAAAATTGTTTATCAGATCAGATACACATTTAATTCACGTACACTGATATAGTAGAATCAGTGTTCTGAAAAAATTTGCAGATACTTTTTTTAAAATTACTCTCTCCTTACTTCAGTTTTCTTTTGTGATTCTGTGTACCATAAAATTTTTAATGTTCACAATATAGATAATAAAAACCAGACTATTATGTCTGTAAACCGGGCAGTTTGAAGACCGTGACTGCTTTCTTTGAGCTGAATAAAATCATATACTCACATATAAAAATACTCAACATAAAAGCTTTGTGCTTGACAATATGAGTTTCTTCCTTCCTTTCTCCCTGGTTTCCTACACTGGTAGGCTCAAGACCACTATATATTGTGACTCAGGGCTGGAGTTACTGTAGCATCGCTTATAGGTTGGGAATTCAAGAATTCTTGTCCCATCCATTCCTTAAATTTCACTTGATTATGTTTGAAAAGTGTGGACTTCTCAATGTCATTCCACCATTTATGAGCTTCTGTGACTTGAGGAAAGTAAATTGGGTTTTGTACGTACTAGTTTCTTTGGTAAAATGAAACAACAATAATAATGATAACAACCCAAAAGGTTACTGGAAGAATACATGTGGTAATATAGAGTATTAGCACAAGCACATATTAGATATCTATCATGGTTATAACATAAGTGGTACATAATTTTTGCTAAAGAATTTAATTTTATGATGTTTATATTTTTATGTAATACCAATATATATATTGCTGAGAATAAAGAAAATATGTAGCAAATAATGGTACATTGAAACCATAACATCTTTTAGGAAATTTTTTCTAACTATAGAAATTTAAGGAGGATAAAAACATACTCGTAAGATCACTGTAACTCACAATGAAATCAGGAATACAAATCTGTTGGAAGACACAGGTTTTGATCCATTATGAAGATTTATAAGCAGAGGAAGCCAACTATTTCCCGACAGGCTGCTGTGGGTAAGAGAGAGCCCAGGAAAAGCAAAGCTGGAAACCAGCAAGCTATCTTTAGAGAATGAGACAATTGTAGCCATACATGTCATACATGAGACCATGGTAGCCAACATGTCAAGCCTGCTTCGGTGATACTCTTTCCGGGCAAAGTTTGGTCTGGGCAATGCTGATTTTCTTGTCCACGTTTTATGTCAACATATATTGTTATGACCTTGTTTCATTCTTTCCCTGCATACTTTAATGGAAGTTGCTTTTTTTTTTTTTTAAAGATTTTATTTATTTATTTGACAGAGAGAGAGAGAGATCACAAGTAGGCAGAGAGGCAGGCAGAGAGGCAAGCAGAGAGGGGGAAGCAGGATCCCTGCTGAGCAGAGAGCCCGATGGGGGGCTCCATCCCAAGACCCTGAGACCATGACCTGAGCTGAAGGCAGAGGCTTAACCCACTGAGCCACCCAGGCGCCCCTGGCAGTTGCTTTTAAAACGAGTTGTCTATACCTATTTTCATACTTTACTTCTGGCTTGAAATACTTGTTTCTTAAAATTGTTTCAATGTTTCAAGGTCCCGCCAAAGTGCCACCTTCCCATAATCTGTCCCTAGAGTTCCCACTCGTTTGTTTTCTTTCCAAAGTCTTTCGGCCCTGATAGCTATGAATCACCCTAACCATTATCTGAGGTTAGATACCATCCTATTTGGTTAAGTAATTACTTATTATAAAACTCTAGGGCTAGAAACTTGTAAGGCAAGGAAGATTCTTTTACTATCCCTTCAGTAGCTACATAATGAAAGATTAAAAGGAAAACTGAAAAGCTGATTAAGTCAGAGAGTATTTTCAGATAAAATGCACATTCTAGCACTAAACTAGAGCTTTCTAGTAATCCTCTGGGCAACATCTTACATATATATCCTACTGTCGCCTATTAATAACTGACTTTACCACACTACTTCAGAGAATGCATAAAGCTTTCACATAATTTATTTCATTTATTTTTCAAAATAATTTTATGAGATTAATCTTAACCTCATTTTGCAGACAAGAACCAAAGCCCGTATGGTTATGTGATTGGTTGTGAGTTGCACTGAAGTCCTTTGCTTTTCTGTCAGTCCCAACTAACCTCACATAGTGTGGCTCCTTCATCCTCACGGTAACCACATGAGGAAGGCCAGGAAGACATTTTCTAGCTTTGGTTCGTAAGCAGTGGGGCTGATTTCTCTTGATAAAAAGTGAGAGAATAACTACCCATCCTAAGCAATCTCTGCCTATTTCCTTTTCGAGTCAGGAGAGGTGGGGGCATTTCTCTGAATAAGACTGATTTGACACAAAAAACAGGGGACAGCCTGCACACTTACTATCTGTAAGAGATGCATGACAGAACGGAGCTGGGATATGATTTAAAACATTAAAAACATACACACAATATATACATATATGTGTACACACACATACATACACATATATTCAGGTATATGTGAATAATAAAATATTAAAATACATGTGAAAACATGTATATCTATTTATATTTCTATTGTTAAAAATAAACTGAAGCATATTAAAAATGTTAAGAGTTTATTTGAGTGAAAATCAATTCTTTGCTACTAATTTCTTTAAGCCTGATTATGTTTTTATTGTGCTTCATTTCCAAAAGAAATTTGAAAATCTGTCCCAAGTAATTAGAAGTATGTATTCTTTTATTGTCTCTATTACAACATTTCCTACTTCAAGCAGGTTTGCAGACATAGACATCAGTGCCAAATAATAGAATGACTACCATCACCATATTAATATTTAACAAAGGCGAGGTTTCCAAACAGCATCCCATTGATATTTACATGATAATATTAGGGTTGCTAGCTAAATGATTATAAACTTTGAATTCATTCATGAAAATTCATTGAGTCCATAGTTAGTTGAAAAAATTGTAGGAAAATCCAAGTCATAAAACACTGAACCTTTCTATAAAAACCAGAGTGCAATGAGTCTGTGAACATGTATTCAATAAATTAACAGACAGCATGAAAATAAGTCATATAATAAAGTCAGACAAGTGTTTTTGCAGGGAGTGAGGAAAAAGCATTCCCTGTCTTTCCAGTACACACACACACACACACACACACACACACACACACACACACAGAGCTGACAATGTAGAAGGAGACTAAGGAAAAATCATGTGGTAGATAAGTGAAAATTTAAGTCATTTTTATTGCCTAAAATAATGAGACGGACATTAATAAGGTTTTTATTATAGTTGCATAAATTGGGCTTTAATTTGTGACCATTGAGAATACTGCTACAGATTGAATTTGTTTTTATTGAATGTAATAAATAAAGACTTACATTTAGATATCATGAATCAAGTGTATTTAGAAACAATTTTATCAAGTGCAGGTACTCTGACTTATTAATCCTTGAAATTATTGCCTAGATTAGTGCCTAGAACATTAAAGTGGCCATTAATTTTTTTTGAATGAACAAATGGTGGTAAAATGTAATATTTGAAAGGGTCAAATTTAAGATAATGTCATTTAACTCAGCATATGTAGAAATAAACATGCATTCAAATACAAAATCATAGAAAAATGTTTTAGTTTAACAATGAACATCTACCTTAAAAAGCGACAATAGCAGTTTTTAATTAATTATAAATTATGGCCTGCCAGTTATGTACAAGGTAATTTTTTGGTGGTAAGTAAATGACATAGTTTCATGAGGTTTCATCTCCATCAAAGAATAATTATGATCCAGTAGAAAGCTAGTATATGTCATCAAATAACAAAACTCAAGGATAGAATGAGATGAGTATCGTAGAAGAAGTGGGAAAGGCAGTGATTTTGGAGTGAAATGAATTTATGCTCATTTTATTCATAGTTGTGTGACTGACACAGATTATTTTTAAGATTGTACCTTTATTACCATTTAATTTATAAAAAGGGAGAACCTCCCCTGCAAAATTCAAAACTGATATTATAACAGTTCATAACTGTCATGAAAGAGTTCCTACAATGTTTGGCTTTTGTTTCACAAAAGTTAACAGGACTTAATGTTACTGCAATTAGAAAAGTAGGGAAAAGACAAAGAAAACATAGAAACAATGTCATGTGGAAATTATATTAAAATGGAGCAGTATCAAATAAATCATTACTACATGTGTAAATGACATTAAAATCAGTGTAGAAAAGTTTTGCTTGTCTCAGATAACCAGCATAATATTTTGTGGTTATGAGAATTGCAGTTTTAGGGAAAATCTGAAGTAGTGTCTACTAGATTTTGACATGTTGTCTTATCAACCTAGTATGAATTTTGTTGTAGAAAGTACATGTCCTCGGTTCTAGCGACCTATGATCCAGAATAACCTGGTTAAGTAGAATCCATAGCCCTTTGCTTGCTTGCTACTAGATTTGAATGGGTATGTAAATGATTTGTAGATGAGAAGGATTTAATGACAGAACCAAACAGAGCTGTCTTTTTATTTGAATCTATATTAAAGCCATCCAAAGTTCCTTAGGTACATAAAAAACTATTGTTAAACAAAATCTGTTCCCTCTATTGGCAGAAAGAAATGCTTTCGTGTTTGTGTGTTGTTAAAACATATTTAACTTTAGGGGCACTTGGGTGGCTCAGATGACTAGGCATCGCTTCCAGCTCAGGTCATGATCTCTGGATCCTGGGATCCAAGCCCCATGTGTCCTTGGGCTCCCTGCTCAGTGAGGAGTTTGCTTTTCTCCCTCTCCATTTGCCTCTCCCCCGACTCGTGCTTTCTTTCTCTCTCTCAAATGAATAAATAAAATCTTTTTTTAGAAAAACATATTTAACTTTATTAGGCATAGGACATCATATCTGATTTCTTATAGAAAGAAGTCCTAACTGTGGACATAACAGAGAAATTAAAAAAGGACTAAACCTTAGTAAATAATATACCTAATAATTAACACAGAGGCAAAGATAGCATTGCTTCCTATAGAAGAGGAGCACATCATTATAAATTTGGGGCAGAAAATCTTTATTTTGTCCTAATTCCTGTTATCAAATTTGTTTTCCTCCTGGTTGCTTCCTGATCTTCCTAGGTATCTTCGTTTTCACTACAGCACTGAATCTCCAGATATTTTTGTGTTTCTAGCTTTTGCTACTCTGTGTTTGAATTTATTCATAGGATTCCTTAGAAATTACTGTTTTATTAAAAGAAGATTATGCTATGATATGCCAAATCAATTTAGAAACTAAGCTTAATTGCATTTAATATTAGCCTGGTGACTGTTTTTGGAGACAAAATTTTCCAAAAAAGCACACTTTAATATTTTAAATATACAAATTAAAGGAGGTCTCACTGAAAATTTCAAAGGACATTTTAAGTATTCATACTGCAGGCAAACACTAAGACATTTGGGAACCACATAGGATCCTTAAATTCCATCATGTAACTCAGAGCATCAATCATCAATATATAACTCTTAGAAAAATCATGCTTCATGCCAGAGATGCATATAAACTCTTATTCAGACACCAATGTCTATAAATTAAATTTCTCTGAGAAAATTATATTTTCCCAATTACAGTTATTTTTTTGGAGTATACTATTCAAAAGCTATATCAGCCTTTTAGATCTTCTATGTCAAGATAACAAATAAGAGAGGAAAACAACAATGAAACTCCACTATGAACAATTATATGCCAACAAATTTAATAACCTAGATGAAGTAAATAAATCCCTAGAAAGATACCAACTATACAAAGTGGGTCAAGATCTGAGTAGACTTACAATAACTAAAAAATTTAATCAGTAATCAGAAACTTTCCACAAAGAAAAGCCCACAATCAGATGGCTTCAATGATGAATTCTGACAAGCATATGAAGAAGAATTAACACAAATCCTTGGAAAATGCTTCCAAAAACTGAAGAGGAGGAAACCTTTCTGAATTTATTCTATGAGTTCAGTATTTTACCTTTATAACAAAGCTAACCAGGTATCACAAGAAAACTGTAGACCAGTAACTCAACGAAGAGATACAAAAATCTTCAACAAACTACTAGCAAACCAAATAAAGCAACATAAAAAAAGATGATGCATCATAACCCAGTAAGATTTAGCTCGGACATGCAACATTAATCCAGTGTACAAAAATCAACTACAGACAGTGCATACAAAAGGATAAAGGACAAAAGCCACATAATTATCCCAGTAGACATAGAAAAAGCCCTTGACAAATGCCAACACCATTTCTTGATAAAAACATTTAACAATCTAGAAATAGAAGTGAAGTTCCTCCACCTTATAAAATGCATCTATGAAAAGCCCACATCTGTCACCATATTTAATGCTTGAAGACTGAAACTTTTCCCTAAATATCAGGAGCAAGAGAAGGATAGTATGTGTTTGAGACTTCTACTTAACATTTTATTGGAGCTTCTAGCTAGGGCAAATAGGAAACCAAACAAACAAGCAAAGGAGAATAGAAAAAAAAAAATGTATCCAGACTGAAAAAGAAGTAAGATGATCTCAGTTTGCAGATCATGATATTGTATATAGACAATTCCAAGGAATCCCCAAAAAGCCATTAGAGCAAATGTGAGTTAAATAGGGCTATAGGACATAGGGCCAATTAAAAAGAAATAAGTTGTGTTTTTATGCGCCAGCACTGAACAAACCAAATATGAAATTTAAGAAAACAGTTCTGTTAACTATAGCATTAAAAAGAATAAATATAAAGAGTAAATTAAATAAAACAGTTAAGACATGTACACTAAAAACACTAGTGCATGATTACAAGAAATTGAAGAAACCTGAATAAGTGGAAAAACATTCCATGTACATAGTTAAGAAGACTTAATATGATTTAAGATGGATCAAATTGATCTAGTGATTCAGCACAATTGTAATATATTCCAGTTTTTGTTTTTTGTTTTTTGGTTTTTTTTTGGCAGAACTAGAGAAGGTGATTCTAAAATTCATATGAAAATGGAAGGGACCAGGTGCCTGGGTGGCTCAGTGGGTTAAGCCTCTGCCTTCAGCTCAGGTCATGATCTCAGGGTCCTGGGATCGAGCCCTGCATCGGGCTCTCTGTTCAGCGGGGAGCCTGCTTCTCCCTCTCTCTCTGCCTACTTGTGATCTCTTTCTGTCAAATAAATAAATACAATCTCTAAAAAAAAAAAAGAAAAGAAAAAAAAAGAAAGAAAATGTGGAAGGGACCTAGAAAAGATGAAACAATCTTGAAAAAAGGGACATAGGAGGACCCATGCTTTTTGACTTCAAAACTTAACTACAAAGCTACAGTAATGGATAAGAAGCTGTGGTATATATACAGTAGAATATTACTCAGCCATATAAGATCTTGCAGGTAGACCTAGACGGTATAAAGCTAAGTAAAACAAATCAGAGAAAGGCAAGTACCATATGATTTCATGCAAATGTGGAATTTACACAACAAAACAAATGAGCAAAGAAAAAAGAGACCCGAAACAAAACAAAACATAACAACCAGACTCTTAAATACAGAGAACAAATCAGTGGTTGCCAGAGGGGAGGTGGGTGAAATAGAGGGGATAAGAATATTATCTTGATGAGGAATGTATAGATTATTGAACATTATATTGTACCCCTGAAAGTAATATAACACAATATATTAATTATACTTGAATTTTAAAAATGTTTAAAAAAAAAAGAAAACTAGATACTGGCATAAAAATACCATATAGATCAGTGAAAAAGAGTGACAGTCCAGATAAAAATCATACATTTATGGTCAATTGATTTTGACAAGGACACCAAGACAATTTAGTGGGAAAAGAATGGTCTCTTCAACAAATGGCATAGGGACATTTGGAAATTCATATGCAAAACAATGAAGTTGAAACACTGCCTAACACTGTATCCAAAAATTAACTTAAAATGATCAATGCCCTATATATAAGAACCAAAACCATAAAACTATCAGAGGAAAACATAGCTTTACCTCTTCATGATCTTGGATTGGTCAGTGAATTCTTAGATATGACACTAAAAGCACCGACAGAAGAAAAGAAAAACAAGACAACCGCTAACAATGAAAAATAAATTGGACTTCACCAAAATTAAAAAATTTGTGCTTCAAAGGACCACAAGAAAGTGAAAAGGTTAACCCACAGAATGGGAGATAGTATTTGCAAGTCACATATCTGATAAGGATTTCATATTCAGAATAAAGAACTCTTACATTGCAGTATATCATACAAAAGCCAATTACAAATGGGCAAAGGGTTTGAATAGATGTTTCTGCAAAGAACTTATGTAAATAACCAATAAGATTATGAAAAGAAGCTCATTGTCATTAGTCATTAGGGAAATACAATTTAGAACAACGATGAGATAGAATTCACACCCACTATGATGGCTATAATGAAAAAGGCAATAGCAAGGGTTGACAAGGATGTGGAAAAATTGAAACCTCATACACATTACTCGATGAATGCAAAAAGTTGCAGCTGCTCTGGGAAAAAGTTTGGCAGTTCTCAGTAAGTTAATGTATAGTTACCATACCACTCCACTCCCAGGTATGTACCTGAGAGAATTTAAAATATATATTCACACCAAAAATTCATATATCAATGTTCATAGCATCATTATTCTTAATAAACAAAAAGTGGAAACAATTCAAATTTTCATCAACAGATGGGTGAATAAACAAAATGGGAAATAGCCATTATATAGAGTATTGTTAAATCATAAAAGGAATGAAGAACTGATATGTGCTACAACATGAATGTATCATGGAAACATGCTAAGTGAAAGCAGTAAGACACACAAACACACAAATATTGTGTAATTCCATTCATGTGAAATGTCCAGAATGGGGAAGTCATAATTAGTGGTTTCCAAGGACTGCTAATAAGTATGAGTTTTTTGGGGTCTGATAAAAAATGTTCTGGAATTAGATAGTGATGAAAGTTGTACAACTCTTTGAATATTATTAAAACCATTGAATTGTAAATATACAAATATAAAATATATATTCATTAATATGTATATACATACATATTTATAAAATTTAATAGTGTATACATGAGTGCATGTATGTACAATACCTGGTCTATACAAATAAAGAAATGCAAGTGTAAACAATAACATTTCTAGTGTTCAGGTTAGCAAAAATAAAAGTGATAATATTTGAAGAGATTGTGAGGTATTCTGTTAACCATATAGTGTTGGAGTGAGTGTAAATTATTGGAATCACTTTGAAGTAATTTGACCTCATCTCTTAAAAAAAAAGAGTCTCTGCCTGTCTCTACAAAAACACACATTGTTAGGAAAGATGTTTGTGGTTGTTCATGATAACATTATTTATAAAAGGAAACCCCTGGGGAAAACCCAATTGTCCATTGGACGAGTGATTACCCACTAGAGGATGATATGGAAGCATTTCCTCGATATATTCTCAAGCAAAAAAGACAATTGTAGGACATAATGTAAATTACTATTTGTATTTTTTAAGGGTTTTTTTATTTGTCAGAGAAAGAGAGCACAAGCAGGGGTAATGGCAGACAGAGGGAGAAGCAGACTTCCGGCTAAGAAAGGAGCCCATTGCTCCCAAGACCCTGGGATCATGACCTGAGCCAAAGGCAGACACTTAACCAACTGAGCCACCTAGGTGTCCCTATTAATTGTATATAAGTACTATACACACACAGCTATTTTTTAAAAAGATTTTATTTATTTATTTGACAGACAGAGATCACAAGGAGGCAGAGAGGCAGGCAGAGAGAAAGGAGGAAGCAGGCTTCTGGCTGTGCAGAGAGCCCAATGTGGGGCTCGATCCCAGAACCTGGGACCATGACCTGAGCTGAAGGCAGAGGCTTTAACCCACTGAGCCACCCAGGCGCCCCAACACACACAGTTTTTGTATGCATAGATTTTTCTCTGGACAGACCCACAATAACTCAAAAATAGTGGTAGAGCCACTAGGAAGGGCAATTTGGGAATCTGGGAATCTGGAGGGAAGGGGAGATTACTTTCCATAAAGAAAACTTTATAGTTAAACAATTATCAAACATTTGAAGAAATTTCATGTGGTAATGAAAAGCATTGGTTTAGAGAATAAGCTTTGACATTCTGTAGCTCTGTATGTGTGTTTGATTTGTACTGAATTCATGTGGGGCAATTAAACTCTCTATACCTCAGTGTTCTCATAAAATAAAGATAAAAATGGTGGTCACCTACAGAGCTGCTGTAGGTATTGAATAAATACAGAATGTAAAGTAACACCAGGCCTGGCAAAGAGGAATCATCTGATACATGCTATATAATACTTTTATTAGCAATAGTAGTACCTCAGAATGATTAAATGTACCAAGGTTTTGGCTTCCAGTGAGAGTATGTCAAGATATTCTCACAGTAGCAGCTGATCTAGAATCAGAGTTTCCTACTCATGGTACCATGACAAGCTGATGAGTTAAAATTATTATGTGTTTTGTGAGTAATTTGTTTCTTTTAATACTCGACCAAAGTTAGAAGATTGTTTATGTTAGAACTAAATCATTGCTGTGCCTGTAAAGACTCTCTCACTCTCCTGAATTAGGAAATTAATTTTTGAGTGGGATAGAAAGGAAATTGCTGACAGCTATGGGTGTGCCAATGGAGTGTATGGGAACATACGGGAAAATCATGTCATCACAAGCTGTAATCCTTTGCTATGGATAGAAACTAGTTCAAAGTCAATAAACACAAAGTTCCAGATGATTTAAAGATCTAGGAATCATTGTAGAATATTTTCAGAATACATCAGCCTGAGTTGCCTCCATAATCCTAAAGGCCAATAAAATGCTAAGCATGATCAGGAAAGAAGACAGAAAATATAACCTTATTCTTTATATTAAACAATAGCATTTCTGCTTTTAAAATACCAGTGCAGTGATGAGCACTTGGTGTTATAGGCAACTAATGAATCGTTGAACACTATATCAAAAACTAATGATGTACTATATGCTGGCTAATTGAACATAATAATAATAATAATAACAATAATAATAATAATAAATGCAGGGTAGTTCTGGTTATCAAATCTCAAGAAAGACACATTCTTACAACTGGAATTATTAGGGCAAAGTTATAAGCATTTTAATAGCTTTTGATATATACATGTTAATATGCATATACATGTTTGGGGGAAGGCGGTTTACATTGTTACCAGCATTGTATGAATCATATTGGTTATCTGCAGCTTATAGTGTTGTCATTTACCAAATAAGCTAATTTACTAGGCATAAAATTGTATTTTGAGATGAATGTCCTTTGAATATTACCAAATTTGGACATTTTTCCCATGTATTAGTTATCTATTTACATTCCCCTTTGTCCAAATTGTCTATGTTCTCCTGATGACTGTTTATTTATTAGGTTTTTGATATTTCTATTACAAACTTAAATGATCTCTTATTACTTACATATAAATGATCCTGAGATCTTATACAGTGAATTATGAATTGTGGAAACTAGTTCGAGTCTCCTCTCTGCCAGACTCTATATTGTGATTTTGAATTACACCGATTACATTTGGTGGGCTACGAGTGGAAAGGAGGATAGATATTCTGTAATTCCATTCACTGATGAAAGTTATTATAGAAATTTTATCAGAATCTGGGATATAATCAATACTTAGCACTTACTATGATTATCACTGAGTAATTTTCTTTCCAGAGAATTTTATTGGTAACTTATTAGGATTTAGAAAGAAGGAATTAGAATTTAAATAAAAACTTGGAACAACAAAACAAAACAAGAAAGGTCTGTTTTTGTAGAGTGACATTTTCTAAAAAGATGTTAGTTTGGGGATGTACTGATTTTACCCGCTAAATATTTGATGTGGTTACTGATTGCTAAATCCAATTCTTCTGCTAACTTATTGGTGAACCTTTGACAAGTCACTGAACCTTTTTGTTTCCTCAAGCACAAATGAAGCATTCGTCTTAGATGTCTCTAAGCTCCATGCTAGCTGATTCTTTCTGATTGATTTATATTTCCCATTTCTTGCTCCCAAATACACTTTTGGAATTTCCAAATGAATTTAGGATTATTTATGGTCCACCATGAGTTGGCTTCTCTTTTTATCTAATTCTTTAATCCCCTTTTCAGCACAAGATAAGTAGTCCAAAGTTTCAGAAGTTTGGAACTCAAAAACCATGTTTTGAAATTATATTCATTCACTAAAATACAAAGTTAAAGCAAAATATGTAAGAGCATTATTTTACCTTGCAGTCTTTTTGAGTGTGTTGCTCTGTCCTGTTACTTATAAACAAATACAGACATGCCTTATGCTGGAGAGAATTATATTGCAATCTCCATAATAGAAGGGTTGCAGAAAGTACATGATACAAGAGTTGCAAATATATGTGTTTGGAGATTCTTGCCACATGTTAAACTAATTTAAAAATCGTCTGAAGAAGAATGTGATGAATTCATTTAACTCTGTTACATTTTAAATATTTTGTGGATACACAGACTCTAAATAATTAACTCTGCTTACTCCTCAATAATTTAAGTGGAATGACCCTTGACAGTCTGTTTGTAATAACTAACACGGGGCATTTTAATTATTATTTTTTTAAAATTGGGAATAGACATCTCCAGAGTTTTAAGGTTCTTTGAGGTAAAATTGCACTTTTCAAATTGGTTAATTTAGTGATTTTTCTTAATGAAAATGAAAGTGTTCTACATTTTAAAAATGTGAAGCTGCTTTTAAAAGTGATTATGTAAGTAATTCAAGATTAGGTATCTATTACAGGCAGTTATGCCCTTTCTTTCCACCACAGAATGCATATCTTCTAATGTATTAAAAACTGTGTAGCCTGAATGTTAAATGGGTCTGAAAGTAGATTCAGTGATTGTTATATAAAAATCTGAGTTTGGAAGTTTAAATAAATACTAATTTCATAATTATAAATATAAAAGTTAAAGATAGCAAAAATAAAATCTATCATAAGCTTTACAAGCAGCTTTAGTAGTTATTAAATACTAGATTCTGCACGCAGGAAACTCTTATCTTCCATTTTAAGTGCCTGTTTATCTTGTACTTGAACTCTTCCCTCATTTTATTCTTTTGAATAACACTGTACTAAAGTGGATCTCTGATTAATATTTAAATGTACATGGGGATAAATAGGTAACCTAATCAGAGAAAATAATTAACAAGCCACCTCATTCTCATATCCTTTAATTCCTACAAGGGAGCATATATCTTGATTACTAGAATATCATTCATTCCCTTTGACCTCCTTTTTAATTCCAAGTTTAGTAGGTTTTGTGATTGAACTGGCTCACTAACACTTAATTATAGTTCCTAAATATTTTCGGAATATGCTGCTTGTGTACTGCTTTTTTCCACATTTGACTTTTCTCCTCTTATATAATATCAAGAGATAATTTGCAAGGATTATTTTCCCCATTCAGTTTTGCCAATTTTTTGATAGGACGCAGGGCCACACAGGAACTTAGTTGGGAACTACTGAGATATCTTTTTGGCAAAAGTAATTTTATTTGGTGATTAAAAATGAGATAGGTCTCCATGTATCAATGTGGAATTATATTCATGTCTTGATGCGCATTACAGTTTTATTTGGGCGAAAAATTTCTGTAGGCGTATGAAATGTTTACATGTATAGAAAATTCTACATGTATGTATGTTGTATAGGAGAATGAGTGTTCATGAAATATATGTTTAATTTATTCACATATAGATGATCTATAGAAATGATAATTACCTATTTTTATGTATAACCCATCACTTGCCTTCCTACCTATTTTATTACAATCTTTGTCTCTATAATTCTATCACTGGGGAGTGAAATTGGGAAGCAGAAGAATTGACTTTTAAATTTTATTTATAAAGATTATAAAGATTATAAAATTTGCTTTATGATCAATCTTATAAGACTTTTATAATTAAAAATATAAGGAAAGTGATAGGTATTGTCTTTTTATAAATATATTTTATAAAACTATTTAATATTTTTAATAAAATTTCAAAACTGGTTCAGAAAGTATTACCTAATTCCATTAAAATTTAGTAATACGTTTTTAAAATACATGGTATTTGGAAATAATTGTGAACAGAGGTGTGTCAAGTGTAAGATAATTATATATTTAAGTGCTTTAAAATAAAACATAATAAGTAATAAATGGAATTACCAGGTTTTGGGGTAAGACAACTAAAATGTAAAGAATTCAGAAACTTTTGAATTGATTTACAGTTTGGGTAAAACTTGTCAAAAGGATTCTAAAGTTAATTTTAACATAAACATTATAAACAGAATGAGATAGTAATTTTTAAAAAAAAGGACAAAAATGAATGGGGGACTAACCATATTGATGTTAAACAATATCGTTACTAGTCTACAGTGATGGTGTAAGTGGCAGGAATATACAGAGAGAATACTGTAACAAATGGAGAGACCAGAGGGAAACTCTCATGTATAGGTAAGAAAATTCATTCTCCTGTGGAAGTAAGAAGGTTAGAGTAGAACGTCTATGCTACCTCCCATCCCCAGCAAGAATTTTCAGACACTGTTTGAGAAGAGGGCTGGAGCGATCTGGAGCCAAATATAAATTCAAATAGGATAAGTTTTTCACAGGGATTTACTCTGTGTGTGTATGTGTGTGTACATATATATGTGTATATATAAAATATGAATTGTATATTTCTTATATAAATGTTAATATAAATATGAAGGTAGTTTTATATAAATTAGCATACATATATATAAAAGTGTTTATTTTTTTTAAGATTTTATTTATTTATTTGACAGAGAGAGAGAAATCACAAGTAGGCAGAGAGAGTGGGGAAGCAGGCTCCCTGCTGAGCAGAGAGCCCAATATAGGGGCTCAATTCCAGGACCCTGAGATCATGACCTGAGCCAAAGGCAGAGGCTTAACCCTCTGAGCCACCCAGGCGCCCCTATAAAAATGTTTATTTAAATGCAGACTGAAAGGAAGTTAGATCCCCATCTTATACCATATCCCCCAATATTCTAGATACATTAAATCGTTAAATCAAAAAGAAGCTAAATAAAATAGTTAAATAAAAACAAATTTAAAAATAGTTGATAAAATATATGAAATAGTTAAATAAAAAAGGATACTTTCATAACTTCAAAACAGTTTTAACTCTCAAAGAATTTTCTAGGTTTAAAATTATTTAACTATTTAAAAATTGTTTATTGAAAACCCATTTTTTCAGATATTACTTATACAGCTGTAAGAGGACAAAGGTACCAGTTTTCCAAGAGCTTGGAGTCTAGCTGAAAACACAACCCAAAGTAATTATAATAACAAATGTTGATTCATACTGGAAGAACAGTGTGATGAGGGAAACAGGGAAGCTGTAACCATGTAAATAGGCATGGAGACAACACCTAAACTGAAGAAGTCCATTAATACTGAAGCCTAGAGGGGGAGGGGGGACTGAAAAAAGATGAAGTTGAGGAGGAAGACCAGCACTGAGTTTTAAGTGTCTTGTAATCCATGTAGAGGAATGTGACTTCATTTTAAGAACAGTAGGAAATCATTGAAGACTTTTTAAAATTTTAATTTATTTAACCTGAAACAAAATAAAAACAGAACAGTTCCCCCATTTCTCCAACCCCTTGCCAATAGCAACCACTAGTTTCTTTTCTATATCTATGAGCTTGGTCTTTTGTTTTGTTTCATTTTTTAGATTCCGCATATAGGAGAGAACATGCAATATCTGTCTTTCTCTGTCTCACTCATTTCGCTTAGCATAATGCCCTCACAAATGGCAGATTTCATTCCTTTTTTATGGCTGAATAATATTTTATATATATGCATATATATAGGTATATATGACAATTTCTTGATCCATTCATCTATCAATGGACATTTAAGTTGTTTCCATATCTTGGCAATTGTAGATAATGCTGCAGTGAACCTAGGAGTGTGTATCTCTTTTTCAGATTAGTTTTTTTGTTTTCTTTGGATAAATGTCCAAAAATGGAATTGCTGGATGATATAATAGTTCTATTTTTAATTTTTTGAGAAACCTTCATGCCATTTTCCGCAGTGGCTATACAAATTTACATTTCTACCAACAGTGCACAAAGGTTTCCTTTTCTCCACATAATCACCGACACTTGTTATTTCTTGTCTTTTTGATAATAGCCATTCTAACAGATCTGATGTGATTGCTCGTTGTGGTTTTGATTTGCATTTCTCTGATGATTAATGAGGTTGAGCATCTTTTCGTTTACTTGTTGGCTGTCTGTATGCCTTCTCTGAAAAGTGTCTTTTCAGATCATTTGCCCATTTTTTGATTGGATTGTTTGTTTTTTATTATTGAATTTTATGAGTTCTTTATATATTTTGAATATTAGCCCCTTATCAGATTATGATTTGCAAATATTTTCTTCCATTCACTAGATTGTCTTTTCATTTTCTCGGTAGTTTCCTCTGTCGTGCAGAATTTTTTAGTTTGAAATGGTCCCACTTGTTTATTTTTGCTTTCATTGCTTTTGCTTCTAGTATCGGATAAAGAAAATCATCACCAAGACCTATGTCAAGAAGCTTACATAACTTAAGTTATGAAAACATAAGTTAAGAAAACATAACTGTTTTCTTTGAGGAGCTTTATGGTTTCAGGTCTTATGTTCAAGTCTTTTGTCGGTGTTGAGTTAGTTTTTGTGTATGGTATAAAGCAGTGGTTACTGGGAACACGACCTCACTAGGGATCATTATAGGAGATTCAGAGGGGCAGCCGCTGTGGCCATTAGTCAGTAATTGTGCCTCCCAGAGCAGATTCGCTGGGCTACATACTTCCATGACCACTAGCATAAAAAGGATAGAATGAAGTTGTATGGCTTCAAGAGCTGATTTTGAAGTAAATGTGATAGGAATTGATTATTGAGCAGATGAAGAGCTGGGAAGAAGGAGAGAATTTGGGTACTTGGGTGGCTCAGTGGGTTAAAGCCTCTGCCTTCAGCTCAGGTCATGATACCAGGGTCCTGGGATCGAGCCCCACATGGGCTCTCTGCTTGGCAGGGAGCCTGCTTCCTCCTCTTTCTCTGCCTGCTTCTCTGCCTACTTGTGATCTCTGTCAAATAAATAAATAAAATCTTTTAAAAAAAAGAAGGAGAGAACTTGGTAGAACTTAGTATTTTATTTTGGGCTTCTGAGCTGATGATGGTTTGTGCCATTTATAGGATAAGAGAATGCTGAAGAAGTAGACTGAACTCGAGTATATAGGTAATTTGTGAAGACAATTTCCATTTAGGGCATGTTGAGTTTGACCTACCTGAGAGACCACCAAGATGAGGCTGGATGAGGAAACAGGCCTGTGTTAGTTAGTCTGACTATATCTTTGTCTGTCTCTCTCTCTCTCTGCTATTCTTATCTATATCTATGTTTATATATTGTATATTCATACACACACACACACACACACACACACACACATATAGTTGCAACCATGAGAAAAGATGAGATTGCCAAACTTTAGAGTGTAAGACCTGACAGATAAAACAGCAAAGATATTACACAAAACTGAGTGTAAGTGACTATCGGGCTGACAGTGCACTTGAGGAAACACACAAAAAGAAAATTCAAAAAGAATATATTAAAAGCATATTTTTAACAACATTAAAACACAATCATTATCTTTTCAATGAAAACCATCTTTTAAAGTGTCTGTTGTAT
Source organism: Meles meles (assembly GCF_922984935.1). NCBI lineage: Eukaryota > Metazoa > Chordata > Mammalia > Carnivora > Mustelidae > Meles > Meles meles. Next base: position 58,863,829 of record NC_060066.1, on the reverse strand, counting down.
ATTTATTATAAAGTTACAGTTCACTTCTATCTCCTGCTGTTGTATATCTCCCTTCCCAGTAATTGGTTATTAAAATTGACTTTGGAGGCAACAAAGCTCTTTTTCAATGGTAAAAAAAAAAAAAAGCTGATTTTGTTAGGCTTCTTTGTAAAAGATTCTGCCTAGGAAGTACAATTGTTATGCTAGTATATTAGTTTACTTATTAAACAAACTTTTTTTTTAAGGTGTTCTCTATTCATTTGAGAGGGAGCACAAGCTGCAGGGAGAGGGAGAGGGATAGAGAGAAGCAGAATCCCTGCTGAGCAGGGATCCCGGGGCAGGGCTCAATCCTGGGACCCAGAGATCATGACCTGTGTGGAAGGCAGATAATAAACCATCGCAGCCACCCAGGTGCCCCTATTAAACAAACTTTTTATGGATGTATTACTACCAGACTATGGAGATACTGGGGTTATGATGATGCATAAGAGGCTGTGTCTATATAGGTATACCACAATATATTTATATGAACATTTATTTTCTAAGAATAAGTTTAAATAAATAAATAATGATTGAGCAGTTCTTTATAATTTCCAGAAAGCTCAAGCGTATGATCATGGTTGAGCCTTGTAATTTTCAGAATGCTTAAATACATTATTACTATTGAATCTCATTTAAAATATCTTTAATTTTAAATGAGGACACAACCCAAGTATAGGTTGAGATTTCCCAACCTTAGCATAACTGACATTTGACCTACTAATTCTTTGCTCTGAGCCATTAGCACTCTGTCCTTGTCACGAATTTGTAGTATCTCTGGCCTGTACCCACTAGATGCCAGTATCACTCCCCCTTCTCTCTCTCCCAGTTGTCACAGCCTAAAATGTCTCCAGACATCTTCAGATCTTTCCTGGGCTGGCAAAATTACCCTTCACTGAGAACCACTGCTATAGTTTGATAATTTTCCTAATTTTTCCCCCAATTTTAGGTAATTTTCCTAAATTTTAGTGAAGTGTTGTTTCAAAAGTGATACTTCTTTTTTTTCAATAATGATACTTCGTATAAGTTAATGTAAAATTGGAATTATGCCATGCCTATATAATGGAAATATTTTCACTGGAGTTTGGTTCTTGTCTTCAAATAAGTAGACAAAGTAAATTGAAGAAGAACACAAAACAGATGAAGTAAAAAAAAAAAAAGGAAAACCGTTGGAACCAGAAAGACCTGATTTGAATTCCAGCTTTCTGTCAAAGATGCAAAAGAATAAGTAACCTCCTTGAATCCACAGGATGATGACTTTCTTCTCCCTCATGCTTTTCCTAGATGTTAATTCAGCCTTCTAGAATCAAGGATTTGAACATTATATTTTCATCATTTTCTGATAGGCTCTCTAAGTAGCTCCAAGTCCCATTACTGCAATGGCTTCTTTTTGTAGGAAGAAAAAAATTCATTTTCTTCTTCCCTCAGTTATACAAATAAAACACATTGATCCCATTGCTAGATATATAATAAACTAATTGTCCCAATATTCTGGACCCCAGTGATGAACAATAAATAAAGAAGTGAAGAGGTATCTATGTGAATCTTCTCTGAGTACATTAAATGTATGGGAAAGCTCATATGGGCAATATCAGTATATAAGAAACTAGTAGTATATAAGGAACTGGTGAGTTATTGAAGTTTTTTTTTCTTTTTATAGTAAAGAGAGTCAATGGATTTTTTTAAAACCTCTCCCAAATCCATAATACTGAAGAGTATACTAAACTTAGTAAAAAGGTTCCCAAGACATTTCATTAATAAAATAAATTGATTATAACTGGCTAGAAAAAAATAACTATATATTTGCTCTTCTGTAATTTTCATAAAACTGTCAATAATTGTCACTTCCAAGAATATTCTTAATGGGCTGCTGCCTATATAATGAAAACATTTAACAGAAGATACTTTATGTGGACTACCTTAAACTGCTAGAAATAGTAACACTTCCTTAAGATACAATCTTACAGCAGATTAATTTTTATACTCTTTATTGAAGTATAATACAGATACATTAGCATGGCTTGATAAAGTTTTGCAACTATACAGTCCCATGTAGCCACAGATTAGAGTTTGAACACAGAGATATGAGCACCTTTTTGAAACCAATGATATACACATATTTCATGTAGATTGACTTTCTATTAATATATTCATTAAATAAAATTTTATGTTACATGTATTATATGCATAGTATTATACTAGATACAATAAGGAATATGAATGACTAGGTAAGATTATAACTCTGGAAAGAATTGCTGAGTTTGGAGACAATGAAAGGAAATGTTAGTCACCAAATCAAAACATTCTATAATTACATACCCAACCTCATCGTCCCCCACGAGGAGAAAAGACTCAATTACAAGATCAGACTGTCTGATTAAAATGATTGTCTTGAGAAATGTTTCATCATTTAGTGTTGTATAGTGAGGAGTTTTGAAAACCTACATTATATATTTATGTCCATGTTATATGCTTTTTAAATTGTTAGAGTCATACTTTTTTATCAGAATGGTAACATTATAAAATGCGTATTTTAGAAACAGTTGCCTATATACAGAATAGAATATACATAGTGAAATGGATGAGGGAGGGGAGGGAGCAAATGAAAGATTGGGAGGTTGTTGCAATAGCTCACACAGGAAGTGATTGCATCTTGAATTAAGAAGACTGGGAATGAATAGGTAGGGATAAATGAGAAATGTGTTATTTAGGATAAACCTGACTTGGTCATTGAATTGATAAGATTAAAGTGGACGAAATTTGCTGTTCATTGTTAAGATTGTGTGTGTGTGTGTGTATGTGTGGTATTACTGGAAGAATAATTATACCAAGATAAAGTCAGGAAAATCAGAAAGGAAAGATTTTGTTTCCTCCAAGTAAATGGTTCCACTTTATATATAAAACTTTATGTGTATATGTATATTTATGTATAGGTATATAATGTGCAATGACCTGTTTCACAATAATAAGAGTTTGGGGATAATATTTTTTGGCAATTCTGATATTCTTGATGTAATTCTAACCAACGACAATATCCAGAATCTGGCCCAGTAATATTCCAGCCTTAATGGACAGATGTTATCATGTCCAAACTACCTCTGAAACCTGGAAGGGCTTGGATGGAGTCACCTGACATTTCATCTCTAAACCAGCTAGTTCTGCAGGCTCACCTGGGTCATTCTTTTAACTTCACAGTAACCAGATTGAAGTTTTTGGTCCCCACTTATAATACTGTGGAAAACTTACTGTATATGACAGAATGCTTTCTAAGGTTAAAAGGATTAATCAAAAACTGCCTGGCTCAATTGGTATAGAATGTGACTATTGATCTCAGGGTCATGAGCTCTGTGCCCACGGTGGGCATAGAGTTTACTTAAAAAACACTGAGGAGGGGTGCCTGGGTGGCTCAGTGGTTTAAGCTGCTGCCTTCGGCTCAGGTCATGATCTCAGGGTCCTGGGATCGAGTGCCGCATCGGGCTCTCTGCTCGGCAGGGAGCCTGCTTCCCTCTCACTCTCTCTGCCTTCCTCTCTGCCTACTTGTGATCTCTCTCTGTCACATAAATAAATAAATAAATAAATAAATAAATAAATAAATAAAATCTTAAAAAAAAAACACTGAGGATATAAAATTACATGTTGCAGTGGAGTACTCATTGGAATAAAAATTTGGATCTGGTGAGTGCTGTGAAGTGCGTAAGCCTGACGATTCACAGACCTGTACCCCTGGGGCAAATAATACATTACATGTTAGTAAAAATAAAATTTCAAAAAAATTTTGGAATTATATTTCTAAATAGTGATGGTAATTTTAAATGCATGAGATTCCAAAAGAAAATAGAAGAGCAGCAAGCCTAAAAAATGAGCATTTATGAGGTGGATAAGGAAGAGAAAAAGAGGGAGTTGCCCCACAGGTAAAGGAGAAATCAGGATAATATGATTTTAAATAGAAACAGTTATTATATTTGGTAAGTCGGGGTTAGACTTCAAGGGAAGCTAATGAAACTTCGATTTCAAAGAACATCACTTGTCTGAGCCCCTTCTGGACCCTGTCCAAGCCTTGACAGTGTGTTTCTAGAAATTTATTTCTCTTTAAGAGTTCTATCAAAACTGTATAAGCTTCAGCTCTGTGAAAAATAGATCAGATACTATATAGTTTTACTGTATAGTTTTTCCTACTTGATATTAATTTTTACTCATTTTAAAATACAGTGGTAATACCATAAAAATTATTATGATGTGCTCTTAACACTTAATCAAAACAATTTTTGCCCCCAGTATTCTGATACAAATATTCATTTATTTAAATTTTACATATATTCATGGTTTCAATTTTTCCAGAGGTCCGTATTTCTAACCTTAATTTGGTTGTTATTTTTCATTTTCTTTTCCACAGCTGAAGGGAGAACAGTTAGAAGAAAATATTTCTGCTATCATGATGCATATTAATCACTGAAAAGTGAAATTGCCCTCATTAATGTTAGTGTAACAGTATTTACCTGAACAAACATTCCATTTACTATCATATTCCAATATCACAGTGAAATTCCTGGCTGACTTTTTTTTAAAAGATTTATTTATTTATACTGGGGAAAAGGGCACAAGGGAGACGGAGAGAAACAGTTGAGTAAACTCCAAGCTGAGCGTGGACCCTGACTCTGGCTCGACCTGAGCCAAAACCTAGGGCTGGATGCTTAACCAACTATGCCACCCAGGTGCATCTGGCTGATTTTTTTTTTTTTAACTAAAGATTTAGAATTAGGGTTTTTACTTTTAGGGTCCTAGAATTGAAAGGTTATTGTTTGGTTTCTTGTATCAAATAACAAACATTAAGAGATTATATCAACAAAAATGGACAAACCTAAAAGAGAAAGGATTTATTAATACATATCAATTGTTTCTTTACATTTAAGCCCAAATACTTAAAACAGAAACATAGTCATATAGCTTTTTTAAAATTTAATTTAAGAACTATATATATATATTTGAAAGAGTACAAAGGACTTTGTAATTCTCAGGAAATTTTCTTTGTTTCAATGTATAATTAATATGTTACACAGCCAATGAATATCTTTCTTTTTATTGCATATTGAAAATCTCAGTACCATATACATATGTATAGTGGATCTTCATTATTTGCAGGTTCCGTGATTGCAAATATGCCTACTTACTACCATATATTTCTAACCTCAAAATCAATACTCAGGGTCCATTTGCAGTCATTCTTGGATCTGCTGACTGGTGAAAAGTTTGGTTGCTCAATAAGCATGTGCCCAGTTGAGATCGTGCAAGGCAATGCTCTTCTTTCTTCTTTCAGCATTCATACCAATAAATGTCCTTTTCACAACATGTTTAATGCCATGTTTTTCTCATTTGTGTGTGTGGTGTTTTGGTTTGGTTTGTTTTGTTTGGTGATTTTGCTCTTTAAAATGACCCCTAACTGTAGTACTAAAGTACTGTCTAGTATTCCTAATTGCAAGATCTCTGAAAAAATATATTTTAGATAAGCTTCGTTCAGGCATGAGTTAATAATGCTGTTGGCTGCAAGTTCAATGTTAATGAATATGAGGGGTCTTAAAACAGAAACCCACATAAAGCAAGGTTGCAAATTGGTTGATAAAAATCTGGTCAGAGGCTCAGAGGCTCTATTTCTCCTAGGAGCAGAGGTTCTATTTGCTGATTCAGCTTTTGCAGTATTGTCCCTCTGAAATTCTTAAGAGAACACAACTGTGTAAAATAAGACAGTCATTGAGGAATCAGTGAATAGGAGGGTTTATACCTCTTTCTGTTTACCTACAAACCAGGTAACAGATTTACATTTTTTTAGTCCAGCTTTGTGGATCCAGTGGAAAGTGGTTTTCATTATTCATCTCTTTATAAAGATATAAATAATAATAATAATAATTATTATTATGTGATTATACGTTTATTATTATGTGATTATTATTATTATTATGTGATTATAAGTTTCATGAGGGCAGGGATTTTCTTTGTTCATGTAAAAATACTCAGTGACTAGAAAAGTGCTTGGCATACAAAATATACTTATGTGTTCAATATAAATGCTCTCCTGTCTCAAAGTTAATTATTTACATATGTATTTTGTTAATACATTCAGTATTTGGGGAGTGTTTACCATGTGGCAGACACTATTCTAGGCCCTAGAGATACAATAATGAATAAAGAGTAACTTGAATGAATAGTGAATAAAGAGTAACTTACAGCTGAAAGCAGTGGTTTGTAGACTTTCTTGCACATTGGAATTACCTACAAATCTTTTAAAACTCTGAGACCTGACTCCATCCTGTGTTCTGATTTAATTAGCATATGATGCAACTTGGGCCTTGTGGTCTTTAAAACTTTTCCAGATGATTCTAATGTGCAGCAAAATTTCTGAATCACTGGCCTAATGTATAAGTTAAACATTAAACAATTACAAATTACTTACTTGAAAGTGATAATTGCCTGTTACTTTAATTTTGAACTAATACTTTGCCAAAAGCCACAAGCTTACCTGTTAATATCATTTTAATTTGGTCCTGTGTTTTTATTCCAAAAGGAACACTTCATTATGGTATTTTCAAAAAAACAATTGCTTTTTTCAAAAAGAAATCTATCTAATAGGAGGTGAAATAAATTTAACATTTCAATTAAGTCAGTCATACAACTACCTTTATTTTTTTTTTATTTTATTTTTTTTTAAAGATTTTTTTTTTAATTTATTTATTTGACAGAGAGAGATCACAAGTAGATAGAGAGGCAGGCAGAGAGAGAGAGAGAGGGAAGCAGTGGGTTAAGCCTCTGCCTTCAGCTCAGGTCCTGACCTCCGGGTCCTGGGATCAAGCCCCACATCAGGCTCAGCAGGGAGCCAGCTTCCCGGACCCCCACCTCTCTCTGCCTGCCTCTCTGCCTGCCTCTCTGCCTACTTGTGATCTCTCTCTCTGTCAAATAAATAAATAAAATCTTTATAAAAAAATAAATAAATGTCACGTTAAGGCGCCTGGGTGCCTGGGTGACTCAGTGGGTTAAAGCCTCTGCCTTCGGCTCAAGTCATGATCTCAGGGTCCTGGGATCGAGCCCCACATCGGGCCCTCTGCTCAGCAGGGAGCCTGCTTCCTTCTCTCTCTCTCTGCCTGCCTCTCTGCTTACTTGTGATCTCTGTCTTATAAAATCTTAAAAAAAAAAAGAAGTCACGTTAATATGTTGTTCTTCCTGTGTATATAAAAAGCTTTAAAGAGGAATATTGAGCATTTATTTATGTGTGTATGGTGTGTTACTACATTTTTTTAATGAAAAAAACAGTAACTTCTGTATTTATATAGGTAGGGGTGGTTGGATAGATGGGTGGATGGGTGGATGGATGGACGGATATCTGGATGGATAGATTGGGCTCCCAGATACTAAATTTTACAGTCATAGTACATTTGTTCAAAATGTTCAACTCTAACTGCACTCAGCATAGTAAAACTGCTGCTATTTTTATTAAATATTATACCTCTTCAGAACATACTGGAAATAGGTACTGACCCAAACTGACAACTTCCTTCTCTTCATTTTGCATAATGCAGCAACTTTGGTATCAGAGTGCCACCACAATCTTGAATATTCTGACTAACTTCGCTGAGTTTGCAGTGGCAACAATGGTAATACCCATTGTAAAAAGGCAATGCAGAAATAAGTGACTGTCGAATCCTAACGTCCCTTATATCCAGACTTTTTTAATTTTCCTTACCAGTATAATCTATATTTCAGTTAATAATTTAGTACTAATCAGCTCCTTATCTCCTGAAAAGGAGAGTCTGTTTTGAATCACAAGGCAACTGACCTTGAAGGCAGGTTTAATATATGCAGATTTCTCCTATCACTTCTCCCCTGTTCCTCAGAATGTTTTCTTGGCTACATTTACGTCTGGGCTATGCAGTCCCCCTTGGTCTATCCTAACAGTAACTGATTTCATGCTAATACAGTCTCTACTCCTCTTTAGTTTTGGGCTTTACATTTATTTATATAACTGCTTTTAAATAATAATCTGATCTTTTAATGAGAAAATAGGAAATAATATGAATAGTTGAGAAAGTCATGCATATTATAAAGAATAGTAACATATTTTTAAACCAATCCAGCTATTTCATAAGGTGCTGTTTATCTCTGTGCAGTGTACTTAGATTTTACTATAAAATGGCACTTTTTAGTAGTGATGAGAGTTATTTGCATTGATCAGATAAATGGTAAATCTAAAATAAAGATTTGCAATTGCTTCCTTGGGCTATAGTCATGAACTAAAGAGCAATGTAAATTGAACAGTGAGCTATGGATAATTACACTTATCCACAGAGAATTATAACAATATGTAAACAAAATCTATAGAAGCTCAGTTTAAGTGTTAAAATTTTTCATCAATTTTAGGATAGAGGTGTGTTCCAAAAATAATAATAATGGGCATTTTTTGGTGTTGGGAATGACTGATTAAGCAAGTCATGTGGTCATTCTGATCATTGCATGATCATCAGAAAAAGAAGAATGGAAAAAAAAGACAAGGAAAATTGTTTTGGTTTATATAAAAATGCTGTATAATCTGGACTTTAAGAAAGGATTTATGAAGCTCTTTGAAAACAGAATCCCATCGTTATAGCCAGTGCCAGACTTCTTTCTTTGCACGTCAGTAATCTATTTTTGTTTGTTTTAATTTTTTAATATGCTTGTTTCTCTCATTAAAGTGTGAGAAGAGACAAAATTTTATTTCAGAAGGAATGATGGTTAGGTCAAGACAGTGGCAGCAAGGAAAATAATGCCTTTTTTTTAATGAAGTGATTTTTGAAACGTGAAAGGTAGCTTTGCTTTAAATGAATACTTAATTCTCCACTTAATGGTTTCCTTACATTGAAAATTATCCATTTGATATGGATAGTTTTTCTTCTTCATCTAAATTTTAGGGATCACATTTATTTAATCTTCATACTTGAAAAGGGAGAATATGGAAACAAGAGCAACTACTAATGTGCTTTTGAGGTTAATATGGGATTTTTGGTAATGAAAATTAACCTCAAAGAAATCAGATTACAGGAATAAGTTTATTAACTCTAACTTTAAAATGAAATGTTTTAATATTGATATTGACATTCCAGATTATTTTCGTGAAAAGTATTTTCCATAATTTAAACTAGAAAACATGTTAGTAAAAATAAAAATCCTTTTTATGAAAATTCTTTAATGAAAATAACCTTGATTTTTATTAGCCTGTTTTCTATTTTAAAACATGCTATGAAGGAATGATTAAATTAAATATGAAATATAGAACAATTTAACAGAGTTAATAGTTTTACAGATAAGATAGAAATGTTTCTGCTATTATCTTGGATAGTCAATAGTGAACTGAGTTCTTGTCTTCTTTAAACACCATATAGTTTTCATCTTATGTTGCTCTAAAGAAATTTAAATAAATATTTCACATGTTGGTTTAGAAAACCATTGCTCTGAGAGAAACATTTTTCAGGAATATTAGTTATGCTTTTTAATATTGACCTTTTATCTACAACTAATAGTGTTTTTCTCTCTGGAGAAAAACATCTTGGCCCACATCTTGGCCCACAAACCATGATACCACTCTAAAGAACAGCAACATTTTGCTCAGCTTACAGAACGTATACTACAAAGTGACCTCTATTAAGGGAGATTTTCAGTAGGTCATACTTTATCATATATACTATATTTTTGGATCTAGATTAAGAATATATTTCTACTTTAATAAATATATGCTACTTGCTATAAATTACTGTCTTAGGAATTAGCATGAATTTTTGATGTTTTTCCCAATTAAACCTTTAGAAATAAGCTTAAAAGTACTCATAAATTTATGCTGAATGTAGGGTTTAGTAAGTCCCATTTATTTTTTTATTTTTATTTTTTTAAAGATTTTATTTATTTATTTGACAGACAGAGATCACAAGTAGGCAGAGAGGCAGGCAGAGAGAGAGAGGAGGAAGCAGGCTCCCTGCAGAGCAGAGAGCCCGATGTGGGGCTCCATCCCAGGACCCTCAGATCATGAGCTGAGCTGAAAGCAGAGGCTTTAACCCACTGAGCCACTCAGGCACCCCGTAAGTCCCATTTATTTAAGAATAATTATTTCTCTATCACCTAGGCATAAAATTAATATAGTTCTCTTAATAACTACTTAAACTTTTAATCTAATGTAGCCTTAATGAATTTTACCCATAAGAAGTACTTGGTAAAGCAATAATGAAAGACTCCCTGTGTGGTGTCCATCTGTCTTTTTCCTGAAAATAGCTGAATTTTAATGTAAAAATATGCAAACAAATACCATAAATGTTTTTTGTAGCTAAGGTTTATACAATTAAATTATATTATTTTATTTTGTTCAGTTATGCTGTGCACATTTCCAAAAATCACATATCCTAAATTATGAATATTCCACAATCACTGTAGCATAAAAAACACAAAACATACTAAAGAATGCGATACTTGCTAAGATTATGATGCATAATTAAAAATCTAAAAGTAACCATGACTAAAAATTTTTTTCTGTGACATTTTCTTCTTTTCCTTTTTTTTTCTTTTCTTTCACATCCATCTTGTTGTCCTTTTCTTACTCTTTTTTTAAGCAAATAAAAATATTCTCAATTTAGCCTAATTAATTTTGGAAGTAGAGAAGAGGGATTGGTCATATACGAAAGTAATTAGCAAGTTATCTCATGTTAAAATCAATACAAGAAAAACTCTACTCTTCCTTTAGCCAACTCCCTGAGTTAACTCAGGTTTTGAACTTCCTTTTGTGGAACATACTAATTAGTTTTCAGAGTAGGTTAACTTTCTTAAGTAGTAGGCACCTTTTTTTGTTTAATAGCATTCACTGTTCTATTTTACATTTTTTCTGATTACTGATAAGGTTGATCATTTTCCCGTGATTTTCTTCATAAATCTATTTTATTTTAATTTAGTAAGAACATTTAACATGAAACCTACTCTTTTAACAAATTTTTAAGTTACAGTATAATATTATTGACAGAGTATTGTATGATTATGTATAGCTTACTCCTCTTGCTTAACTGAAATTTTATACTTTTTGATTAGTCACTCCCCATTTCTCCATCCTCCTGGCCCCTGGCATCCACAATTCTTCTCAGTGAGTCTGTGAGTTTGACTATAGATTTCTCATATTGGTGTAATCATGTAGTATCTTTTTCTGTGACTGACTTATTTTATTTAGCATAATGTTTTGAAGGTTTATCTATGGTGTAGTATGTATCAATAGTTAATTCCTTTTTAAGGCTGAATAGTATTTCATTGTATGGCACACTTTCTCTATCCATCCATTTGCGGACATTTATATTTTTTCTATCTTGGCTATTGGGAAAAGTGTTGCAGTGTCCCCTGACCATCTGACCAACTGTATATAGTTATCAAAGGTCAATTGTATTTGTTATGTAGCATGGTTATGTCATTTGTTCTTCTTATTTCATCATCATTTAGTTAAACATTGCATAATTTGCTGAAACCTGAGTGTTAAAAGAGATTTTTTTTCTCAACAAAAACCTAGTGGATACTTTGGAAGTAGATAAAAGCAAGTGGATTAAAATATATACAGTATTTTTAAAAAGTATAAAATTTTAAAAGTCTTCTGCATTTCGGTTTTACTGATAGCTTTGACTTTTTCCTCCATTAAAAAATAAAACTAGACATCAAAGGCAGTGTATGAGATTTATACAAACAAAAAATTTAGCAAGAAATCACAAGCAGTGAGTACTTACTCGAATAAGAAGTCTTGGTTAGCCAACAAAACAGCAGCACTTTATACATTTAAGTCGAATATGCTATTAAGAACGGATACACCATTTTACAATTTTCTGTTCTAATTATTTTATTTGCTGAATGAGTTAAGTGAATTACCAATCCTAGCACCTAAGACAAGAAGTCTTCTACTGTACTTTGTAATTTATTCAAGAATATAAAACCTAAAGTTTCCTCTTCACTGGGCTGAGCCTGACCGGATGCTATGGGTGTTTCCACATCTGAGTATCATTAGGAAGACAAACTACCCACTTGAGGTGATATGCCTGCTATTTGGATCTGCTGTATCTTCTGGAAATTCTCAAGTTTTTACTCTATAAAACGAAAAAAATAATTTACAATAACATGGATGGGAAACAGGTTTCATCTTGAAAGCCAGCTCTGATTAATTGCTAGTGACTGCTTGAAGGTATGTGCTGGGATGAAGTGTAGCTCCTTCCCCCTTCAAGGAAAATGCCCTGATCCAATAGTGATGCCCCCCCCCCCCCCCGAGGTGTGTGTGTACAGGATGGAGTAGAGCAATAAATTATGACAGCACTGTTCTCCTGAGCTATATCCACATTTCTCTTAGTGTTTTGAGTTCTGTAAGTGAATGACTCTCTACCTTTCTCTTTTCTTCTTTTCCTTCTTTTGGGACACCTTTATGGGTGATATTCCTCAGCCTTGTTTAGTTACCACAGAGCTATGCACAATTCACTGCTTTGGTTCACAAAGGAAACATGTATGTGTTACTTCTTCACAAGTGAGAACTAATTCATGCGAATGAAAACCACGGGATTGTCTTGCTGTCCACGTCTTCAAAAACTGAATAAATACAGTTAGCCTTCACTAAAGAGAATCAGTCCCTAAAATGTATCCCTCAGATACGATCCTCACAGTTAGGAGTGCTACAGAATATGAAGGCAAGTGAACTATTCAGTGATCACTGTTTAGTTAATTAGTGAATCTGGTTGCTAAAATGACTCCACTACTTTCTTCACAAATTCTTCACATGGTTTTGAGTATAATTTAAGAGGTTGGGCTTCCTAGATGAAAAATGTAACAATTTTCTAACATACAATATTCACAAGGTTTATGGTATTAAGAAGTTGAATAAGAAATATTACTTTGCCATAGTTTTTAACAAATGTAGGAAATGAGATTCTGACTTTATAATGTAAATGTGGCTGGAATTCTTTCCTGGAAGATAAAATCAATAAATGTATTCTCAGAAGTAAAATATAATCATTGAATCCTATCTTCTCAATGTTCCCCAAATTCTAAATGTCCCTTGTCACATGTGTGTGTAAAAGGTGTACTGTGCTATATAGATGCTAGGTATTAGAGGTTGATGGTGGGAATGGATAGATCCACACATGTTAGGGATAATTCTATTTCAGTTCAGTGCCTAGAATGTAGTTAAGCATCAGAAGTCAAAAAGAAATGAAAACTTACTCATGTAGCTATTTTTATAGAATGCCTACATTGTGCTAGCAACTATTGTAGTTGTGTCCTTGGGAAGTTTACAAACATTCAAGGGACACAGGTTCATAAGTAGTTAAAGAGAGTAAGTCTAGCCACATTAGGGTTATGTCCAGGCTACTACTGTAATATATCATAAATCCCTGTCATTTCAAATTACAAATGTTTTATCCCAACATAAACAAAGTTAGCTCTATTGTACAGTAAGAAAAATTGAAATCATTAAGTGCTTATGTTAAGTGTTAACTTAACAGTCTTGGCATCAGATTTATAACAGTAAAATCCCATTTTTTAGAACATGTGGTATGTGATTTCAGCCCCTTGCATGGCATAAATCATGTTACAAATACTTGAAACCCGAGAGATTCTCTTTTCTATTTTTAACTACTTAATGACATCATTTATTGTCTACTGGGAATCAATTTAGGAAATCATATTTGTCCACTAAGCACTTCAGATAAGGTGATTCCATGAAGCATTCCAAGATTATCACAAGGAATTGCTTTCGTATGCCATAAAAGAGAAAGAAATGAGCAGAATATGGCCTGCAGAGGAGTTTACAGTTTTACAGCTCCTCCCACGTAAGTCACTGTTAACAGTAACAGTTAACTTTGGATTATCACTCACAGATTGAAAGCCCAGCAGCCATCACACACGCTGGACTGTGGTGGCCCTTGTATGTGTGTTTCTAAGTCAATGATGAGGGTATCAGAACCGATACTGGACATGGAGATGGCAAATTACAGTGAAGTATTGGACCCAACTTACACAACTTTGGAGTTTGAAACTATGCAGATTCTATATAATTCAAATGGTGAGTTCTCATCTACTTGTAGACATAAAGGAAAGCAGGTATAATGGGAGGGGTAAAAACTGAGCTTCCCAGGTGGTAGCTCTGTATCTCCTTGCTGAAGAATTCAGGGCTTAGTTTTTAAGACTATGTATCTGAGTTTTTGCATTTCCTCACAAAAATTTAAGTTAATATTGTTATGGCTCATTTATGTTGAGTCTTTTTAAAAGTCTAGTTTTGCATAACAAAGTGACCTCAGAATTCTGTCCTAGGCCTGTTAAGGTAAAAGAGTTTCAGAAGTTACTTTATTTACTGGAAATCACAGTAGTAAGTAACATTGGCAGACTGGCTGTGAAGTACATTTTCTATGCGGTATTTAAAATGACATACAGAACGCTGGAGGCTTTTACTGGTTGCCTCCTCCTGTCCTTTCAGTTCTCAATGGCTGTTGATGAGAAACTTCATTTAAAATTACTATAAGTTTTTGCACTGAACCCAGTATGAAAGGAAATAAAGGCTTATATTATAACCTTACTACTTGACCAGCTAATGTTTAGCTTCACAAATCTCTTGGTATTTATCTACTGTAACTTTTTAACTTCAAATAAGGCATGGATTGTTTAGAGTTCATGTCTTTATATAATATAGTTTATTGTTGACTTTGTATTTAGGTTTTCCCCAAGTAAAAGTCTTGTCCAAGATTACTTATAATTGTCAGAACACCTCAAATCTAGTAATTATGTATACTTTGAAAACCGTGTGTGTGTGTGTGTGTGTGTGTGTGTGTGTGTGTGTGTAGTATAGTTCGGGATTGAGAATGTATCTTCTACTCAGGATAGGGCAGCGTTCTGCTATGCTCTTCAGTTTTACAACTGCTAATCTCATTATATTTATAATAAACAACAGCTTATTAGTGGGAAGATATTTTTTAATCCTTAGAAGATAAATTCTGAAATTTTAGCACAAAGAGAATTAAAAGAAACCCTTAGTGCAAATTTTAGGAAATCACTATTTTTATTCCTTAGGTTTAGATTTGATTAAAGATATTTAATAGGGGGCGCCTGGGTGGCTCAGTGGATTAAGCCGCTGCCTTCGGCTCAGGTCATGATCTCAGGGTCCTGGGATCGAGCCCCGCATCGGGCTCTCTGCTCCACAGGGAGCCTGCTTCCTCCTCTCTCTCTGCCTGCCTTTCTGCCTACTTGTGATCTCTCTCTGTCAAATAAATAAATAAAATCTTTAAAAAAAAAAAAAAAGATATTTAATAGTATATTTGTCTCCAGAGAATCATGATTTTTTAAAAGACTGTATCTTACTAAATAAGGACAGATGTAGGATAAATATGTAACACAACTGACTTCTGTGTTGTCTAACTTGTTTTGTAATAATGTTGTTAACAATATGTAAGTATGACATTAAACTGGAAGCGAGAGCTGAATTTTTTTCCTGTTTCCATGCATCTAGAATACAATCAATCCTAACTCTTCTGTCATATTTCTAAACCAGTTTTGTTTATGTTACCAAAAAGAAAAATTCCTCACGTTAAACTCCATCACATCACATGACTAACCCTTAAACATATTCTTGTTAAGGTTTTTCTTGATGAAATTATATATGGTAATGTCTGTCTACTCAGAAGTATTAGTAAGCAGAATATATGTGTTTTCACGGAATATAATTGATACATGACAGACTTTAATTTTATCTTTTGTTATATTCAAGGCACGATGAGTTGTTACTATGTTAGAATTTAGACAGATCTAAGTTCCCTAACATCATGAAGTTTATATTCTGTAGGGAAAGAGGGGGTGGTAAATGAACAGACTAGTGCATAATTTTTAAAAAATGAAGTAGTTATTTAAAAAAATAATCAGGGCTCTAGATTCTACTTGGAGGGCAAATGAGGGATGGCTCTTAGATGTGTGTTCAGAGAATATTTCATAGACAGTGAGAGACTGGAGCAGAAATCAGATCACCAGTTCAAAGACATCCTTGAGGAAGAACTTTCCTTCGAGGCAGGAGCAGCAAATGTAAAGATTCAGAGATGGAAGCTGCCAACTCTAAGGAGGTTAAAAAGGCGACATTGTTGAACAGTGAACAGGATGGAAAGTAGTACCAAATAATGGAGTCAGAGAGGCGGGAGGGGGCTTTAACACACAAGGCTTTACAGCAAGCCTGAGATGCGTAGGCTTTATTCTGTTTCTGAGGGTTAGGGACAGAAGACTAATAATGATGTGAATTTCTTGTTCCAAGAGCACTTTGGGGTAATAAAGAGTAGGGAGTAAGGGTGGAAACAGAAAAATTAGATAAGAGGCTATTGCAGTAATGTAGGGGAAAGATTATAGTTGATTGGATAAGGTGACCATGGTAAAAGGGTGAAAAGTTGTGAATTCGATATGTATTTCAAATATGGACTTAGTATTAGATTGGATATGAACAATGATGGGGGGAATCCAATGAAGACCACCGGGTTATTGGCCCAAGGTACTGGATGGAACCATTGACTGACTGACATAGGGAAGACTAAAGGAAGAACAAATTTGAGGGGAAAAATAGAAGAGTTCTGTTTTGATACATTAATTTGCAATTTCTGTTAAAATTTTTTTTTAAAGATTATTTTTTTATTTGACAGAGAGAGAGATCACAAGTAGGCAGAGGCAGGCAGAGAGAGAATGAGAAGCAGGCTCCCCGCTGAGCACAGAGCCCGATATGGGGCTCGATCCCAGGACCCTGGGAACCATGACCTGAGCCAAAGGCAGAGGCTTAACCCTCTGAGCCACCCAGGCGCCCCTCCTATTAAACTTGAAAGTGAAGTAGTTAAAAAGATATTTGGGCATTTCAAACTGATACCCACGGAAGACATCAGGGCTAGAGAGAAAATCTGGGGATTTTTCTCTCATACACATGATATTTAACATGATGGGACCAAATGGGTTTTCCCTGGGAAAGAGTATATTTGGGGGGACTTAGACCTATGGTGTCCCGAAGTTTAATCTTCAGAAATATGTGGGGGAAGACTGGAATGGAGACTGGCAGAAGTGGCCAGTGGTTAAAAGGAGAGCACTAGAGTGCTCCAAGAGGTCAAGGAAATGGACTGTTTTGAGCCTGTGAATAATTAGTAGGGTAATACAAATAAGAAACACTCAGTATTAACTTGAAGGCTGCTCTGCTTTTTCTTTAACAGATAGCTCTGCTCCAGAGACAACAAGTATGAATACCACAGACAATGGTGTCAACTGCCTATGTGCCATATGTGGAGACCGAGCGACGGGAAAGCATTACGGAGCATCAAGCTGTGATGGGTGTAAGGGCTTCTTCAGACGCAGCATACGCAAGAGTCATGTTTATTCCTGCAGGTACTTGAGATGCTCCTTTTGAGAAAGTTATCTTTAGAGGCATTTCAAAATGGCGTGCAAGAAGTAAGGGATAAAATCAGGGCTTTTGGAGCACCCGTGTGGCGTAGTTGGTTAGCACCTGACTCTTAATTTCAGCTCAGGTTGTGATCTCAGTGTCTTGAGATCGCGCCCAGAGTCCAGCTCCCCACCCAGCATGGAGTCTGCTTGTCCTTCTCCCTCTCCTCCTTCCCTCACTTGCTCTCTTGTTCTCTCTCTCTCTCTCAAATAAATAAATAAATAAATAAATAAATAAAATCTTTTAGGAAATCAGAATTTTCATACAAACAAAGTCTGTATGAAAAAAATCTGTAAGCTGTGTTTAAAGTATGGGTATGTGGGTGTGTATGAAGGATGCATTCCTACAGGTGGTTCTTTTTTATGAAACATTTTAGACTTATAAGACATATAAAAAATCCACATGCTTATCATCCAACCTAGACCACTATAGTCGAAGCCTTTAGTGAACGTACCTCCTCTATTGGTTTCTCTTTCTCTCCTCCCTCCCATAGGTAGCTACTGTCTGAAATGTGGTGTTTGTCTTTATGTTCCTTTATTGTTTTACGATATGTTCCTATACCCATGGACATATTTAAATCTGTATTAAATGGTTTCACAATCTGTATGTTTTTCTGCATCTTGATTTTCTTTTTAACATCTCTACCTCCTGAGTCTTTTAAACACAATTATAAAAGGTGGATGATTTTGGTAGCTTGGCAAAGTCGGTGAAGGAGCTTAAATTTTCAGTCTTAAAATTTTAAGTGTATTTATCATGCCACAATTTTGCCATTGAATTCAATGTTTTGTCCAAAATATATTTGACTCTGTTGTATATGTCACATATTTATAGTAAGCTTAAAAAATATCTAGTGAGCATCATAGTACCAGTTAGGATTAGATACTCCACCTTGAATCTTCAGAATGACAGTTCTGGAATGCCGATTACATCTATATGAAATATGGACTATTAAAAAAGTGACTGATGCTAACAGAAAAATATCAGTGTTTGCTCTACTTATGAGTAGCATGTATAGACTTGCTGTGTTATTTTATGAACAAGCTGGACATTCAGGAAAAAGTTAATCTCCCTCACAATATGATGCCATTTGATTTCTAGGGTCTGGAAAAAGCTAATGTATAACTCTCCAAATACCTAACTAATGTTCTCTAGTAATTTTTCCAGGAGGGCTTAAAGTTGGTTAAAAAAAAAAAAAGTAAATCATCCACTTTAAAATCTTCTTGATAAACAAAAAAAATGTATTTACATGAGTCTTGCTTTTATGTACATTAAAGCTCTAGATATAAAAAAATAAACCCAGTAGATTTCCCTCATTAAAAGCACTTTCTCTATGATTACATTAAATATTCAGTGCTTTTACAAAATTTACAAAATTAACAGTGAAAATAAACACAAAATAACATGTAAACAATATATTTTGAGTCATGTGTTCTGTTAAAGATGAAATACATATACATGAAAAATAGTGTGATCCAAACAACTAAATCCAACAAAGACTTTTAAGAATCAGAAAATATCAGCACCATTGGCTTTCAAGATTTCTTCCCTTCCTGTATGAGAAAAGTGAGAAAGGAGTGTTCCCATAGCAACTTTTAGAATTAAAGAATATTCCCACTACATGGCTGTTTGTAAACTTCTCTGTGTACTCTCTTAGATTGTTGTTTCCTTGAATGGAGGAGACAGGTCACATTCCTTTGTTTAATCCCTACACCAGGATCTTGTACACAGAAGGTGCTCAATATGTTTATTCAATTTTTGCATTAATATTAGTTGGGTGTATTTTCCTCTTTTATTTATTGGTAATCAGATTCTTTCTCCTGAAGCCATGAATTCCCAAGTGAACAATTCTTTTTCTTCATCCTAAAAATACCTCTCTTCCAGCTCAGTTCTTCTATAGTAGACTTTATATTCAGTCAGTTCAAAGTGGCTACCCATCATTTTTAGAAGAACTATCTTCTTTTGTAGATCACCAGTAGGTTCTTTTATTCCCATCATTAATAATCAGTAATATACCAGTTATTACAAATTGATATTTGTAATATTGATACAGTGTACATTGTATCAATCATTGTATCATCAATGTACTTTGACACAATATCAATGATATTGATATTATTACAAATAATCAGTAATATACCAATACATACAGATGTGGGTAATTTTATGACACAATTTGGAAGAAATATTATTATTTTACTATATGATTGATATTTGCTCCAAAGTCTATGATTTATATTTACCCTACATGCACACAACTTTTTTGCTGAAAGTCCCTCCAATTTGACAGCTATAAATTAATTTGGGAATGTTAAATAACATCCCCACGTGTTCCATCAGGAGTGAATGGTGGACTGGAAATCAAGCTCACATCTAGTTCCAGAGACCGTACGTTTTAATTTTTTTAAGTGTTTAATCCAGGTTTTGAGTATGTTCGCAGAGTTGTGCAACCATCATTACAACCAACTTAAAACATTTCATCACCCTGTAAAGAGACCTCCTACCCTTAAGCTGTTGCTCCCCACTTCCCTTAACTCCCTCCCCTTCAATGACAGGCAAAGCTTAATGCACTTTCTGTTTCTATAGATTTGCTTCTTCAGGACATGTGATATAAATTAAATTACAGACACACCTCACTTTACTACGCTTCACAGACATTGCATATATTTTCTTTTTTTGACAAATTGAAGGTTTGTGGCAACCCTGTGTTGAGCAAGTCTTTTGGTGCCATTTTCCAATCAGTATTTGCTCACTTTGTAAGTCTCAGTTGGGTAATTCTTGCAATATTTCAAACTTTTTCATTATTATTATTATATTTGTTATGATGATCTGTGATCAGTGGTTACAACTCGTGGAACATTCAGATAATGGTTGGCAGTTTTTAGCAATAAAATATTTTTAATTAAGGTATTACATTGGTATTTTAGACTATGCCGGGAACCCACTTTATAGATTATGGTGTAGTGTAAACATAACTTTAATATACACTGGGAAACCAAGAAATTTCATTTGACTCACTTAATTATGATACTAGCTTTATTGTGGTGGCCTGAAACCAAAATAGCAGTATCTCTCAGGTATGCCTGACTTCTTTCATTTCAAATGTGTTTTTGGGGTTCACCCTGTTGTAGCATGTATCAGTACTCCATTCCCATTCATTGCCAGACAATAATACCCATTGTGTAGGTGTACCATATTTTATCTATCTGTTCATCAGCTGATGGGTTTTTGGGTTGTCCCTTTATTTTGGCTGTTAGGAATCATGGCGGTTTGGACATTTGTGTGCATATTTCTGTGCGAACATATGTTTTCATTTCTTTTGTGTATATACCTAGGAGTGGAATTGCTGGGTCATATGCTAACTCTAACATCTAACTTTTCCTTAAAAACTGCCAAACTTTTGGCCAAGCAGCCACATAATTTTATATTACAAAAGCTGTGTATGAGGGTTCCAGTTTTTCCACGTCCTCACTGACACTTGTTATTGTCTGTTTTCTTTTCTTTTTTTTTTTTCCGATTATAGTCATTTAGTGGCTGTGAGATAGTACCTAATTATGCAGAGACCATACTTTAAGTGTTGTTTTCACCTACCTCTGGATATGTAATTTGGCAGTTAGAGTAAATTTCAGTTGCATTTGAGGCACATTTGAAATTAATAGACGAATATTTAAAGAGAAAAGCATGAAAGTGCAGAGGAATGAAGTTCTGATACATTCTCCGTTATACTGAAATCATGCAGCAATAAGCAATTAGAATTCACATGCCAAGGATTTTTAAACTAGGTTTGGCTTCCCCAACTCAGGAGAAGTGATAATGTATGGTGTGTATACTAGTGAAAAGTCAAATATCAGTTTTATTTTATTATAAAGACTGCATGAGAAGTGAGGCTTGTATTTCCACGTACATGCTGACCATTTGACTGGAAAAGTTACGGGTAACTGTTCTTACACATTCTTCCTGTTGGGCCAAATTTGACCATATATACGCAAGGTCTGTTTATCTGTTTATTTGTGTGTGTTTGTTTTTGTTTTTGTTTCATAAACAGTTTTCTGCAAACTAATATATCTTTGATACTATAGGTTCAGTCGGCAGTGTGTTGTTGACAAGGACAAAAGGAATCAATGCAGATATTGTCGATTAAGAAAGTGTTTCAGAGCAGGAATGAAAAAAGAAGGTAATAATATATAGTATAATAATGAT
This sequence comes from Meles meles, assembly GCF_922984935.1. Taxonomy (NCBI): domain Eukaryota; kingdom Metazoa; phylum Chordata; class Mammalia; order Carnivora; family Mustelidae; genus Meles; species Meles meles. Next base: position 58,842,153 of record NC_060066.1, on the reverse strand, counting down.
AATTGTTGGTGGAAATTGTTATACACATACATCCTCAAGCATTCACATAACTTTTTCACATGAATTCTGATTTTCTTCAATGAGGAATCTCTAATTCCCTAAGTTTAAGAATTTACCCAAGGACACTGACACCCAGTCTTTGATGATTGTCTGATTCCAGACACTAGTACCTCTGCTACTGTGTTATACCTGGAAAGAAAAGTATTATCTAAATAATATCCCAAACCCTGTTCAGAAGAGAAATGGCAAAATCTATTAATAGGTTGAAATTATAAACATCATTTTAAACACATATTTATTGTCAATAATAATTGAATATCTTTGTTTATCTCATAAACATTGAATATTAACTTTTTATTCATTGATTTATTTATTTAGCAAATATTTATTGAGCACTTCTTTCTAAAACTGTTGCAGATGCTTAAGGCTTCAGTGGTGAACGTAACAGAAAAAAGAGTCCTTCCTTTCAGGGAGCTTATATTCCATTGAGGAACAGAGACAGTGGACTACATACTCTGTTTCTTAATTTCATTTCAAACGTAGTAAATAATCTGATTATATTATCCTACATTCTAACTGTGGTTAATTTGGAAACAAATCTGTTGAATACATGTAGACATTTGGCAGGAGATAACCACTACAGTATTTTATGCTTATCAGTTCACATGCTTATGCCTATTATATACCAAGAAATATTTTTCAGAGCTATTTCACAAACCATAAAAAAAAAAAGCAGGTTAAATACTACAGAAATGTAAAGTATTTCAAGCTTACCTTGAACATAGCTAGTTTTTTCTTTGTCACAATATTTTAAAGAGACCTAAATTCCATTTCATTTGGATTACTAGTCTCCAAAAGAAGGCAAAATAAAGTTTACAAAATTAAAGGAGAAACACTTTGTCATTATGAAATGACTTATTTCTAATGGCAATATTTAGTAGTTTATAGGATTAATTACATACTTTTTCAATCAATTTCATCTATTTCTATTTGAACCCCAGCACTACTCTTACATAAGTATAAGGAAGTCACAATCCTCTCTATTCCCTTTAAAAATTCACAGGTTTTGAAAGAAAATTACTTTCAAAAATAGTTAAATTATGTCTCCTACCATTCATAGAATAATGCATTAGTTTTTTCTAAATAGATTAGGAAGTAACTTTTGGGGATCTATTTCTCTTATTTACAGTAATAACATAATACCAAGGTTAGTTGGGTAGAATCCTATATAAACATGGTTTTATGTCAAAAATGATAGCAGTGGGGCACCTGGCTGGCTCAGTGGGTTAAGCCTCTGCCTTCAGCTCAGGTCATGATCCCAGGGTCCTGGGATCAAGCCCCGCATCGGGCTCTCTGCTCATCGGGGAGCCTGCTTCTCCCTCTCTCTGTGCCTGCCTCTCTGCCTAGCTTTGATCTCTTTCTATCAAATAAAGAAATAAAATATTTAAAAAAAAAAGATAGCAGTAAGATTACAAATGTTCACAATATCTTTTGGTATGTTTCTAAGGATTGATCATGTAAATGAAATTCATTAAAGCATAGCTTACATTTTAATTTTTTATCTCCACATATGCATTTCCATATGAGTCAGTTTAGGCTGAAAATCAATGACCATTTCTGTGGGGAAAAAAGAGTAAGCTACCAGTAAATATGATTTTAAGATAAAATATTAATGATTCATTCCCAGCTTCAACACTACTCACTCTTAAAAGCAAAGTCCAGTATTTCCTCTTCCAAATTAATGACTTCATGGCTAATAGTAAGTATGGGGTAGTTAGTAGATTTTGGCATAGAAATTGGTGCATCTCTTTAATAAAAAAATAATTTAATTAATTAAAAATTCTAATAGTTTTATATCTTCTCTCTCCAGCAGAACAGGGTAGAGCATTGATCTAAATAATTTAGGGACTGTAGGCCTTGTTTTCATTTCTTTTGGTTAACTGAAGATATATTTACCTCCTAAGTTTAAAACCTACCGTTGCGAGGCACCTGAATGGCTCAGTCGGTTTAGCATTGGACTCTGAGTTTTGGTTCCATGTCAGAGCCAAAGCATGGGGTCTCCTTGAGATTCTCTCTTTTTCTCCCTCTGCCCTTCCCACTTCTACACGCACTCTGTCTCTCAAAATAAATATATAAATCTTTAAAAAATAAGTAAATAAATAAAATCTAACATTGATATTTGACTTATATTATTCTTTATATGAAAAATATACAAGGTAATACTCCCTCTCTCACTCTTCCTTATATTTAAAATGGAGTTTTCAGGGAGCCTGGGTGGCTCAGTCAGTTAAGCATCTGCCTTCAGCTCAGGTCATGATCCAGGGTCCTGGGATCAAGCCCCACATTGGGCCTCCCCTCAGCAAGGAGTCTCCTTCCTCTCCCTCTGCCTCTGCTTGCTACACCCCCTACTTGTGCTCTCTCTCTGTCAACTAAATAAATAAAATGTTTAAAAAATAAATAAATAAAATAAACTCTAGTTTTCAATAAGGAATTCAAGAACACACATTACTTTCCCTTTCCCTTCTGAAACAAGTAGAATCTAGCTCTCTCCTAGAAGCTTTTTATAGGATACTTAAGATGTCTTCACCCTTCCAAAATGCTGATGTTCAAACCTTAGTCTCCTCAGGAGACACCCCTTCCTGCAACTTTTGCTTTATTACTGTTTGTTAACTGTCCCAAGCACATTGTTTCATAAAAGATCATGAGATTGCAAGCTTAAAGTTACCTTTCCTAAATAAAATTCACTTTCCATTTCTACTAGTGTTTGAGGAAAAAAAATGGAAATTTCAAAATCTATGATTCCTATCTTCTGATGGTGGATATACTCTTTGACTTCGTCAGTCTCACAGGCGATACTCTTCCTCTACTTATCTTACAGTTTTATTAACTTTGAGAGAATGGAAAAACCATCCTATTACAGATACTGCATGGTTGAACTGACTGACCCAACGCTTTCTGACACGCCTGCGGTAGGAAGTTTCGAAAGGCAATATTTTATGAGATCTAATGACAGGCTTGGCCTTCTTTTTAAAAGTGGTGCAGAATAAAAAATAACCTCAGTCATACCATGCTTTCCCCTCTGCTCCTTAGCCCCTTCTTTCTTTTTATACTATTACTTTTAAATTTTAAACTGTATTTCCTGACATGTAGTGAAAAGAACTGACCAATGAATACTGTGATTTTTTCTCTCCTAGCTGTGCAAAACGAACGGGATAGAATAAGCACCAGAAGAAGCACATTTGATGGCAGCAACATCCCCTCCATTAACACACTGGCTCAAGCAGAAATTCGGTCTCGCCAGGTACCTGCTGCACTCCAGCATCCAGTCCTGTCCAACAGAATCAAATGTCTATTGAGGCATAATTCAAAAATAATCTAAGTTCATTTAAATAGGCTCACTTCTAAAATGAACTACAGTTTTACTTTGAAAATATTAGGTGAAATGTTGACTTAATGTTGACTCTTCCTGGACAACTTCCTATTTTTAAACAGAAAAATGCAATGTATTTCAGTCTAATGTTGTTAAATGAAAGTTTGTTTACAAGGTTGGTTTATACTACTGAATGCATAGCACAATCCTCTGGGGGCAGGAGCTTGCTTTACTGATTAAGCCTGCAAAATCAGTTACTGTGACTTTTGGGAAGCTTGGTTGAGACCTATCCTCAGGGCTTCCTTCTTTGAAAATGGTTTCTGAACTAAAGAATTCACCTTGGCATCCGTTTTGGAAACAAATATTTAAGGGAAGAGCCAGAATCCAGAAACCAATGGAGAAGGAGTTTATTATTTTAAATTTCTAGAATGAGAATATCAGTTCCAAAGTTTAAAATTATTTGTCATTAGTTATATACATAAAAAATAAATCATTTAAGAATCAAATGAAGAAGGGCGCCTGGATGGCTCTGTTGGTTGAACATCTGACTCTTGATCTCAGTTCAGGTCATAATCTCAGGATTGTGAACTCAAGGCCCATGTTGGGCTCCACACTGGGCGTGGAGCCTACTTAAAAAAAAAAAAAAAAAAAAAGACCTAAAATTCTTGCAATTTCCTGAGTGATAAGAGAGCCTTTTGTTAGTCATAAAGTCTCCAACAGACCTCTCCAGAGTTTATGCTAATGAGGTGACATAGGGTGGGTCCCAGAAGGACCAAATTGGGATTCAAGGATTGGAAATTTCAACCCCACCCATTGGCTGTCTGTGAAGACGGGGGCTGAAGACTGGGTTATAAAAACTCTTGAACAACAAACAGGTTGGTGAACACATCAACATTTTGGAAAAGTGATTTCCCCTGGAGAGGGCATGGAAGCTCTCCACCACTCTCCACCCCTACCTACCTACCTTGTTCTATGCATCTTTTCCATTTGGTTTTTCCTGAATTGTATTTTTTATGATAAACTGGTCAATGTAAAAAAAAAAAAAAAAAAAAGATCAAATGAGAAAACCTTTTGAAGACTGTTTATTTTAGCATTGCCCCATGAGAAAAGTTAATGATATTTTTCTATTATAAAAAATTATGAAATAGCTAACTATTAATCAGGTTCTATAATGAGTCAGTGCAACTACTTTCATTTTTGATAGCACGAGGGTGGTATGATGAGCCTGACATCTCCATTATCATCAGTCCTTGATTACTTAATGATCCTGTAGAGCATTTGCAGAATGGCTTAGGAGGCTGTGAAGAAATAGACATACACATAGATAGACACACGCACGCACACACACACACACACGTATGTTCAAAAATTAAGTTTATGAGAACTTTTAGAAAGCAATTTTAGCAGAAAAGCATCTTAAAACCACTTATATTTGATATAGTTCAAAATTATATATAATTGAAAATTTTTTTCAGTACAGGTTAAGCTTCTCAATGTTGTTGAGTCAAAAGTTGATTTCTTAATTTTTACTTTGATGGGCTTCCTTGTCATGCAGCAACATCGCTAGTTCTGGCTTCTCTTCTAAATCGTCTTTCCTATTTGGTAAACTGTATCCACTGGAAACATTTTTTTTTTTTTTTCATAAAAATAAAATCACAGAGCATGTTTCATGTGACTATGGCATATCTTTTTGTATAGTCATTTTGAATTAGGAAAATCCTGGAAGTTGAGCAACTTATTTTATGGTTTTGCCAGTAAAAAAAGGTACTGCTCCCAGAATATAGTACTGTGCAGTGAATGTTTACAATTTAGCTCATGTTGATAGGTATGTTTGTCTCAATTTTAAAATGTTCTCTGTATCTCAAGATACTATGGCAATGAGAGTGCCCACTTCAAAGCTGTGTACTTGAAAAAAGAGAAATACTGCTCATTATTATTTTAAATGGTAAATTAATGTGATCTTCCTGCTAGATCTCGGTCTCCAGCCCCGGCTCAAGCACTGACATAAATGTTAAGAAGATTGCAGGTATCGGTGATGTCTGTGAGTCCATGAAACAACAGCTCCTAGTCTTGGTGGAATGGGCTAAATATATTCCTGCCTTCTGTGAGTTGCCACTGGATGACCAGGTATAGTTAAAAGATGTCATTAATGCTTTCGGAATTTTTTTTGAACTTGGCTACGTTTTTGTGTTTTTTTAATTATGCTTATAGTAGATTGATCATATTTAACAAAGGTTCAGTTATAAGAAAAAGATTGGTTTTCTTGTCCATTCACCTTGTTCTCTCAAAAGGCACAACTATTTAACTTCTATTTTAGGAGTCCTGCAGATTTATTTATTGGGTGAATTTGAGGAGGACAGGGTTCTTCCCTCCTAGAGTTTAAAAAGCTTTAGTGAGGAAGAAAAACATATAGCAAGGAACTGCCATTGTGAGAAAAGTATTGGCAGAATAAATATCTGGAGGCAAGTAGTACACTGTTGGGTCTTGGTGTTTATGGAAGGTGCCATATAAAATTCCACTGAAATACCAGACCACTCATAGACAGAAACCACATAGGTTGTGTTGGTGTCTTTGTAGGCACTTTATTCAATGAACATAAAATTTTGCCTTTCATGTTGTCAATTTTATTCTAGCGTTCACTATATAAAAAGAATATATCTGGCAAAAAACATCTCTAGAATCATACTCTGAAATGCACAGAGAGATAGAATTCAGATACAATAATCTTTTCCTATTACATATATTTTCATATTTTGTAATACATACCTTAAGACATTTTAATTAATAGCTCAGAATTTTAATTTTGTAGTCTATGAAAACTAGATTATTCACTTCAGGTTCATTTTGAATGCTTCCACCTAAGTAGTTAATAATATTTTGTAGATGCCAGTAGTTTGAAAATTTTTATTCTGCCACATTGAGTAAACCATCGTATGTATACCTAGCATATATTTTTATACCTTCTGACCAGTGCCCTTTACCACTAATACACAAAAACAAAGAAACAATCAAAGGGAAAGGTGCGTGATTGTTTAAAAAATCCAGGAAGGGCAAAATATTTACACAACCGGAATGAAAAGTGATTATAGGAAGTCAGCAGTTATATTTCTAAGACAGCATTTCACATAGCCACCCCCCAAAAAAAAAAGTGCTATGAAATCTGAAATCATTCTTAAAATGTTCTGTAACTGCCTTCCTGGTGTGAGTCAGGGTTATTGACATATCATAAAGATAGCTTGGCTCGGAAGGTTATTTCAGAATGAATAATGCTAAATTGCTAAAACATACGTGTGTGTCTCACCCCAAGCCATATAAGTAGGGTTATGTTATTTATCAGTTTTATATTTTTATTATCACTCCTCTTTAAAAGTTGCTGACTTGTGTATGAAGACAATGATTTTAAAATTGGAAAATTAAAATCCAGTAACCTGCCAGAAAGAGTTTGTATTTACAAAAGGACACTTGAATACTAACAATATAATATTAATAGCCAGGATTGGCAAATGTCCATTGTGGTTAAGGCACTAATAGAAGTAGCTTTCAGTTGCATTATATATTACATTATTTTATTTAGTCCTCTCAGGAGCTCTGGCGTAAATGTTATTATCTCCACTTTAACAGTCTTTAAAACTGACCCTAGAACAGTGAAATTGACTCAGAAAATTCATCAAACAAATATTTAGTAGGACTACATTTCAGTTTTAGGAACTGTGAGGATTTGGCAATAAAAATACAGATTGCGTCACTATCCTCATAAAGTTTGCACTCTATTTGGGAGAGACAGACAATAAAAAATATACAGATTATGAGTAAGTCAATTCTAGGTGGGGATAAGTTCTATAAAATAGAATGGAACGAATTGGAGAACAACTGGCGTGGAATGGGAAGACATACATTAAGTTGGAGATGAGACGTTTTTCCCGAGACCTGAATGACAAGGAGCCAGGCATGCCAAGATCTGAGGACAAAGCATTCCAGAGACAGGAACATCACGTTCAAAGGGTCTGAGGCAAGTAGGAATAATGTGCCTGGAGAAAAGTGAACAACGGACGTGGAAAGATAAAACCAGAGAAGTGGGTAGGGGCAAAGCGAGGCCAAGGTTAAGGAGTTTGGGGTTTATCGTAAAGATAATAAGGAACCAGTGAAGAGTTTTCACCAGAGGAGTGATATTAAGTGATTACTATCTTGCAAATATGTTCTGGGAAGCTCTGTCAAGGATTTAGGATGGAGGAACCAGAAAGGAAGCGGGCATACCTATTAGTTCAGGCTAGGCAAGATCAAGAATGAAAAAGGCTCCATGGGGGGTGGGAGCAATGGCAAAACAGTGCCTAGATTTGCTGTACAGTTAGGACAATCAAAATGGACTCTTGTTTCTGACATGAACAAGTAATGTGGATGATGGGGCCATTTACTAAGAGGATGAAGATGTTGGAGACACATTAATTTGATGTGTTGTATTTGGAATGCTTCCTGTTCTTCCTGGTGGTGATGTTAAGTAGGCAGTTGAGTATATGCATAGAGCTCAGTTGAGAGCTTAGTGCAGTTAGAGGTTCAATCTAGAAAGTGTCAGCAAACAGATCACCCATCCTCTTCACAAGTCTTCCCTTGCTTTTGTTTATTCAGTTTATTATGTGTAACAGAGTGTGTTTTACATATACTTTCTTATGTAGTCCTGACTACACTTGGAGATTTTTATCACTGCCTCCATTTGATAGATGAAAACAAATGAGTCCCAAGGGTACTGGTGAGCTTATCTAGGGTTGAACAGATAGTACATGGCAAAGGCAGGATTTGAACTCTGCTCTCTTTGATTCTCTTTCATCCTAAAACACTTTTCTTTCTGCTTTTTGTTGTTGGTGGTGGTGATTTGTTTCCTTTCTATTGACTTGGAAGTTTTAGATTTTTGAAAAGTAAAACTCTATTGACATGGTAAAATAGAAAAATAGAAAGCTTAATGATGGCAAGTATCTATGAATATTACAGTTTATTAAAACAACAATAAGAAAAAAAATCCCAGGCTTAAAGAACACTGAGTTAATCAGACACATATTATACCATCTTCTAATCATTTTATTTTATAATTAATTATTAAACTTGAAATTTTTCATTAAGGTAGCGCTGTTGAGAGCTCACGCAGGGGAACATTTACTGCTTGGAGCTACGAAGAGATCCATGGTGTATAAGGATATTTTGCTTTTGGGTAAGTTGTGTTTTTTGTTGTTGTTGTTGTTGTTGTTTTTTAACTTAAGAAGAAATTATGCATGCTCCATCCTTCACAGGGTCTATCCTGTATGTACCAAGCATTCATAGACACTGTCTAATGGTACTCTTACTTTACAAATTGGATTTACTTGATTGTGTCCTCACTCAAGGCCCTTTCTTTCCTTGACTTGATTGCAAGGAAGTTTAGAGGGCATTGAGACATTCAGGGTGCATTTAGATTTAAAAATAAGAATTGGAGAACGTGGTTGCAAGGTACAAACTTCCAGTTGGAAGTTAAATAAATACTAGGGATACAGCATACAGTGTGGTGACTATAAACACTTGCTGTATAATATGTGGGCAGATTGTGAAGAGAGTAAATTCTAAGCATTCTCATCACAGGGGGATTTTGTTTCCTTCTCTTTTTATTGTATCAATGAGAAAATGGACACGAGCTGAAACTATTGTGGTAATTTCACAATATATGTAAATCCAATCATCGTGCTGTACACCTTTTTTTTTTTTTTAAGATTTTATTTATTTATTTGACAGACAGAGATCACAAGTAGGCAGAGAGGCAGGCAGAGAGAGAGAGAGAGAGAGAGAGGAGGAAGCAGGCTCCCTGCTGAGCAGAGAGCCCGATGCGGGACTCGATCCCAGGACCCTGGGATCATGACCTGAGCCGATGGCAGAGGCTTTAACCCCCTGAGCCACCCAGGCGCCCCGTGCTGTACACCTTAAACTTACACAGTGATATATGTCAATAATTTCTCAATGACACTGAAGGAGAAAAATTTAAAAATAAAAGTGAGCGGGCGCCTGGGTTGCTCAGTGGGTTAAAGCCTCTGCCTTCAGCTCAGGTCATGATCTCGGGGTCCTGGGATCGAGCCCCACATCGGGCTCTCTGCTCAGCGGGGAGCCTGCTTCCCTTCCTCTCTCTCTGCCTGCCTCTCTGCCTACTTGTGATCTCTCTCTCTGTCTCTCTCTCTTTTAAATAAATAAATAAAATATTTTTAAAAATAAATAAATAAAATAATAAAAGTGAGTTGTTGCTCAATAAATATAATAATATATAAATAAATATAATAAATAAATAATATTGAATTATGTTTAAATCATTACAGGAGTTAGTGATCTGCATGACCACTTTGTTGGAGTCTCAGTGTTGTTTCACACTCCTTCAGTGTCTACTTAATACTTGTAACTGTATTGTTTTATACACGTGAAGGAACACGTTTATTTCCTAGGATATCGTGGCTAACAGTATGATGCAAAATCCCAAGTTAAAAAAGAAAATTTGGGGACGCCTGGGTGGCTCAGTCGGTTAAGCCGCTGCCTTCAGCTCAGGTCATGATCCCAGGGTCCTAGGATCGAGTCCTGCTTCGGGCTCCTTGTCCAGCAGGGAACCTGCTTTTCTCTCTGCCTCTGCCTGCCACTCTGCCTGCTTGTGCTCTCTCTCTGACAAATAAATAAATAAAGTCTTTAAAAAAAAAAATTTGGCGACTGTGTCTGAGAATTCTGATAGTTAAGTAACAGTGCTGGAAGAGGCAAAAGCAGGATGGCAGGTTGAACAAGGAATAAGACACGAAGGGAAGGCTCTTGTTTTCCCTAAATAATTGTTCCAATCCCCTGCACCTTACTTACATTTTAAATTGGGTTTCCTATTGAGAGAGTTGAGATCCCTGGAATAATTATTACCTCCACCTCTCTCTGGCTGTATGAAATGGTGACCAGATTGTTTATTCTATTTTTGTGATAGATGTTATGTCCCAAAATAGAAATAAATTGAATGTAATATAACGATAGCTAATATTTGCTGAGGACATACTATGTAAGATGCATATCTCTTAGTGCTTTACATGTAAACACACTATCTCGTGTAATCCTCATGATGACCCTGAGGGGTAGGTATTGTTATTCTGTAGGTGGAGAAATGCCTGAAGAGAAAGTTTACCTAAAGTTACAAACCTAGTGAGGGTTAGAGCCAGGATTCTAAACTGCATAATGTGACTTAGAGATTACGCTCCGAAATTCTGTTAAACACTGTCTTGTATTTAGAAGACTGCTCTCAATATAGATTTGAATACAATATACCTAAAAACCCAAATGTCTTTGCTACCTAGTTCTAAATTGTTTTACCATGAATAATTAGGTAAACTGACTTTTCATAAGAGGAGCAAGGTTACATTTTTTGAGTTCTTTGGCACATGTTGTTACACTGAAGATTATCTTTGCCTGCAGTGAAAGAATTCAGAATATGCTGCTTTTTACAAAGCCAGAAAATAGCAACCTAGCTGTTTTGTTAGGAGCTTTTGTCATTATTGTCATTATAGCCAGAGACTTTGATATTAGAGCGTCCTTAGCGATTAGGTATCTAGTCTCTATCCAATTTCGCAACTTTCTAGACTTCATCTACGTAGACTTGTTAAAATTGTGTCTCGAGCGTTATTACAGCTACATATACCTAGACAGCTAAAAGAGTCCTATTTTTATCCAGTGTAAGCAAGGAAGTTTCTTTTGTGTTTTGTTTTGTGTTACACTCTTTAATGAGTAAGACACTAAGAGATAACTGACATAGTGGAAAGCTAATCTATATTTTGCTTCTCTCTTGTCAATTATTAGCTTATTATTGGTCTGTACTTTTGTGTTATCACTAGTGACTGAGGCTGTTAAAATGCATGTGATCATATTATCAATGTTATTGATCCTTGACATGTTCTTAAGTTTTTTCTAACGTAAGTGACCTAACACTGCTGAGAGGAAGTACTATTACTACTCCTTCAAGAGAAGAACCATATAAAACATTGATGTGTAAAAAATTAAATCACATCTGACGGTCTTTTGTTGGGGGGTGGCTGACCTTTTTTTCTCCCCCCCCCCACCCCCAGGGAACAACTATGTAATTCACCGTAACAGCAGTGAAGTTGAGATCAGCCGTGTGGCCAACCGGGTTCTAGACGAGCTGGTACGACCGTTTCAAGAAATTCAGATAGATGACAACGAATATGCTTGTTTGAAGGCAATCGTATTTTTTGATCCAGGTTTGTTTTCAGAATTCTGTTAAAAAATAATGATAATGAAAACAACATTCTAGTAAGATTCAGTCTTTAGATCGCTCTTTTCTTCCTTTATTAGACGCAAAAGGGCTGAGTGATCCGGTAAAGATTAAGAACATGCGGTTCCAGGTGCAGCTCAGTTTGGAGGACTACATCAACGACCGGCAGTACGACTCCCGGGGGAGGTTTGGTGAGCTGCTTCTGCTCCTGCCCACACTGCAGAGCATCACTTGGCAAATGATTGAGCAAATACAGTTCGTGAAGCTTTTTGGGATGGTTAAAATCGACAACCTGCTTCAAGAAATGTTACTGGGTGGTGAGTATATTTAAGAATTTCCATTTTATTTCTGGGCATCCCACTCTGTACAAGGTTGACCTACTGATTTTTTTGCCTATGACATAATGAACTCAGTTTTTTACATTTAGAAAGTCTGCAGAACCCACTGGATGGAGACAAAAATACTTGAAAGTATTGGAATCCTCATACTTACTAGTGTCTACCATCTTTATGCTATACAGTTCCTCTTGCCTTAGATTTTATTCTTTCATATATGGTAAATAGAAATATATTTCCTATTTTTAGTACTCCTTGGAGTGGATTGTATATTTTTAAGCTTTGACTCCTTTAAAAGCTCAAGGACACCAGCATTGCAACATAACCTAGAAATATTCATAGTAAAAACCTGAGAAATAAACACTTTGCTCCTGAAATAATTAATTGACATAACACAACAAAAAGGGAAAAATGAGATTTCGTTGAGGCAATAAATGTCAGGAATGAGTTAAGAAATCATTTATTTTGTGCTCTGATCTAGATTAAATTTCCTTGTAAAATCACTTTATTTTATTTTAGTTTAGTTTTAGTTTTCTGGTACTTAATGTGTTCCTAATGACATCTTTCTGAAATAAAAGTTGTTTATGCTATTAGTGTGATCCCAAATACTATAAAGTTGAGGTAAGTGATTCTTGGAATTGCCTTAACAACAGGCAGCAAACCTAATGATTCCAGGAAACGGCACACAAGGTCCATTATTAATATACAACATAATATGATACAACATTAATCTAACCAATGCACAGTGAAAGCTGACATTGTCCTTAATATGGCAGCAGTTCTATTAATTTCTTTTTGAAATCCCAAAAAGCACTTTGCCAAAATAGCAATATTCAAGCTGTCAATCAAAACACTTGTTGCAAGGTAAACTTGCTGGTGTCCCTGATTAAAATTCACTGATGCAAGCATCTTTTTATCTTCTGTAGGTGCTTCCAATGACGCTAGTCATCTCCATCATCCCATGCATCCACATTTGTCTCAAGATCCATTAACTGGACAAACTATACTTTTAGGTCCCATGTCAACGCTGGTTCATACGGACCAGATCTGTAAGTATCTGGGCCACTTTTCAACCGTGATACTTTTTTTAAAATTTTTTATTTTTTTATAAACATATAATGTATTATTAGCCCCAGGGGTACAGGTCTGTGAATCGCCAGGTTTACACACTTCACGGCACTCACTATAGCACATACCCTCCCCAATGTCCATAACCCCACCACCCTTTCCCGACCCCCTGACCCCCAGCAACCCTCAGTTGGTTTTCAACCGTGATACTTTTTAAACTTAATTGTCTGAGGAAAAGTGGGATATGGGGAAAGAATCTGTCAGTATCCAGAAATTGCAAAAATTAGGTACCATTTCCTCTCTAGGACTCAACTGTGGGAGATTCTGACGTTTAGCAAGTCACTTATTCTCTTTAGGCCTGACCTTGCTCCCTAAAATAGGATGTGAGCACATAAATGCTTCCAAAGTACACCAGGATGTAAGGGCAGTCCTGGTATTGCCTGGTCATGCAGGACCATAAGAAGGACTGCAAGCTGGACCCATGCAAAGAAATCTTAATAATCAATAGGAAAATTACAGTTTGCTTGTGACCTTTAAAAATGTTTGCCAAAACTTTAAGAACTCTCTTAACTACAGGTTATAAATGTCATGAGAAATTAAAAAATAATAATCCTGAGATTTATTTAGTTCATTGTAATATAAACATTAGATTCATCAGCATGTTTTATTTCTTCATTAAAAAGTTTATGAAGTATGGTTTCACTTATTTGTGGAGCATAACAAAGAACATGGAGGACTTGGGGAGATGGAGAGGAGGAGGGAGTTGAGGGAAAGTGGAAGGGGAGATGAACCATGAGAGACTATGGACTCTGAAAAACAACCTGAGGGTTTTGAAGGGGCAAGAGGTGGGAGGTTGGGGTAACAAGGTGGTGGGTAATAGGGAGGGCACGTATTGCATGGAGCACTGGGTGTGGTGCAAAAACAATGAATACTGTTACACTGAAAAAAAAAAAAAAAGTTTATGAAGTGTAAGTGCGCCTGGATGGCTCAGTCGGTTAAGTGTCTGCCTTTGGCTCAGGTCTTGATCCCAGAATCCTGCTCAGTGGGGAGTTTGCTTCTCCTCCCTCTGCTCCTCCCCATCACTCGTGCGTGCTCTCCCTCTTTAAAATAAATAAAGTCTTTAAAAAAATTATGAAGTGTAGCTCAAACAGTGCTTGCTACCTTCTCCTCCTTTAACTTGCAAGTGGAAGTGAGCATCTTTTTTATGCCTTGATGAATTTTACTGTTTTGGAAGTTTGGATCAGCTTCCAACATTTTCCATCTCTGAAATGTCTCTGAGAATCCATTTAATGTCAAGGTTTGTTTTTTTGTTTTGCTTTGTTTTTTGTTTTTTGTTTTTTTTTACAGGTTTCACTTCCTCAGGGACATCTTCATCCTTTTCAGCACAATCAGTTTCTTCACTAATGTCCATCAGTTTTCCTTCACTAAGCTCTAGAATGCAAGTTTAAAGACTCAAACAGCAACAATATCTGCATTCCCAGGGGCAGCTAATTCTTGTCTGACTCCATCCATGCTCCATTCACTTCTAGCATAATCACTTTTTGTTTCTTTTTCTTTTTTTCTTTTGCCAATTTTGCTTTACCCACTTTTTGCTAAGTGTCAGGAGAATATGAGAAGTTATCACTAGGAGACAAGGAGGCAATATAACTACACAATTAAAGTTGTCGGTACACGAACTGAATAAAATGTATTCAGTGGCCAGTCACAGACAAACTTAAAGATGTGATGTGATTGGTCACTGATCATAATGCACATCTGTTACTGAGTTAAGTAACGTAGACCAGAGAGTTAACGGGTGAAGTTTCTATGTATCAAGTTACTCACAGTTAGTTGTGAGTTACCGAGCTCGCTGAAATTTGAACCATGTTTTTACAGGACTAGTGCTGTTTACCCAAGCTGAGATAACTGAAATTTGTCCATGTCAGATCTGTGCAGAGTGAGGCCTTTGGCAAAGCTCTTTGGAACTAAAATGGTTTTATGAATAGTAGGCGTTAGTAGCTGAGTTCATCTGATAGTGTTGCAGATTTAACACAAATTCTAATTTTTAAGCTACCTCAGAGATAAAAACCTCTATTTGACAAACTTTCTAGAATTGTGTCTGAATTTATACTAAGTAATCCCAGATTTGCCTTGGATGTATCTCCTTTTTTTTTTTTTTTAAGATTTTATCTATTTATTAGAGAGAGAGAAAGAGCACAAACATAGGGGAGGGGTAGAGGAAGAAGGACAAACAGACTCCCTGATGAGCCGGGACCCCAGTGTAGGGCTCCATCTCCATTCCAGGACCCTAGGATCATGACCTGAACTGAAGGCAGACACTTAACTAATTGAGCCACCCAGATGCCCTGATGTATCTCTTCTTAACACAAAACCAGCTAACTCACTGAGATTCCCTGAGTTACTGTCATGTAATTATGATGCATACTGGTATTACCTACTGACTTTACAGCAACCCTTAATAACTAGTTACAATGTGGTTTCATGGAAATGTTCAATGAAATGTAACAATTCAGTGCCTATGATCTCACTGCTACCTAGTGATATGAAAAGTAGAGGCCACAGAAATACTTATTACTACTGCTATCCCTTGGATACAAGCACTGGGAAACCTATGTATAAATTGTGTCTGAAACACAAAGTTCTTTGAATATATGATAGAGGCAGAAGTAAAATTGTTATATATATATGTGTGTGTGTGTGTGTGTGTGTGTGTATACACACACACACACACAAATTACAGAAATAGTATAACTTGTAGCTATAAATGTACTTGAAAGACATTAATTTGGGACCATCCTTGCAAAGCATATGTTACCGTTTTCATTTCATAGTCAAGAGCAGAGAGGCCCATTACCGTCTCTCTTAGAGATGAGTTATTCATAAACTCAGAAAATAAAACACATTAACAGCATATTAAACATTGTAGGCGTCAACTGGCAAGAAAGTTTAACAATTCTGCTGGTGGTTGAATCTTTTACTTTTTAAATGCTAGTTTTCTAGTTTTTTTAAAAGCATATTTACTGACTCTAATCTTTTTAAAATCACATCCTATTTTTCATCTTTATTTTCCCTCTTTCAGCATAATGTTTATAAGAATCATTTGTTTCATACAAAGCAAAACATCAAACACACACACAGAAATTTAAGCTCATGTGTATTTTACTGGCCTTTTAGAGCAGACCATTGTAGTCTTAGATTCATCCCAAATATCCAGAAATAATTTTTTAAAACAAATATGGTTATCCTTTTATCAATTAAACTATACCTAAAAATGTTGGTTCTAAGTAATTGCTAAGCCATATTTAATAATATAAAGTCAACACATTAAAGAAAATGAGGCAAAAGGGAACTTTTCTTATTTTTATATAGAATTTTTAAAAGCTTGGGGGGAAAATCTTTAAAGTTTGCAGTGCCTCAGTATGATCATCAAACATTTTCTACTCGTTCTGTTAAATATGTGGAATGGTAATAAATATGAATGTTAAAATATTTCAGGTTTTTAAAAACTAAAGGCCTAGACTAGTTCTTAGATTATAATATAGTAAAAGTTTGCAATGGGAGGATATATTATTCTACGCAGTGAAGTATTCAAGCTGTAACTTTGTTTTTCAATTACTTGGGCTGGTTCTTTGCATCGATGGGGAAGGGACCGATGAGCTCAGTGGTAACCGAATAATTTTGAAACAGAAAGGTCGGTATTTTTCAGATGCTTTTACGTATGATATAGGATTCAAAGCACTTGAACAGTATCTTAACTTTTTATGTCATCTAATATTTTGAGTTAGTGAATCCAAACCAAATATATTTTATTTTTATATTTATTTTTATATTTATATTTATTGCATTTTTTATTGCAAAAACTGTGACATTTTCTAAGATTTGAAAAAAAATAGCCTTTTGTTTATTGTTTTTGTTGACTTTTTTTCCTGCTGTGTCTGTAAGAGAATGAAATGCTCATAAATGCTGTTAAGAAAGGCAGGAAGTGACTTTTAAGGGACTATTAAGTGACTATTAAAATGTTCAGTGGCGCCTGGGTGGCTCAGTGGGTTAAGCCTCTGCCTTGGGCTTCGGTCATAATCTCAGGGTCCTGGGATCAAGTCCCGAAACGGGCTCTCTGCTCAGTAGGGAGCCTGCTTCTTCCTCCTCTCTCTCTCTCATTCTCTCTCTCTCTGACTGCCTCTCTGCCTACTTGTGATCTCTCTCTGCCAAATGAAAATAAATAAAATCTTTAAAAAAAAATAAAATAAAATGTTCAAGTATGGGGCGCCTGAGTAGCTCAGTCGCTTAAGCGTCTACCTTCAGCTCAGGTCATGATCGCAGGGTCCTGGGATTCAGCCCCATGTCAGGCTCGCTTCTCAGCAGGGAGCCTGTTTCTCCTTCTTTTCCTCGCTCCTGCTCCCTCTCTAGCTATCTCTGTCTCTCTTTTAAATATATAAATTTAAAAATCTTGAGAAAACAAAAAAGGGATGTGCAAGCATGCTCTGTTCCATTTGAGTGCTATCTGAGAGTTCAGAAGGCAGTGCAACACCAAGAGGTCTTCAAGGAGCTCATAACGTATTAGATAATCCTATTTTATCTGTTATCTTTTTAAAATATCTCCAAAATAAAATAATGCATATTGCTGTCATGCAGTACTTCCTGGGTCACCCTCACATCAAATTCTCTGCTTCTCTTTTAGCAACTCCTGAGACCCCGCTCCCTTCCCCACCACAGGGCTCTGGACAAGAACAGTACAAAATAGCTGCCAACCAAGCTTCGGTGATTTCACACCAGCCTCTCTCCAAACAAAAGCAGTTGTGAGAGTGTGTTTACTCCTGAACGGCACTGCGTAAATGTGAAAACTTGTTGGTCTTGACATAACTCAGGATAGTACTTTTGGCAAACTTTGAGCCAAGGCTTCTTTATGGTGCTGTTGTAAGATGGGATCCTGGTTTTTTTGTTTATAGTCTCCTTTTGTTTGTTGTCCCTGTTGTTTAAAACTTTCCGGTGTAAGCAGTGTATATCTGAATTTCCATATGTTTGTATAGTGTATTTTTCCAACTTGCCTTGCACTGTTCCTGAACTAGTTGAATCTTATGTACTGCTTTCATTTGTTGTCTTGATATTAATTTAAATCTGTAAATAATTGCTTCGTTGTGATGTGATGCAGAACTAAGTGGTCTTTTTTGACCAGAACAGTAGATCAGCAACTCCAGATTAATGTACAATGAACCAAGGTTTTTTTTGTTGTTGTTGTTTTGTTTTTTATCAATTTTAAACCTGCCAATTAGAAAATTAAAGCAGTTGCTATAGAACAGGAAACATTTCTTTGAGGAAGGATCACTTGTGGGTATCCTGTGGCTAAAAAGCATCCTTCTGGCCCACAGTTAAATATGTCCATCTTTAGCTTAGGAAATCATAAAAAGTCATTCAAAGGATGACTGGCTATTCCTTATAATCTGCCTCTATTTGAAGATGTATCTTGAGGTAAAACATCTTTGTTTTACCAGTTAGGATACAGGATAAATGGTTTAAGGAAAAAAAAAAAAAAAAGAAACCCTTAAAACAGTGGCTTAACCAAGAGAGACATTGATTTTTCTCTCCTAGAACAATCTAGAAGTAGTCACCATTGACTAGAACTTAGCACATGTTCACATCCAGTTCCCAGCAAGGCTGGGAGAGAAGCCTTTAGGTGGGAAGCCTTGCGCCCACTAAACTGCACCAGTCTGGCAGAGTGCTATTGGGAGACAAATCCCCATCTGTTGCCCATATGTTGTCACACCTAAGACTCACAGATAACAAACATTCATAAACCTGAGGAGGAGAGCCACCAGCTTCACGCCTAGGTCTACTTGACTTTAATGAGAATAAATCTTTGAGGTGGAATGAAAAATGTGAGCTTCTCACTATGGTCTTTAAATGTATACAATTGAGAGATGACTGAATACTGTCCATCCTGTACCTTAACACATACTCACATGTAATCAATGAGTGTAAATTTGTTGCAGCATGAATAAGAAACCACTGTTGTAGTTTTAATGTCTTCCCCCCCCACCAAAAAGAAAAATTTGAAAACAAATTTAAAAAAAGTAAAAGAATCCCCGATGGGTTATGATGAAAACAAACACATTCAAATCACTGACTCGGCAGATTTTCAAAAATCCAGTGGACTGAAGAGTATAGTTCATTGGAAACCCTATTTGATTTAAAGCTGAAGCTTATTTAAAACAGTTAATGTTGGGCCACCTCAGGAAACAGTGACCTCTCTCTCACACACACATACACACACCATACACATTTATTCAGAAGCAGGGAAAAACTGGTTGAGTAATTATCAGTGATACAAAAAATAGTGTCCCAACCTGAATTCAGTGATTTTTACAGAATCTCAAAATTTCTGAAATTTAATAATCCCCACTTAATTCTATAAAGAAAAAGGTTCTGTTAATGTTAACTGACTTATTAACTCAGAGTGGGAAATGATTTATGAGAAGGTATTATTGATTTAAATAAAATCAAAATTCCTTCAATAGCTGGTACTGGAAAACTATAAAATGTACCTTTGAAAATGAATGAGGGAAGAGGAAAGTTTACTTAACTCTTATTTTGTGGAAATTTACTCTAGCGTCTCAGTTTCATGCTTTTCATCTTTAAAAATACAAATGTCTTTTGTAGACTTCTGTTTAACTTTCAGTGCTGTTCTCTTAATAGATATTTTAAAAATCTTTAAAATATAAAACACAAAATTCATGTTTAGCAAGCCCTTTAACTTATCTGCATATACTTACTAAACAACTTTGTTTTAGAAATTATTGCTAACAATTTTGTTTTAATAACTACGGTCAGGGAATTTTTAATATAATATTTTTGTATACTTAACTGCCAAAAATGCTGGGCAAAAAGGAACTGAAGTTTTCAGCATATTTTCAAAATATTGATAATGAAACTTACTGCTTTTATATAGCACAAAACTTTTTTTCAGGTAATAAATATGAATAATTTATTGTGAAATAGTGATTCATTTTATAAATGTAAAATTATTTTTATAAATTTTATTGTTGAAAATCAAAACTTACTAAATTTTGTAAGTGTTAAATTATAGTGAGATGAAAATATTTCTAAACTGTGATATGTTGTTTCACTGAACTTTCTAAATAAAAATTGAGAAAAAAACTGAAGTAGGGTTGCTTCATCACTTCACTATAAAATGATTTTGTAATTTTAGAGATACTGGTAGTATCTTTTATTTGGACATTTAATTAAATTCGTAAGAGTTCACCAATACTGGTTTTTCAAAGCTGGAGCAAAATTAATTAGCAATTTCTAAATAATTGTAGAATGGATGCTGATGGAAGGGAGAATATTCATATCTGGATTTTAGTATGTGGTTTTTCTTGACAGTTTTGTGACAACAATTAAAATAAATGAGCGAGGGCACTTGGGTAGCTCAGTTGGTTGGGCCACTGCCTTCGGCTCAGGTCATGTTCCCGGACTTCTAAGATCGAGTCCCGCATTGAGCTCCCAGCTCTTTGGAGAGTCTGCTTCTCCCTCTGACCTTTTCCTCTCTCGTGCTCTCTCTCACTCATTCTCTCTCAAATAGATAAATAAAACCTTTTAAAAAAATAAAAATAAATAAGCGAGCCTGGCTTACATATATTCCAGCAATACCTTTTAACCTAGATATTTTAATTGCCATTGTCCTCGTTTATATATAAAGCTTCTTTGTAAAATTTCTTAAAATGTGAAGACCAGTAAATTTTGTTTTTATGAAATTCTACTTTTATGAAAATTCTACTCTTTCGTGAAATTTCTACTTTTATCAAGGTAATATGCCTGCATCATTTAAAAACATAAATTATACTTAAGGTTTTTTGTGAAAACCTGAAGTACTCCCATTTGACCACTGCCCTCTTCCCCACATTCTGTCTTTCAGTAAAAACACTCAAATATTGTAGCTATTTTATCTGGTATTTTTCTCCATAGTTTGAAAGCATTGGTTTATATCACATTTTTTCAGTTTTAGACCTTCTCTCTCTGCAAACATTCGACTCCTGTCACATTCTCCTAACTTTTTATAAATCAATTTTTTAACTTATTTACTAGTTATTACTTAAATGCCTACCTTGTTTTAAAATATGAAACATAATTTTTATATTTTTGTGGATGATATAAGAAATATACTCTAATTTTATAGAGAAATTCAAAAAAGAAAGAAGAGCCTTGCTTTCAGTCACAGGAGGATGGCAATTTAGAATAAAGGAAAAATGTTGCATGTATTAATAATAAGTTTTATTGGACTCTATACTCGAGTGCAATTTGACATATATGTTAACTTGGGCATTTAAGCAAATCTTTTTAATTTACGTTCCTTCCTTCCCTTCAAGATGTTGCTGAACTGCCCAGAGAAAGACTTTAAGAGTAAGAAAAGATCTATACATGTCTTGAAATTTTCAGTTCTTTTTCTGCAAAATATGGGGCAGATGCCATCAGAGTAAAAGAAAGGCAGACTTGTCCGTGATTAACCACAAGCATAATGGAACATCTATGAAAGTGATATGAAATTCCAAAAATGTAGCCCTCAAAAACGTCAAAGTTGTAACAGGAGAGCCTAAGTCCAAGAGAAGAGCACATTGACAGTCAATGAAAGTCAAAGGACATAAGGAGCTACAACAGTGACCCACTGCTGGGGGCTCATAGTGTGATTCACCTGATTTACTTTGAGGCAGATGGATTCATCCTGAAACAGGGTCTGGGCCACAGCAATTTCCAAATTGGGAGAGTTGTATTCAGTTACAGAAGAGATAGAGAGATCCTAACTTCAGAGTACTATAATAATTATAAGAAAGAAGGGACTCAACTCAATAGTGAACTTCCCCCTACAACGTACCCTTCCCACCATCCCCTCCCCAACACTCCAGATTCTTTCTTACAGGCACAGATAATTGAGGTTGTGAATACATAGGCATATCTAAGTGGAAGGCTACACCTTGGGTGGGGAGGATGAAACTGGATAGGAGAGACAAAGGGAATTCTATTTACCTACCCAGACATGGAAACTGAAAATAAACAATTACTGAAGAAGTCAGTGAACTTTCCTGCCATGACCGTGATAGCCAAGTACTCCATTTCTTATATCCAGTTTGGTCCCTTATTTAGAGAAATAGTTACTTAGAAAAATACAAAGTTTTTCCATTAAAACAAAAAAGTACTAGGCCTTCAAAGGGGGTACAGGGACAGGTAAGAGGAAAGAAGACACTGTATAGTAGCTGTAATTTTACACAAGTTACAAATAACAGGGTACAAATATATATGTGTGTGTGTATTTCTTCTTGATACTTCAGAAAATAAATATAATTAAAAATTTACAGATAACCACTAATAAAACCAAAATAGGATTCATAAAATATACCATTGTAGAAAAAAAGAAAAAGAAAAATTGAATAGTCTGGTGAAAAAGTAGTTTTAAAAAAAATAACAAGGAAACAGACAACTAAAAATAATATGGGAGATACTTGCCAAAACTTAGATACCTCATTAAGTTTTACAGTTTAAAAAAATTATCTAGTGCAATATAATTATTTTTAGATTAGATTTAAAGTTCATCTATGTCTTTATTACATAATTATTTCATAATTCTTTATTACATAATTTACAAAGTGATCTCGTAAGCAACATTTATGGGTTATCCAATATGTATATATTAAATCCCTACACTTTGCCACAAATTTGTGGCCACTGGAGCTCTCAAGTTTCTAGAGGAATTTTGAGGAGGGAAAACATTAAAGTCATACAAATAATTACAGAGAACCAATCATTACTTTGTAGTCCAACTGGATGTTCTGAGAGTTTCCCAGATGAGTTTACTCACAGATCAGGAAAGGGCTCTCAGAAAGAAAAAAAAAAAACTGAAGGAAGACTACAGATAAAGTCCAGTGAACAAGAATATTAGCGTCAAAACCTGAGAGTGTAAAGGGGGACAGAGGGCAGATGACACAGTTCCTAATGAACCATGCTAAGTATGTTAAATTTTAGTATAACTATATGTGATTCACCAACTGGTTTCAAGTAGGACAGAACATGATCCAAATTGATTTTTTGAAATAGATCCTCTGCTAACTGGAAAATAAGTCAAGTTGGAGAAGAAACATTTTCATTGAAAGGAAGTAAAAAGAGATACCTGTATTCTGGATGAATGTGAGAGTACCAAATAAAATGCTACCAAATATATACCAATATATATGATTATATTTGGGAAGCAGACATAGTAAAACTTTTTCCAAACTTGATATTGGGTATGTACAATGGTACAGCTATTTTGAAAAGAATTTTCATATTCTTACCTTGGTTAAACATACAGTTGCCATATTTTAGCCTAAAATACCAGTCTTTGGTATTACCCAAAAGAAATTAAAATAAATGTCAGATGAAGACTTGTGCAAAGTTTTTTATTTAGTAGAGCTGAAAACTAGAAGCAAACTAAATGTCAAAAAAACTGTCAGTGGGGAAATAAATTGTGGTATATTCACACTGAGATTAAATCAATACAGAAATTAAAAGGTGAATTACTGATACATGTTACAAAATGGGCAAATCTCATAAACGTGATGGGCAAATGAAACTGGAAAAAAGTATATACCATCAAAAAAAAATAGCAAACTAGTCTATAGCGAGAGAAAGCATCTCAACTATTACTTGAATTTGAATCTGATTTCAAAGAGGCAGGAGGACATTGGCAAGTTGGGAGAGGAGGATTTGCAGTTTGATTTGGTGGCGGTCATATCCATCAAAATTTGCCAAGCTTTACATTTAAATGCGTGTATTTTGCTGTATATAAATTATATCTCAATAAAGTTCACAAAAGTGAAATGCACTATATTATTTAAAAATTACAAAAAGAATAAGAAATAAACATAATTAGTGCTGTAGAAAATAATATATAAATGAGAGTCCAAACAAATATAACAAGAAAAAAAAAACATAATTTGTAATAAATCCAGTTGCTAGTGCTCTGAAATGACAAATAAGTTAGATGAAATCTTTGATTAAACTACCTGAGAAAAATGGAAGGAGCACAAAGAAACATACAGGACAATAACCTTTATGAATAAAACTGTGAACTATCGGGAAAAAATGCTAGAAAAATAATTCATTGCTATAACGAAAAGACAATGCAACATATTCAAATGGTCTTTATTCCAGAAATGCACGATTGGGTTACCATTTGAACATCAATCATTATGGTGGGGCCATCTTTACTGAGTGGGCACCACAACTTCTGCTCTGCTAAAGTTGGCCTCTGTGCCTCCTTTCAGAATATCCTCCCTGCTAATCTCAGAGTCTGATTCCTAGGGAATGCAACCTGAAAAAACTTACAAAATTCATTTAGATTTATATGCTATCATAGGCAACTGTAAAATGAAATTAATTGTCCATACAGATTACAGTATCATCAAAAACGAAATTGGTAAAAATCAGATTTATGAAGTATAGATTGCAATACCATCAGATGTCAAACTTAAAAAAAATCTAATGAGAATTATTTATGTTGAGATGCTGAGAACTATGAAACGTTTCTGAAATTTATCTTCAGAGAAATTAAGGCACCCATTAAGGTGCGCACGAAGAGGCAAAGAGGCATGAAAAGTGTTGATGAAGTCAACTTACAGATGCATGGAAATAATAATTAATAGGACATGAAGAAACTGGTCAGATCAGAGTTTCCATTAGAAAAAGTTACATAGGAGCACCTGGGTGCCTCAGCCAGTTAAGCAACTGCCTCTTGATTCCGTTTTAGGTCACAATCCCAGGGTCGTGAGACGAGCCCAAGCTGGGCTCTGTGCTGGCGTGGAGCCTGCTTGGGATTCTCTCACTCCCTCTGCCTCTGCCCCCCTCCCCTAAAAATAAAAAAGAGAAAGTTATGGTAGTTAAGGTTTTTGTAATGGAAGAGTCCTGGATAACAAACTTGTGGTTTCCCCTTTTCACAGGCAATTTCTTTTTTCTTTCTTTTCTTTTTTTTTTTTTTTCTGATGTTTCCTTCTTTTCTTGGTCCTCCCAGCATGCTCCTGCTTGTCCTATAAGATGTAGTTAAGATAACACCTTCGCCCTTCTGTGACTTTACAACCTTCTCAGGTAAATTAAGGACTTCCTTATATGTCTTACTGTTTGTTGTTTATACTGCTATTTATAGCATTTATTTCAAGGCTTTAATTCTTGTTTATTGTCAGTTAGAGTGATGGCCAAGTACAAGTTGGTGGCATTTTGCATTCCCAAGATCCAACAGAACTCTTCGCAATTATTAGGTGATCAAAGTGGTTTCTAAATTAGACAAGAAATTAGTCACAACTACAAATTCTTTTTTGTTAGTAAAGCTCAAGAAGGAAAAGAGCTGAAGATAAAATAATATATTCTTATTTAATGGATTATTTTTAGATAATGGTAACTATGTAAGACAGTTTATCACATTAACCTTTAAAAGTAAAAGTAGTAAAAAAAAAAACAACCTGTTTTTAGTAAGTGAAACATTATCACTTAATCTCTGTCTGTATTATTAACCTATAATCTTTTGCAGAGACATTTTAAAGTCTGATTTCATCAACTTATTTTTTGTATTTTAAAATATAAACTTTGTTAAAAAGATATTTTGCCACACAAAATGTATTATATTTAAATGGCAAAACAGCATCAGAACACAAAGGGTTTTTTATTATAGTGGGAGTTTGTGCTCATTTAATCTAAATTGTAATTCACACAAGTCATTCACCTGTTTATACTAGACATTAAGACAACAGGCTGGTTAGTAGACAGTTGCAATATTGCCTGTTTATTTTTTTAAGCTATGGAATGATGTGGACTTAATACACTGGTAATCTAGGAAAAACATGTAAAACCTATTCACCCTAAGATAATGACAGTAGAAGAGAGAGGTGAAATTAGGTTATATTATTGATTATTTTATTTATAAGTCATTGGTGCCCTTGTACTGCATGATAATTCAATTTAAATATAAATGTAGAGATCTAATGAGCAGTTATCTGGCAGATGAATAAGTTCAGAAACACAAATCAAAACGTGTAGTGGTGTGTGTTTAGAAAAATACTGATCTTAAGCTAGGGTTGGTTTGCTTTGTCTAAAAATAGAAAATCTGAAATGACCTCTAATGCCATCACAAGACACACAGCACAACAGCCTCTCTACAGTGTAATTAAAGTATTATGTCTCTTACAGAACTGCCATGGAATTGCCTCTACATTCTTTTACCAACATACAGAAAGATTTTTACTGTCAAATATATTGCGATGATTCTTGAATAAAAATAACATTAAGGGGAATTTTAAAATAAAGCCTACTTAATACTGCTCAAATATTTATTTTAGACACACTGGGTTCATGGAATGAACTAATGTACTAAGCTGAATTTGGTCAGAAATGCAAAAATGAAGGAAACACATTTTTGTTCTTAAAAGGTTTAAAATATAGTGAAGAAGATTGACAAGTTATTAATATTTATAACAGACAAGAGATAAGTTAGGATGCAGTGTACCAGAGAGATTAAGAGTTGAGGCTCAGGCTAGCTTCAAATGTGGGCTCTAGGGTGTAATATCTGTAAAATTATTTGCAAGCTCTTTCTGAGTGTCAATTTCCTCCACTTTTAACAAAATAAAACAAAACAGACATAAACAAAAAAGTAATTATGCTGTTAGCATCAGGTAGGCTATGATGAGGATAAATTGAGAAAATGTTAAATGTGGTTATAATGGAATCTGAGGCTTAGTAAACACTAAAAAAATTTCGCAACCATTAATAGAGGCACACACGAGGCCTGAGAGTGCAGATTAAAAAATCAATAGTTTTTGATTATGATTGTTGTAATGTTTAGTTCAAAATCATGATCTAATGCAAGTATTAGACGGTTGTCTTCAGTATATTGTAACATCTACCTATTCCTTCCCCTAGTTTCTTAGAACATGTTTTGGAGAAAATTCTCTTTAAAATATCATCTTAGAAAATAATGAAGTTCTTTTTCATTCAATTTATTATAAAACATCTTAATTATGCTGTCATGTGAATTTTAAGAGCTTAGATGAATAAATCCGTTTTTTAACCAGTTAAATAAAGTCTCAGGTTAAAATGTGAGCCACAAAAACTGGTATTGATCATAACTTGAATATATACAGGAATTCTTAAAAATATTGCATATTCCTTTTTTTATATGGTAGTCGAAAATGACAGTGCTTTTTTCATATTGTGGTAAAGCATTGCAATAGGAAATTACATAAGCTAGCCAAGGATCTACTGACCAACATTTTATAAACATGAGTAGAACCATAATCACTGAACTATGAAATGAAAAACAATTAGCTGTATATTGTATAACAAAAAGCTTTTTGACATTATAGACAACAATTAAAAGGGATATACAATATCTATTTTAATACATATCACTATTATAATATAAAAAACATGTAACTAGAAAAGGGAATGATAGATATGCAAAGAAGTGGTTAATCTCATCCGAGAATTAATGGCGCACCTGAACCAGGTAGCTAGAATGACCCCAAGTACAAACCCCATGGGTTCAAATTTTATGTGGCAATCTTTAAGATCCAGACAGTTTGAGTGACATCGACTGTGCTCTTGTTGCCCTAAGTGCCATAAATTATTACACAGGTGCAATTGCAAGAGTGCTATAAATGAGAATCACTCTAAGTTAATTCCTACAGGTTGAGAATTTTCTGTAATTACAGAAAGCTCAGAGTGCTGGTCACACATGGATTTTGAGATCTGGCCAGGTATTCACAGTAGTTCACTCTGGGGCCAAGACTGCCTCCTGTCTCCCTGGTGGATTCAGATAAGGTCAGATACAAGCAGTCTTCCCTAGGAAACCACCTGAAGAACCGCAAAATTAGTTCTCCAACTTGTGCATTTTAACAGCTTAAAAAAAAAAAATTCAGTAGCAGTAACTATAAAAAGGAAGACAGTTACAGTTATGTTTTAATAAATGAAATTACAATTCATGCAAGTGAAGACATTTTGGTTTGTTTAAAATAGCATTTGAAAGAGCCATTTTTTTCCTTTATTTGGCACAGAACACCACCTTAGGAAATTATAAACTTGGACCATTTTGATTAGTGATATTTAAGGCTTTTGGCCATACTGTTTTCTCTATTCAGAATACTCTTCACATGGTTAACATATTGTTAGTAACTCATGTGTCAACTCTGTGTCACCTCTTCAGAGAGACTTTCCTTGACTCTGTCCCCTGAGTTACCTTTCCTATTATCGGTACACTGAATCTCAACTAACAATCATTTTACTCTTCGTTCGTCCACCTCCTCTGTCTCGCCCTCTCCCCCATTTAGAGTGTAAGCTATATGAGACAAGAAATCATGTCCAATTTATTCATCCTTGTACTGCTAGTAGAGTGACATAGAATGAAGCTCACATAAACAAGTATTTGTTGAGTTCACTGATTGAAAGACAGACATTCAGCTTCAGAGGTATTGTACACAGCCAGCACTTGCTTATCTCTAGAGCAACCACAAAAAAGTGCTACAAAGAGCTGTAAATAAAACGATAGAGATAAAATGGAATACTTAAAAATACTAAATTAATCTATCATAAAGTAGAAATGAGATAAAGAGGGAAAAAACATACAGGATAAATTAAAAAAAAAAAAGAACAATACAAGACAGTAAACCAACAAGACCTATCAATAATAGCCTTAAATATAAATTAACTAAACTTTTTTTTTTTAAAGATTTTGTTTATTCATTTGACAGAGAGAGAGATCACAAGTAGGCAGAGAGGCAGGCAGAGAGAGAGGAAGGGAAGCAGGCTCCCTGCAGAGCAGAGAGCCTGATGCGGGACTCGATCCCAGGACCCTGAGATCATGACCTGAGCCGAAGGCAGCGGCTTAATCCACTGAGCCACCCAGGCGCCCCTAACTAAACTTTTAAAGTCAGAGATGCTCGGCCTGAATATAGAGCAAGATTCAACTGTATATTGTTATACTTGAAATATAAAGCCACAGATATATTAAAAGTAAAGGATAGAATTATTCTTTAAAATTTCAGTAAGAAAAAATTATTGGCTATGTTAATATTAAGGAAATTTTTATAATATTAAAGACTCAATCAAGGACACAATGATAATAAATCCGCATTATTTAATACTGGAGATAAAAACTGTATGCAATAAATTGATAACCAAAGAAGGAAATGGACAAATTCACAGCCAAAACTAGAGGAGTTATACACTCATGTTTTAGTAATTGATAGAGACAAAAATCTATTGAGAAATGAGAATCAGTAAGGATATAAGGGATGTAAACAAAATTATCATCTAATTTTATTTAATTGAGACATATTACACCAAATAACCAGATTAGGCACTCTTCGAAACCAGATGGACCATTCACAAAGATAAACAATATGTGGTACCATAAATATGTCTTGATAATTTTCAAATTTCTGAAATCATATAGGATCTGATTTCTGACTCCAACAAAATCAAATTAGAAACCAATAAAATTAGCATATCTAGGAAGTCACAGATATTTAAAGTTAAGAAGTATGGTACTATAACCCTTGGGTTAAAGAAGAAATCATAAGGAAAATTAGAATATGTTTGTACTAAAATTTGATGAAAGCATAGCATGTCCAGACTTGTGGAATGTAGCTACAGCAGTGCTTAGAAGAAGAGTTATAGTTTTAAACACTTGTTTTATAAAACAAATGTTGAAAAACATCAAGGATGTACCCTTGCTACTTAAGAAGCTAGAAAAATAAGATAAATCCAAAATAATTAGAAAAAATAACAAATATTAGAGGGGAAAATCCATAAAATAAGATTAGATACATATTAGAGAAAATTAATATATGTAAAAACTTGCTCTTGGAAGCATTTATGAAATTGATAGACCCCCTAAAGAATAATCAAGAAAAAAGAACACGAATTACCAGCATAAGGGAAGAAAGAGTAATCACCAATATAACTTCTTCATACATTAAAGTATAACAGAAAATCATTAGCAATTTATGGGAATATACAAAAATGTATAAGAAATGGATGTTTTTAAAATTTCTGTAATAGACATAAGAAAAGCTATAAAAATTAAGTAAACATATATTCATCAAAACAATTGAATTCTTTTTTTTTAAATTTTTATTTATTTATTTGACAGAGAGAGATCACACATAGGCAGAGAGGCAGGCAGAGAGAGAGGGGGAAGCAGGCTTCCCGCTGAGCAGAGAACCGGACGTGGGACTCGATCCTAGGACCCGGAGACCATGACCCGAGCCGAAGGCAGAGGCTCAACCCACTGAGCCACCCAGGTGCCCCAAAATAATTAAATTCTTAATGTAAAACCTTCTCCCAGATGGCTTCAGTGACAAATTCTATTAAGCATTTAAAGTAGAAATATAGCTGACTTCATACACACCTTTTTAGAAAATAAATGAGATCAAAATGCTTCCCAATTTCCTTCTGAAGCCAGAATAACCTTGAGACATAATTTTGAAAAGGACAGTTTAAGTAAAAAAGCTGACAGACATATAGTTTTCATGAACACAGATGAAAAAATCCTTAACAAAATATTATCAAATAAAATCTGACAATATATTTGAGGGATAATACATCATGATGCCAAGAGCAATTTATCCTAAAAATACAAGGTTGTTTTAACGCTCAATAAATATAATTTAGCACATTAACAGAATAAAGGAAGAAACTCATCTGATAATCTCAATAGATATAGAAAAAAACTGGTCAAATTAATTTCAAAACTCTCAGAAAATTACAGCAACGGTGGAACTTCTTCAGTCTGAAATACTGTGATAAAATATCAGTCGCTTTCCTTTTGAGGAGTTGGTCAAAAATATCTACTCTCCCTACTTCTGTTCAAAATCATACTGGAAGTTAAATCCAGTTCACTAAAGTAAGAAAAAGAAATAAATGACATAAAGACTATAAAGAAAGAGGGGAAAAAAGAAATTATTTCTGTATAATATCAAGTAACATTTGGGAAATAAAATAAAAAATACCATTTACAGCAATATCAAAAATTAAGAAGAAAAATTAAATGAGATACATGCAAGACCAATATAATGAGTACTAAAAATATTTCTGAGAAAAAGTAGAGAAGAAGGATACACTAAGGTGTAGATTGGCGGACCCAATAGTGTTCAGGTTTTAATTCTTCCCATTATCTTCTGTGGTGAATCTACAGTAGTAGTGAATATTGTGAATGCAGCACTAATCAAAAGAGAAGAAGAAAGAGGGGAAGGGAAAAAATGAAAAGAGGAGGAAGACAATTTTTTTAAAGATTTGATTTATTTATTCAAGAGAGTGAGCGAGAGAGTGAAGAGAACATGAGCAGGAGGGAGGGGCAGCGGAAGAAGCAGACTCCCCACTGAGAGGGAGCCCAAGCTGGGGTTCCATCCCAGGATCCCGAGATCATGACCTGAACTGAAAGCAGCTGCTTAACCAACTGAGCCACCCAGGTGCCCCAGAAGACAGTTATTATTTTTCAGTATACACGTTGTTAAATGAACGTATGCCTGATGGCCCAACAGTTTAATTTCTAGGGAGATAACGTAACTGGGTATGTGTGTATGTTCTTGAAACAAGCTCTTTGGGAATGGTTACAGCGGGGCCACTAGTAATAGCTTCACACCAGAGATTGCCTAGTTGTGGTAAGTATAGGGAACAGTCTGGAATATTCTGCAACAATATGATAAATGAACGACATGCAACAACACAGTTGATCACAAAAACATAACACTGAGTAAAACAAGTCAGGCACAAGAGTATGCACTATAAATAAAAGTGAAAAACAGGCAATAGTGTTAGAGGTCAAAATAGTGGTTACAGCAGTTGAAAGGGGCATGCAGAGGGCTTTGGGCTATTGGTAATGTTTTGTGTTTAGTCTGGGTGCTACATACATGGAGGTCTCTTTTAATAAACTTAGTCTATGTGTTTACGATTTGTGCGTTTTGTTTTTTTTTTTTATATGTGGGCTACACTGCAATTAGAAAGTTTACAATTCAATGGATTAGGCTGCTGCCTTCGGCTCAGGTCATGATCTCGGGGTCCTGGGATCGAGCCCCGCATCGGGCTCTCTGCTCTGCGGGGAGCCTGCTTCCTCCTCTCTCTCTGCCTGCCTCTCTGCCTACTTGTGATCTCTCTCTGTCAAATAAATAAATAAAATCTTTAAAAAAAAAAAAAAATGAAGGTAGGAATTTCTGCTTCTTGTCCTGAGGAAGTCCATGAGAACAGACTTTCTCTTCTACTGTAAAAAAATAAATAAATAAATAAAAACAGAAAACTGGATGAAGTAAATGCAATTACTCTTTTCAGACATTGGAGAGATGAAAGTTCAGGATCATGATCCCTTAGAAAGGAAAAAAGTCATGGGATTCCTACAATTACCTTGGTTTTTTGTGCGGAGAAAACATCCAAACCCTGTATGAGGTAGGGAGAGGCCTCCAAAGCAGAGCCAAGTGGTCTCAATGAGTTGAGGAGGCCAGAAGTTAGAGATCAGAGTCCAGGGCAGCTCAGATGGTTGAAATATGCTAGTCTTATCTTTTTACCATACATCTGAAGGAAAAACAACAACAATAACAAACCCTTGAAATGTTTTTTAGAGGACCTCATTCACTGTACATGTTCAATACTGAGCACTCAAATTATTCTAGCTGATCCAATATGTGTAAGTTACATTTAGTAATGATCAATAATTTTGTCAAGTGACAAAATAATTTAATATTTTTAAAAATCTAGCTTGGGACTAGAAAAGGAATGTGCTTTTAAGGTATCTGAAACTGAGTTTATTAAGGTTTTTTATTAAGGTTTTTTCTCTTTAGGTCCAGTAAGCACATAGACCAGACAATCTCCCTCTGCTCCCCCCATTCCTATACCCCCCCACATACAATGGGCCTTGGAAAGCAGTGGCTTTCCTCAGTCTGAAGGAATCAGCGTCACCTGTAACATATGAATTAGCTGAGCCTCTGAGAGGCCCCATATTGACCTCAGTCATTTTGTTCAGCAATTCTTCAAAAGCAGGCCAGGGGCTTACTGGTGAACATGCTTGCAATACTGATGTTTGTGCTGTGGAAAATTTTAAGAAGGGAATTCTTTTTCCCTGAGCAAGTTTCCAAGCACTAAACTCTCTTTCAAATAATAAAAGAGGTTAGAGACTAACTTACAGAACAGATTCAATTTTTCAATGTGGCATTAATAGGGGCAAAGCAAAGAGACAGATTGCATTGACAAGGAAACAAAAATGGGTAATGGATTTAATGATTTGAGTTCCAGTGGACGAAATAACATTGTCCATGAGATTGTCATATTTTTTAAAAATGTGGCTACCATTAATAGTTCATACATGGACCAAAAAAAAAAAAAAAAAAAAAGAGCTCATATGGTAGTATATAAATCATTAAAAAGTTCTCAGCAAAATTGAGTACAGAAATATTTCTCTTTCCTCTTATTTATTGTCTTCATTATTCATATCCTCAGTAAATTCTTAAGAACTCAGTTATCATTGATGGTAATATTTGCTGCCTACTAACCCGCAGTTTTCAACTTTTTAAAACAAGACATCAGGGGTGCCTGGGTGGCTCAGTGGATTAAAGCCTCTGCCTTCGGCTTAGGTCATGATCTCAGGGTCCTGGGATCGAGTGCCGCATCGGGCTCTCTGCTCCGCAGGGAGCCTGCTTCCTCCTCTCTCTCTGCCTGCCTCTCTGCCTACTTATGATCTCTCTCTCTGTCAGATAAATAAATAAAATCTTTAAAAAAAAATAAAAAAAAATAAAACAAGACATCAGTAAGAGGAAACATGGAGCTATGTTAGACTATAGCATGTTAGACTAATAACTTGTGGGGTTTTGGGGGGTATGTGTGTATGAGGAAAATTATTACATTCAGCATGTAATCAGATGGCTAATCAAGGGACATGTCAGTTAATAATTGTGTTCAATATTCCTGCCTGTTATGTAAGACACTGATAAAAGGTCAACCAACTAAAAACTTTGAAAATCCCATGAACTTGGTGGGCCCGTACTAAGGTATGTGTGATGACAACCCAAAATTTTATGCTTAATTTAGGTGATAAAAAGAAATTTGGAAATATCAGATAAAACCCTTGATTTAAACTGTAGAGTAATAATTAACTAGAAGGGATGATAACAACCGGTTAAAAGGGAGAGTTAAAATTTTATTTCCAACCAAATGCAGAAAAAAATATACCTTCAATATGACAACTGATCATAGCACAGAAAAAGGCATGAGGACTCCAATGGTATTGAGTATCCTACCCGTAGACATTTGGAAGTGAATTCAGTTCTGTTAATGTGTGAATGATCATTGTGATTATTTTATGAGAGACAAAGAGAGACCGAGAAGACCTTGACAGGAAAAAGTGAAGCACAAAATTAATGTTAAAATGCTTAATAAGAAAAGGCAGACAATGGGATATTACAAATGAGAGAATTATTTTCAATCTTACTTCATACAATGTTTGTACAGGTCCTTGAGGAGATAATGTATCCACACTATGGAATGGTCTACCTGCTGGTTTCAAAGACTTTTTCACAGTGTTATTTTTCCTTCAAAAGCAGTTAGATAAACTAATAAGCTTATCAGTGAAAACAACTAAGAGTGACAATAATTCAAACATAAGAAGTAGGAGAAAACAAACATCTCAGATGTTAACTCAGCTCAAATCTTAAGGAGTGAGTGTTTGATTTGAATTTTCCATTGTAAGGATTTTTGTCAGTTTAGAATCATTAGAACTTAGTAAACATCCCTTGAAATGTTTCCATGGGAAACCTTATAACTCATAACCAAAGAAACCTTATAAATAGCTAGAACTTTATTTTTTAAATACTCTTTGAGAAACCAAGAAGGAGCATTTTAAATTACTTAGTCATAGAAATGTCTCTTCTGTCCCAATGTACCCTGTTCTTCAGATTTAGATATAGTTTTCTTGGAACTTTGAGTTAGCTAACAGATATCTCTCTATATACCTCACAGGTGTTTCCAAAGTTTAGCAAAAACAAAATTAAAGCAAACAAAATATTTTCTTTTAGTAGCTGCATTTCCTTAGAGAAGTAAATGTACTAAGGCTATTAACTTACTGAGAAACTTCACTAAAACTTATGGATGGAAGCAGAAAACCAAGGAGAAGAAATGTTAAGGTAATTTGGATGTTAGAATAATTTTTTGTTGTTTTATTGGCAGAGTATTTTGGTGAAAACTTTTAGATTCAGTGTGTCATCAATCAGCTAACCAAGAGATGTTTCAGTAGAGAATATTCTTAATAGACTCCGGTGCCTTTTATGTCAGATATTCAAAAAATACGGAGTTAAAAGGCTTTTATTTAGTAACTAAATGTATCCAATCTTTGCTATTAAAAAGTACCTACAAAGATAATTTTTTCTTTACTCTGAAGCCCTGTGGCAGTCATTTACTGGTTTATGACTTTCTAAAATCACTAGTCTTCTGTGTTCTCTTGTTGCTTTGGATGGTAATGTTATTCAGACATAGTTTACTTTTCAGTTTTATTGAGGTATGATTGACAAAGCTTTATCTATTTAAAGTATACAATGTGATGATTTGACATATATATATTTTGCAAAATGATTACCACACTCATCCCTCATACATACTTAACTTTTTAGGTGTATGTATGTGTAATGAGAACGCTTAAGGTCTACTCTCTTTCAAGTATACCACAC
The DNA here is from genome assembly GCF_922984935.1 of Meles meles. Lineage (NCBI taxonomy): Eukaryota > Metazoa > Chordata > Mammalia > Carnivora > Mustelidae > Meles > Meles meles. The sequence continues at coordinate 58,806,408 of NC_060066.1, read as the reverse complement.
ACTATTATTTACTATAATCACTGTGTTGTACCATAGAATCCCAGAGCTTGAACTCTGTCTAGCATCTCCCCATCTCCCTTCACCTCTTCTCTCCCATCTCCAGGCCCTGGTAACCACCATTCTACTCTGTTTCTATAAGATCCACTTTTCTTTCTTTCCTTCTTTCTCTTTCTTTCTTTCTTTCTTTCTTTCTTTCTTTCTTTCTTTCTTTCTTTCTTTCTTTCTCTTTTCTTCCCACATATAAGTGAGATTATACACTATTTGTCATTCTCTGTCTGGTTAATTTCACTTAGCATGATATGACTCATCCTTGACCTCTAGCTTTATCCACGTTGTTGCAAGTGGCAGGACTTCAATTTCATGGCTGCATAATATTCCATTGTGCATATGTTGTGTATATATAACACATCTGCTTTGTACACTCATTACCAATGGAAATAAACTGTTTTACATATTTTGGTTATTGTGAATAATGCTATAATGAACATGGGACTGGAGATATCTTTTTGAAACACTGTTTTTATTTCCTCTAGATGTATACCTGGAAAAAGATTGTTAGACCATATAGTAGTTCTATTTTAATTTTTTTTATCTTGTTTTGTTTTTGCTAGATTTTTTTTTCCCTTTTTATTAATTTTTTCAGCGTAACAGTATTCATTCTTTTTGCACAACACCCAGTGCTCCATGCAAAACGTGCCCTCCCCATCACCCACCACCTGTTCCCCCAACCTCCCACCCCTGAAGGGTCTATTTTAATTTTTTGAAAAATGTCAGCTCTGTTTTTATAGTGGAACACCATTCTACATTGCCACCATTTATATACAGAAGTTTCCTTTTCTCCAAATCCTTACCAGGTCTTGAATCTATCATCTTTTGATAAAAGCCATCCTTATGATTGCAAGATGATATTTCATTATAGTTTTGATTTACATTTCATTTGATTTATAGTGATTTGTGGTACTGTGAATCTGTTTAGGTGCCTATTGCTTATTTTTATATCTTCTTTGGGAAAATGCCTATTCAGGTCCTTTGCCCATTTTTAAAATCAGATTCTTTGCTTTTGTGTTGTATAAGCTTCTTATATATTTTAGATACTAACCCTTTATCAGATACATGGTTGGTAAATATTTTCTTCCATTCCGTAGGTTGCCTTTTCATTTTGTCAGTTGTTTCCTTCACTGTGTAGAACATTTTTAGTTTGATGTAATCCTACCTGTTTATTTTTCTGTTTTGTTGCCTATGTTTTTGGTGTCATCTCTAAAAAATCTTTGCCAAACCAATTTCAAGAAACGTCTTTCCTGTTTTCCTTTAGGGGTTTTATGGTTTCAGGTCTTACATTTAAGTCTTTAACTCATTGTGAGTTAATTTTTGGAAATGGTGTAAGATAGGGATCCAGTTTCCTTTTGCAGGTGGACATCCAGTTTTTCCTATACCATTTATTGGGTATTTCCCTATTGAATTCTTAGCAACCTTGTCAAAAATTTGCTGAGCATATATATCTGGACTCTGACTCTGTTCTATTGATCCATGTGTCTTTTTTAATGCCAGTACCATTCTGTTTTAGTTACCATAGATTTGTAATATTGTTTTTATCCTGCCAGTGTACTGAATTAATTTATCAGTCCCAACAGTTTTTGGTGGAGTTTTTTCAGGTTCTCTATATACAAGATCATGTTATATGCAAACACAAATAATTTTACTTTGCTTTCCAGTTCGGATATCTTTCATTCCTCCCTACCTTCTTTCCATTCTCCTTCCTTCTCTCCCTCCTCCCTCCCTTCCTCCCTCTCTCCCTTCCTTCCTCCTTCTTCTCTTTCTTTAATCCTTCCCCCTCACTCTTCCACTTTCTGAATTTAGGAAGTCTAAATAGACTTCCAGTACTATGTCGAACAGAAGTGACAAGACCGAGCATCTTTGTCTTGTTCCTGATCTTAGCATAACGTTAGCTATGGGCTTATTCTATATGGTCTTTGTTATATTGAGCATATATATTATTATATTCCTTCTATGCCTAATGTATTAAGAGTTTTTCACATGAAAAATGTTGGATATTGTCAAATGCATTTTCTGCATCTATTGATGTGATCATGTGGTTTTTATGGTTCATCCTACTAATGTGGTTTCTCATATTCATTGATGTTTGTATGTTCAACTGTCCTTACATTCCAGGAATAAATCCTACTTGATAATCCCACTTGGTAATGGTGCATGCTCCTTTTACTATTCTGTTCAATTCTGTTTGTTAGCATTTTGTTTGGAGGATTTTTGCATCTATACTGATTAGGGATATTTACTTGTAATTTTCTTTCTTAGGTTCCTTGTCTGACTTTTGTATAAGGGTAAGGCTGGCCTCATAGAATGAGTTTTGTATTGTTCTCTCCTTTTTGATTTTTTGGAAGACCTTTAGAATCATTGGCATTAAGTCTTCTTTAAATGTTTGGTGGAATTCACCAGTAAAGCAATCAGATCCTGGACTTTTCTTTCTTGGGAAGTTTCTGATTACTGATTCAATCTCCTTGCTCATTTTTTATTTGTTCAGGCTTTCTATTTTTTCATGATTCAATTTTGGTAGGGTGTTTGTTTCCAGCACTTTATCCACTTTCTTTTTGGTTTTTCCAATTTGTGGGTATGTAATTGCTTATAGTATTTTCTAGATACTTTGTACTTTTGTTATTAGTTGTAATGTCTCCTTTGTTCTTGATTTTATTTATTTGAGTCTTCTCTTTACTTTCTTACTCTGGTAAAGATTAGTCAGTTTGTTTGTTTTTTATCTTTTCAAAAAAATCTCTTAATTTTATTGATTTTTTTTGTTTGTTTGTTTTCTGGTCTCAATTTTATTTATTTTCTGATTGTGGTTATTTCCTTTTTTATGCTAACTTTGGACTTAGTTTATTCTTTTCTTTTTTATATTACATATTAGAATATTACCATTTTACAATATTTGAGTATTCTGATATTATATATTACCCCATGCTAAGATCAAGAACAAGACAAGGATGCCCACATAAGGAATTGAGGCTAAATGATTAGATGATTTGGGGTACTCAAAAATGTGAAAAGCTTTTGTTCCCATTCAGTGTATGCCAACCATCTCAGTTAGCTGCTACACCTTCAATTACCCTTTTCCAATCCACATGGAAGGAACTGCTAATAATTCCACAAACTCCTGTGAAAAATACAGCTTTGCACAAACTCTCAGCCTTACAACTTTTTAGTTGTTACTGTACATGTTCAAAGTCCTGCCTGATAGCCATCTTGCTGCCTTGTCTAGACTTGTGTGTTTGACCCTGGTTGTCAGTCATCCCCTCAAGCACAGTGCCTATGTGCTGGGAATTCCCTTTGAGCTCTCTTGTCACCCTGGCTACTGCCTGAACACAACACCTGTCCATGCAAAAGGATCCAGCTATATCCTAGCTCTTTTCCTCTAAAGGATACAAAACTTGCCAGCACCATCTTGACTGTTCTCTCTGACTCCTACCTACCTCATATCATCAAGTGATTCCACAGAGAATTTTCCAAATCTTATTTTTGCTTTTCATTTTTCAAACCAGATCAGCTTCTGCTTGTTTTAGCTTAATGTTCCGTACAGCCTCAAAATGTATTTTGCTTTTTCAAGTGAAATGAATATGAACTGCTACAGGGCACCCTTGCAACTGAGCAGACTTCAAGTTCTGCCATAACCTACTCAGAAAAGCAAAGCAAAGCAAATGCCCTGCTAAAATTAATAATGAAAGAACAATACAGAGAATTATATAATCTTCCACGCAGTCATTTGCAAAAGCAAACTTTGTCTCCCAAGATTAGGAGTTTTAAATAATTAAAAGTTACAGACACTGCCAAGCTATGATGAAAAATAGAGTTTGCTTTTTAAAACAGTACATATTCTACTGATGTAAAGAGAGAGTGGGAGAGAGAGAAAGTGAAACAGAGCAACTATTAAGAAGAAAACACATTTTACACAGCAAAGGTCTTTGAAAGCAGCATGTATTATATGAGTTTGAATTACTGGGTATTTTGGATATTTACTTTATGCAGCACACAAAACTAAATTATTCAATAGTGTCATGACATCCTTTAATAATCTGACTGGCAAGATTTTGACAAATGAGGGGAGATAGATAAAAACTGATTTTTGTTATAAGTTTAAAAATTGCATGACACTATGATATTGCTGTGTTTTATTGCTATCTTTTAAGAAAGACAAATTAAAAATAATTAATTTTACTTCCCAATTTCTGGAATGAGAATATATACACTATGTATTTCTATGTGTATGTGGCAGACAAGAAATGTTGGGCTATAGACTCTGAAAATTGCAAATTAGCCTGCTGGTGATAGAATGAAATATCAAACACTCTTCCTTTGTTCTGTCTCATGTCTTCCATTCCTTTCCTGACAGAATGGTCAAAACTAGTCAAAGAGGTTCTGGAGGAGTTCATAAAATGGTCACAATGATCACAATATAGCTTTTTTTTAATCCAAATAATAAAATATACCCTAGTAAATGGTATAAAGAAAATCATCTTAACCCGTTTGCATGTAAAATTACTATATGTTTCATAATGTTTATTTGGACAGAGACATTTTAATTAGTATAGTCATATTATCATTGAATATCGAACAAGCTGCATGGTACATCATTCATGGACCTGAATAAAAATAACAGGAAATATTAATATAGTAGTAACCACACAGCACTCCAGGTAATTGTTTTTTCCTATCACTGTGTTTTGCCATCAGGGAACATAGTATAAAGTTGTGGAATTTTGGAGACACATCTAAATACTTAAGGAGGAGAAGAGGATATTGTGGGTATTGAGCTCATGATCTATATAAAACCCAACAACTTTGAAATTAAGAATTAACAAAACATCAAAAATGCTGTGAGAAATGAATTACATACAGAGTAAAGATGAAAGAAGTTTCATCTTTACTTTCATCTTTAATCACATCTTTAATCACTATGATTGATTTTATTCTCCTCTTTATTTTTTCTGTTTTTGTAGACATGTAGACATACACAAACATACAAAAATAGTAATGCTGTGAAGCTTCTCCCGGCTGGAGTACATCTGAGGCAAAGATGAAGAATCTATGTCCACCAAAATCCAACTTTCCATTCTTAAAGTATATTCTTAAAGAAATATTTCCCTTTCCCATTGTAGCTTTCCCACCTCATTTATCACCAAATTTACTTGAAAGTGTACTGGAGCATTAATTTGTCTCCCTAGTAACCCTTCCATCTTAGAAAGAATGAAGTTTTAGATGGTAGACCTGCTTCAAATTGGCTTTCTATTCTTCTATTCTTTGCAAGATATTTCAAAATAAAAGGAGAGTCTTCAGAAAGTTGTGTTTGGTGAATGGTTATCCGAACTCTTCTTAGTTATCCTTACCACTGGATGCATTGGTATGGGGGAATGAAATTGGAATGAGTAAATGATTACATGCTGGCAGCATGAGCTCATAGCCAACCATACAGAACAGCTGTTGGGATGCTGTAGATAGGACCATGAGTAAGTTCACTGCCTTCTTTGGTACATTTCCTCATATCCGTAAGATTATGCTATATATTTTCTAAAATGAACATCTAAAAATCTATCGGATTTCTTGTTCTTTAAAAAAACAAAACAAGGGGTGCCTGGGTGGCTCAGTGGGTTAAGCATCTGCTTTTGGCTCAGGTCATGATCTCAGGGTTGTGGGATGGATTGCTAAGCAGAGAGCCTGCTCCTCCCTTTCCCTCTGCCTACGTCTCCCCCTGCAGTATTCTATCTCTCTCTCTGTTAAATAAATAAATAAAATCTTTTTTAAAAAAAGAAACTATTAAAACAAAACAAACAAAACCCAAAAACACCTGACTCATTAATAAACAAATGTTTAGCCACATACATGGAAATTTGGCCTGCTTTCTTTAATTTGTATCTTAGATTACTCATAATCTATAATTTACTTGAATTTCCAGGGCCATTAATAATTGGTATTTCCATAATGTTTCCATTTTGAAAGAAATATAGGAAACTATAAATAATGCCCTGAAGTGAAATATGTCAAGAACCTGTAAAGCAAAATTACTACTGTCACTCACTTATTTTTTGAGGGGGGAAAATGTATTCCAAATGTTCCTCTTTTTAGAGAACAACTATATCCTATTAATATAATTTGTAAAACCATTTTATAATGTACATACTAATTTGAAACAAAATATTTAAATTTGCCATAAAATTAAACCCCAGCCCTCTTTTATCTGTATTCATTGCACCAAGAACTCTTTAGAAATTGATTATTCTGAGCCGAGTGACAATCATGTTCAAATACAACATATATTCCTATGAGAGGTAAAAATTAGTGAATTGACATCATTCTAGTTTAGCCATGTTTACATTGCCATTCTACAAACGAACTTTTCTTCCTAATAGAACAGCTTGACAATTCTCAGAAACCCAGACTACTTGAGTGAAAATTCAATAAGTAACTTAAGAATACCAAATGGTAACCAGGCCTTGGGGAAGCTATAGAATTGAAACACAACTTTTTTTTGACAGTTTGTAGTGTAGCTCTGGTGCTCTGTTTCAAAATCTGTCAGAAAGATGATAACTGGACTGAGGAGTTTAGTTTGATTTTTAAACCAAATAATCGGACAGCCTGTCTGGCATTACTGCCTTTGGCCATTTAGGAAAAAAAAATCTGAGTTTTGAAAGAGCAAAAACATTAAAATCATCAAATTGTTGCTGTGTACTGGCAGAAACATTTTCTAAGTTTCACGGCATGAGCATCCAGTCAGGGCAACCAGATAATGAAGGCATCTTCCCTGATGTCAACAGGACTCGACAGCAAACACATCCCCAAAGAAATGATCTTTAACAATGATGTCATCTAACGTGATGGGGAAATCATTGACCTCCATTTGTTTCAATGGTGATTTCAGTTTCATTTTCTCAGCATCAATAAACAGGCACCCCCACATTTATTTTATCTAATACTCAAGTAAAACTAAGAAAATTGACCCTAGAATCTCATTGTTTTTGAATTTCATCACATTTCCATTAAACATCTACAAAGAAAAGGGAAAACTAAAACAAACAACAACAACAACAACAAAAACCCCACATTAATAATATTGTATTTAGAGTTGTATTTGACTGGAAGCTTATTCACAAGGGTAATTCATACTTGTATGAATCATAGCATCATTAGACCCTAGAGTTTGGAGATACTTTAAAGATTATGTCATTTTAAATTCTGCTGTTTCTGTATTCTGTAACACCTGAATACAGAATATATTAAATCAGGCCATAAAACCAAAAAGATCTTGATTATTTTCATGATGGCTTAAGACAACAGCAATCACAGATAATATTTATTATAAGTCTTTTATTTTTCACATGCTGTACTAAGTACTTTATGTACCTTTTTTTCCCTTTGACTCTCAAACACTTCTGTGAAGTAGGTACCATTAATATCTATTTTACAGTGAGGACACTGAGGCTTAGAGAGGCTTCCTGATTTTCCCAGAGCACAAAGACAGTAAATGGTATCCACAGGTGATTCTTAATCATAGCCTACCTGGATTTATATAAAGATGTCTGACAGGTTTTTAATTCTCATTACCTAGATAAATAATTACCTCAGGAAGTATTTGCAAATTTTCTACTTGGTGTACTTAAGAGATTTGAAATGGTCTACCCATTAGAAGAAAAAAAACAAAACAAAACAAAACACGGTGGACCTGGTCTAAAATTTACATCAATCAATTCAACAACACAAACAAATTATCGTTTCAAGGGAGTAGGTAAGGCTGGGACAAATCTTACTGAGAGGATTAGCATATGGCAATGAAGCCAGGGAAAGGTGCTCTGACACAGGGCTTTGTGTAAGAAAAAAAAAAAAAAAAGAAGAAGAAGAGATTGCTGAAAGAGAAAAAGGATAGATAGAGACAGAGGGGCAGAGAGAGGGAGAGAGAGCGAGAGAGATAAGAAAGAGAGAAATCGGACAAATATAAGCTTAACTTCCTCTTTGGTTTAAGGATCGTAGCTGTCTAACTTTTTTAATGCCCATGTGTATATTGAGCAAATAAAGAAGCTTTTTAAAAAGTCATCATATTTATGCTTATGAGACATAGAAGTAATACTTGTCAAAGAGGTCAGACAACTAGGCTTGATGCTGAAAATAGGAGAACTGGTTTAATGGGAGGACCAGTATGGAAATTGCTCAATGTTCTCTAGATGCTTAAACATGACCAGAAACGTAGGAGGCTGAAGAAAACTGTATTTCCTTAACTTTATTCACGGGAAGGTTTGTCAATGGTAGGAAGATGGAATACTTGGGGCGAGCTTTGGCTCCTCCCCAATTGTTATGTTAGCCTCTTTTCTTAGGAAATTCTAGTCTTCTGCTAAGTTAAAAGTGCAAATTTGGAGCTTGGAGTTTGGAGATAAATTCCTCCAAGCATTAGAGTATTGCCACAAACAATTCTTAGTTTTCCTTCTTCTTCCTATAGATCCCAGTATCTTCCTTATTTAAACAAATGTAAAACAGTGGTCTGACAATATTTATTTGGACTATCAGGTTACGAGCCATCTTAGGGTACCCATCTGTCTTAGAACATCCCTGATCACTGCAGAATCAGAGGAAGCAATGAACAAATGCCCCATTCCCACTGTTTTAAGCAATTACTTACCTTATAATACAACCAAGCAAATGATGAACCCCAAAGCAATAAAAATAAATCAGCAAGAAAAGTGAATACCATATTTCTCCTTTGCTCTGTATATCTTCTTATCACTTCCATCTTTTAATACAGGATAAACATCCTCTTAATAAACCATAACTTTACCTCTGCAGGCTAATTCAGCAAAAAAAAGAAGAAAAAGTCATCTTTTTATAGTGAATTAAATATCTGACTGAAGACTGACCACTGTTCAATTCATACGCAACTGCCTCTAGTTCTTTCCAGATAGCTGTGGGGGGATATTTGTCTGGTCCGGAGAAAGTGGTATTTATATTTGTGCTATGTGCTGTAAAGTAGATTTGGTTAACTTGCATACTCACAGGGATAAATAGTTAACCCCTAAGTAATATTTGGATGATTTTATCAGATCAGAGCCATTAGGAGAAATGTAGGTCATGCAAGGCAAAATGCAAGGATAGGATTTCCACGTTAGTTTTTTCCAAACAGCATCAGTAGGAGCAGCTGTTTACAAACTGCTGAGAGGCATGGAGGACTCTGAAATTCTGTCACCGCGTCAGCACCTAAACGAAGGCTTTCCGGGGAAGTCCTAGTCATCCGCAAAGGGCACACTAGGACTTGGAACTTACAGACATGTGTACATAGTGAGTAGATAACAAATGTTTTACTTTAAAAAAATTACTGTTGAACATATATAAACTTAGAAAAGAATTCTCTGCAAGTGTATTTTCCTGGTATTGTTATAGGAGAGGCAGACAGAAATCAGTTAGATGACTGAAAGGCAGAATAACAGAATGTGAGGACCTTGCCCAGAATCACAACAGAGACATTCTTGAGAGCCACAGCTCACTGGTTTTATCAATTTTCATGAGAAAGTTTCAGCAGTTAACACCAGAGTACCTGATCAATTCCAAGGGTCATATCTATATCTATCGATAGATATAGATATAGATATAGATATATTTGTATGTATATTTTCCTGTCTCTACCATTTCCCTTTGAAACGACAGCCTTTGCTTTCTTCAGTACCCCTGAAGTGGGACCACCCTCCATGTCCCACTCCCATTTTTAGGACTTCAGCTGCGTCACACCTCAACAACTCAACTCTGTTGATGTTTTTGCCCTCTGTTAAACAGATACACTGAGAGCCACTCACCCTTAAACAGTAGGACATTCTCTCGACTTCCTACTGTGTCATGAGTTCTTCGAAAAGCAGACCAGCTATGTCTTTTTGCTTCATTGTACACGGTGACTGCTATCATGTACGAGCTCAATGAATATTATTTAAATGAGTTTATTCTGAAATTTTAGAACAACATGGCTGAGCTATATTAGCTGCTTTAAAATCCTCTTCTTGGGACGCCTGGGTGGCTCAGTGGTTGAATCCTCTGCCTTAGGCTCAGGTCATGATCCCCGGGTCCTGGGATCGAGCCCCGCATTGGGCTTTCTGCTCAGAGGGGAGCCTGCTTCCTTCTCTTTCTCTCTGCCTGCCTCTCTGCCTACTTGTGGTCTCTGTCTGTCAAATAAATAGATAAAATCTTTAAAATAAATAAATAAATAAAATCCTCTTCTTGTATGAACATCTGTGCCATGACACAATTGTTGCTGTTGATTATCTTCTGTCTTTGGAACAAATCATGGTTCTTGAGTTCTTTGTGTATTCAACAATTTGGGATTGCATTATTTTCATTTTGAATATTATGTTGTGGAGTCTCTCGATTCTGTTAGCTTCCTCCAAAAAATATGACACTTCTGATTTGTCATCCAATTAATGTGGTTAGACTCGAACAGCAAACTCTCTTCCAACTGCTGTGGGCAGCTCAGTTTGAGCATTTACATTAGCTGGGAGGTTTATGGACTTTTTATATGCTGGGTCTAGAGTCTAGGACTGGAACAGATTTTTATACAGAGACGTGGGTTCCCTTTTTCTGGATCTCTCTTGTGCAAATTCTTCCTTTGCTTTCTGGCTTTCTCCAGTTGTTCTGTCTTCATTTTCCTGAGGCCAGAAAGATGGCAGAAATTCTCTAGGAGCTATGCCCAGCTACTAGCTCAGCCTGCCCTTAGGACAAAGCCACAAGGACAGGCAATCACCCCTTGAGAGTTTCTATTTCCAAGCCTCTGGTCTCATCCAAAACAGGCTTGCTTTTGTCTACTCTTTAAACCCATCAGGTGGTTGCTTCATGGTATTTTGCCCAGAGTTTATAACAGTAAATAGCTGTAGGGAGGTCAGTCCACTGAAAACTTATTCCGCCATATCAAAAGTTGAACTTATAACATCTGTTGGATATTTCTAGTATCTTTGCATTCTGGGCATGACATTTCAAAGTTTTGTTTATATTTTTTGTTTTAATCTCTCTGTAGTGCATTCTGGATAAATTTATTGACTTTATCTTCTCATTTATTAATTATCTGTTCAGACTGTAGGTACTTCTTTTCTACTTTCCATTTATGTTAACTAGTAGAGAATAAGTAAGAAATTGATGAAAAATAATAACTAAGGAAATTAGTGAAGATAATAATAGTCCCTTTAAGGACAGTAATAATGGATTCACCTACATTTTTAAAATTTCATTTATTATATTCTCTTTGGGGAATATTCTTTTTTTTCCCCTGAGAAGATTTCCTTTTCTTTTTTTGCACTCTATTCTTGATTTTCTATATCCATATCCATATTCCAAACAGTACAAGATAGCATAATTTATCTTTGTAAATTGCTTTCAAAAATCATTATCATCTTACTAATTATATTGTCTGTAAAATTTGCATTGACTCTAGTCACATTTACCACAGATCTAACTCCATTTCCTGGATCCATGACCAAATACCAGTTTCAGCCAACGTCGTCTGCATCTGCCCATATAAATCACTTCATAAATTAGAGTCTGCATTCCTCACAGAAAATGGATTCATTTTTGAATCCAAACAAAATAAATCATAAAGGAGAATCATGAAGTTAGGATAGCCTAATTTTCATTAAGTTCCTTCATTAACATAGTTTAAAGCTCCAATTCATAATCAAAATGTTGTAAAATCATGTCCATCTTAATCGTGTAATTTTTCTTCTTCCCATCTCATCCAGTATTCTCATCTCATACAGTTTTCACTTAGAACATTTTTCTCCCTTTGTTTTCAGGGTCTTTGTGCTTTTATCTGCTGCTTCATCTCATTTACGACTTTCAGGTTTCTCTATAGGATCCTGCAGGAAGTTAACAAGCATTTTTGATATTTTAATGTTAAAGATGACAGAGTCTGGATTCAGTAACAATGTCAACATTTAACCTATCCCTATGGGTCTTCATTCTTTTAATATTAATTAATTCATTAATTCATTTAACATTCCTTGAGTGCCTACCTAAGTCAAGTATTTGATGGCTATAAACGTTATGTTTTCTGATCTTAATCTCACAAATACTGATATATTTGAGATAAGCTCTTTAAATGAAATACGTACATGGAAAGAACATCTTCAGTGACCATTGCCAGCTAAATGTCTAGTGCAAACCTAAATCAGATGGAAGGCTGTCAGCAATCACTGTTCATGATCCTGAAGGGATCACTTCTATAGCCACTCAGGCTTTGTTTCTTTATTGGCTAGGAATTAAATTATTTTCTCCATATGTTTAAAATGCAAGGATGATTGTTTTTTACATAAATTTTTTAACTTGTTCAAGCATTGTAAATAGTGTAAAGGGTGAAAAGTGGGAATGTCACATGTCACAGTGTATCAGGGTAATGAGATGTCTAACAAAGACTCATAGACATACAGCCTGAAAAACTCTTCTTCGTATTCATGCTCTTGATAATTTCTTGTTCATAATATAACATAAGCCAAGAAAACTATTTCTTTCAGTAGACTCGTGGGTCAACTCAAGGTAAGCCATTATTCTATAAAAACATTGTTCAGGAATAACCTAATTAGGTCTTATAACCACATTTCTAAGGGCTACTGTTCTCTTATTATGTGTAAAATATAGGAACACTTCCCAATAAAGTGAAAATGAGGAAAACTGATATGATATCTACAGGAGTAAGCTAACAATTTTCCAGACAACAGAGTTATATATTTTGCATTATTGTTCTGAAGACCTATAGACTTTGATTACTTGGGACTGCCTTTTTTTTTTTTTTTTTCCCCTTTTGCCCTTCCTAGCTGAGCTGCAGATTTAATTTTATCGGTATGAGAAATATGAAGCTAGGGAATTTAATAATTGTTTCACTAGGTAAGGGATGAAGTAAATTTCGTTGCCTTTCGTTTGATTACAATCTTCCCTGCTGGTTTAATTAAAAATATCCATGTGAGGAAGAAGAAACATGACAGAGGATCTAATTGTTTTATTGTATTGGATGTAGAGTAGGAACAATGAAATTGAAAGTTTAGAGTTGTAAAACTTAAATGTTTCATGTAAATCTAAAATGGAGACACAGGTCAGCTATAGACAAATGTCAGTAGAGTAGATTCAAATGCACTGCTGGCAGAAAAGATGACATTTATCAGTCATCCATACATCAGTAGCTAAAACAATTTTAGGGTTGTCTAGACAGGCATTTATTATTTCTTAAATTTAAATCTTTAGTAGAAGGACAACAGCAACCATAGTATCTATATTTAGTTTCACAAGAAATGAGAAGAAGACCTAGGAAAAATTTCAAAAACATGTGCAGGGATAAATAGGAAAGAGTTTCATCACTGTTATTACACACAGAAAGCAACTAAATTAGCTTTCTCAGCTATCATGGCATAGGCCAGAAAAATTATACTAAATATTGATATGCATAACTCAATTTTGGATTTTGGGGATAATATTTGTAAATTACAATGTTTTAAAAGAGGAATCTTTATTAACATTTTCAAGATTTTAAAAAAATGTTTCACTAAATTAGAAAATTGTTTTTAATGCTAATTTTGAAAACAGTAGAATAAAGTAGCAAGAAATTAAATGTGCTACCATTGTGAAAATGATACCCAAAACCTTTTCCAAATATAAAGCCAGGAAAGGATTGTGAGAAATAACAAAAAATAAACAGGATGGTGGATAGATGGAGTTACAAATTAACTTTCAATCAAACGGAAGATAAAATTGGACAGGAAATTTTATTTTAATTTTATTTGAAACTATCCAATGAAAGCATGGTTTAGAAAACCTGACCTGTGAAATAACCGCTAATGTGCCACAACATTTCTAAATGAAAAGAATGGAATAAGTATTATATAAGAATTTTGAGAAATTAAACCCAAAAGACCAAAGAGCAATATGAGGAAACCAACAATCAAAGCACAAGCAAAACAATTCTCCAGTATCAGTTGCTGGATTATTTTGGAATTCTATTTATTTTTCTGCTGCTATTTTATTTTACTTTCTATGTGTAATTACAGCTTCAGTGGTATAATTTTTGTATTCTTGAATAATTTTTTGCTAGTATGAATACACCTTTCTACATGTGTAGAGATCTACTCAGTTATTAGTCTTCATTCCCTATATACCATGAAAAATCTATAGGTACCAATAGTTTTCACTGTTCAATGCTAAAAAAATCTTTCTTTTCTTTTTTCTCTTCCTATATTTTTAAAACAAAGTTTTTGATTTTTTAAGTCTTCCTTAGTTTGGGTCCAACAGTTTTTAAAAGAACACCAATGATCTTGATTTTCTAGCAATGATTTATTTTAGTGTACATTTTTTTGTGTGTGTTCAGAAATCATGGTATTTTAATGCCATCTATTCTTTGGCTTTCCAGGAAGTGCATTTTACCCTCCCCCCAACACATACCCCAGATATCTGTCTTTGTGATGAACATTATTGTGCTAAATATATTACATGATGCAGATTACCTCAGTCCACTACTTCTAGATCTTACAGCCGTAAATCACAGCTTTTAAATATTTATAACATTCCCTTGAACACTTAAAGGAGAAAGTCAAAATAAAATTTTTCATTTCCTCTTCGGGTAAAAATTCTTTTGCTGGTTAAAAAATGCATTTTTGTTTTTGTTTTTAAAGAAATTAAGTTAGACCAGATAACCCCTACTTAAATCTTTGATATTAGATGAGTATGCCTGAATGTTCAGCTTTTCCTCCATAACCATCAAAATAATGTCTAAGAAGCAGATCCTTAATACAATCTAAGGATCTCTTTCTTTTTTTTTTTTTTTAATTTTATGGAGAATTCCCTTCAGCTCCCAATGTTAGTCATCAAATTCTTTATTTTCTCTAGACAAAAATTTGAGGCAATACCCACCCAAACAACTACCAAATCAAATTAAGCAATCCCAATTCCATTTAGAGTTCACGTTTTCCTATAGAAGATTAGTTGCAGTACACTGTTCAAATGTACAAACATAAAGTTGGTTTAATGTTGTACAGCGAAGACCCCTGGCCCAAAACGAGGAGCAGGGACTATTTTCTAACATCTAGAGAATAATCTGGTCCTAGATTTAAAAACAAAAACAAAAACAAAAAAACATATGGGTACCCTCGTATTCCTTAGAATTCCTCAAGATATCATAAACCAATTTGGTATCCATTTCCAAGATTTTTATGGCAAACCTGCTTTGCTATTATACGGTGGGAATTCCTTCGATTTTACTTTTTATCCCTGCTTTACCATCAGTATCCACTAGGTGGAGATAAAATTATATATTTTTTTTAGGTTTAGAACAACCTGAACATTTATGATGCTCTATGAAAGAAATACTCATTTTCACAATTTGAACATGCACACCCTAATTGTTGCTTCATAATACTCTTACGTCGATCTATAGTTTTCTTGAATATTATTTTTATATCCATCTACATTTCCTTTTTTTTGTTTTTGTATTTTATTATAGATTCTAAAATAAAGACTACTGATTGAATTGATTTGTTTTTATAATTTCCTTCTATCTATGGGAAAATACAGTTGAATGAATATTCACAATTCCAGAGTAGAGTTAAATGTAATCCCCAGCATTATGTACAGTTGCTTTGAGACTAAGTACAGGTTGTTGGCAGGGATTTAATTGGAGGGGTTAGAAAAGAGATAGGAGATTTTCCTTTTTTCTGAGTCAGTTAAGAATGCTCCACTTAGCTCTATGACTGCTAGGAAGCAAAGGGTATGAAAGCAAATGAAGTGGTTACCAGATCCTGCAAGATCCCCAAGTCATAAAGGTCTGTCTCTTCTCTCTCCTTTTTTCTTTTATTTGCTTTCTTCTCTCTCTTCTCCTCTTTTCTCTCTCGATCCCTCTCTTTTTATGTATATCTATCCATATGGATACCATATCCATCTAGATGGATAGATATAGAGAAATTACATATACATATGCATATACCTAAATTTATATTAGCATTTTATATAATGCAATTTATGTCACTTATGCATATTCTATAAACATACACAGTTAAATTTATTTTAAAAAGTAAGAAATAAAAGAAGTACTCTTAAGAGGACTCCTTTTTGTTTTGGTCTTTCATGTGGATGCTTGTTTTATGGGAAACTATTAATTGCATATTGTTAGAAGTCTAAGCATTTTACTTCCTCCTTCTTTCTTATTTTGCTAGAGAACAGAATATTTCCTGTGAATCTTATTCAAGTGCTTTCCAGGAAATCAGGACTTTTAAATTCTTCAGGCAGAAGGATGCTCTTTCCTGGTTAAGAACAAACTAGGCTTAAAACAAAAGGACTTATAACTGCCTTAAATCTAGGGATGGCAAGGTTTCAAGAGCAAGTTTAATGTGAAGCTCTGAGTTACCAAACACTTGGGTGACAGGATCTCTTACTCCCTTCCCAAGAAATAGAATCCTAAAGTTCAAGGATCTCTCCGACAATACCACTTCTCATCTCTTGTGGCAAACGCATACAAAGGTTCATTTGTAAATGAAGGCATCTATACCAAAGTCCCCTACAAGCAAACACACAAAAGCAAAGGAAACTCAATTGTCTTGTTTGGTAAATTGTTTAAGCCCATTAAGTACATTTGATCATATGTAAATGAACTCAATGTCTTTGAGGTTTGAGGTTTGAGGAAATAGTTTTCTCTCCTCTGTGGTTATCTGTGCGGATGGTCCTTTCATTCTGTATTACCATGCTCACGGTAACTTTAGCCGGCCATATGTCAAGCAGCCTGTTATTTTTAAAATAAAATAGAATTTTGTATATGGAAAGTAAATAAATCATGCTCAGTGAAACACAACCTTTACCAATTTGAGTCTTTGACCAATCCATGTTGTTAAAATCAGTGATATAATTGACCTTAGATTCTAAAAGCTTTTTAAGCCTAAAGCATTTAAGGCAAGTTAGTCTCTCAAAATTTCAAATTGCTTCCAGTTGGTAGCATTAGTGCAATAATAATGGTTGATGATTTTAGACTTTTCATTTAGTTCTTAACTGGAAGACAGACAAATGTTACTGATTTTGAAAATGTTGCATTCTATTACCAAATAAAATAAATCTTCAGAAAGACAAATAGTGTCAATTTTCTCACTTGGACAAAGAAACAAAAAACAATTACATACTATACCTGTTTCAGAATAGGCACATGGGCTTCATAATGAACATTTCTTCAATATTTTCTCCTTCTATTTTTTGGCAGTCTTTTTAAGACATGCAAATAGTCAAAGAAAAAAAAAAAGAAAGTAATTGGATAACACATTCTGTTTACATTTTTGATGCTTAGAAATACCTTCATGCATTAATGCTATTTACTCATACTGTTTTTGGTACTGAATCCACTATTATCATTGATAATGGTCCCCAAACTGCAATCAACATCAATATTCATGTTCCTCAGCAATGATAAATTCAAAAGAGTGGTTCTTTAATTTACCTTAAAGGGACAAAATCATTATGAACCTTCAAGTAATTTTTCCTAATGTTTTCTTCTGCTTTGAGGACCTCCCATCTAACATAGACACATACTCTCTCTCTTCATTCTTTTCATGTTATATTTGAAAACATAGGAGTAACCAGAAAGTTTCAAGACTGAATTTCATTTCTGTGAACTGGGACTAATTCTTACTATTAAGTTATGCTTTTTGTCATTCAGCAAATTAAGAACTAGGTAGTTTACTCTAATAATCTCAGATTATGAACTGGATTGTGGGGAACTAAAATGATATTACTAATGTGACTTCTATCAAAGAAGATATTCCTCATAATTTCACCTGCAAAATTAAAATGATATATACCGGATTTCAATCTTAATTGAGTTAATTCATGCAAAATCCTTAGAAAAATGTCTGGATCTCAAATGTAAATTGTTACCGACGATGATGATGATGGTGATAATGATGACAATGATGGCAGCGACTATATGGAATCTGAAAATGTTTAACACATCTTGACATTAGTTGGCTTATTTTCAAATTTTCCTGCATGGTATTTGACACTTTTTTTTTAAAATATTTTATTTATTTGACAGAGAGAAATCACAACTAGGCAGAGAGGTAGGCAGAGAGAGAGGAAGAAGCAGGCTCCCCGCAGAGCAGAAAGCCCGACTGGGGGCTTGATCCCAGGACCCTGGGATCATGACCTGAGCTGAAGGCAGAGGCTTTAACCCACTGAGCCACCCAGGCGCCCCAGTATTTGACACTTTTATATTATCATTTATTCCTTTCTCTAATTTTTTTGTGTGTTTGTTTCCCAGAAGTCTTGAAAGCTTCTGGATAACAGACAATGTGACTTTCCCAACATTTTAAACCTTATACATAAAATAGAGCTGAAGTTGTGGAAGTTGATCATTATCATCAAAAAATCCCATCAGGCTTATTCACCACATCTGCTACCTAAAAAAACACTGTGCAATATGAATGAAAATTGTCTCTATTCATAATTGAGAAGGAAATAATGATACTGTTATAATAGCTATATTTAATAACTTTGAATTTACAACTGTTTTTCCTTATTTTGTTTTATTTGAACCCCAAAATAACTGTGTAAAGTGGGCATCATTAGCTCTAAATAAAAAAAAAAAATAAGGCAACAGAGGCTCAGAGACTTAAATAACTTGCCAAGACTCACTTAGCACGAAATGGTAGAACTGTATCTGGGAGGCAGGTTTTCTATCTGCAGAGCTCCCACTCCTAAATAGATCATTAGGACTTAAATGGACCTTCACATTTTCTAGCTAAATCGTTATTTATTCAATGAGAAGATGGAGGACAGAGAGGAAAAGGACCGGGACAATGTGAGAAAGGAGTAAAATTAGGACAAGATCCCCTCATTATAATTTATAATTCATTGGTCTTTTTTCTATACTACAATACCCTATAAACCACATTTTGAATAGTCTTTTTTTTTGTACAAAATTTGAGAATGTCTAAACTTTTTTGAAACCCTTCTAATACTTATAATATTGTGCAATTGACCCAATCCTTTGAGTCAGAGCTAAGAAAGTGGTCTCCATGGGCTGTCTGTGAGGAAGGACAGAGCTTTACCTCATAAGATTCCACATTCTGTTATTCGTACAGTGGGGCTAGCAAAGGAGGTTAGCAATGCCTTATGATAGCAGTTCTCTTAATTGTAGAATTCTCACAGAACTAATCAGAAACTCTGTAGTTTGCTTTATATGAGACCCAGAGTTTTTTCCCAAACCCCAGTAGAATATAGACCCTAAAATAATCGGACACCTGGGTGGCTCAGTTGGTTAGGCATCTGTCTTCAGCTAAGGTCATGATCCCAGAGTCCTGGGATTGAGCCCCATGAAGGCTCCTAGCTTGGCAGTGAGTCTGCTTCTCCCTCCACCCCTCGCCCAACTGGTATTCTCTCTCTCTCCCTTTCTCACAAATAAATAAATAAAATCTTAAAAAAACAAACAAACAGACAACAGAGGGGATGCAGAGAAGGCAACATTTCCTCAAGCCGTGATGAGTCATAGAGATCCTTCTTCATGAAGAATACGTTTGTTCTCAAATACTACAAGGAAATTCATATCTAAGCTCAATATGTATGACCTTAGTAGAGTAACATTTTCTTAATGACATCTTCATTTGGATGTCAAATGTGTGTGGATAACACTACTGAAGAAATTACAATTTATCTCAGTTTTTTGGTAGATGGAGTACCCTAAGACTTTAACCATTTAACAAAGGCTTTGAAGATAAAAATGATCCAGTGGATACAAACTGAAAAATCCAGAAGGATGCACATAGCCCTCTCTGACTGCATTCTCTGCAAAACTTAAATTTCTTTCATTTGTTCACTCATTCATTTTCATTCATTTGTTTAATAATGTGAATATTCATCCAACATTTATTGAGTCTATTAAATATATAGTTCTGTGCCAAGTGCAACTAAGGAACAAGCAAACAAAAAAGGTATAGCCTGCCCTCTAAAAGACCAGATGGGAACTGAAGTGTTAATACAAATGACTACATTATAAAGTTGAGACTAGTAAGTGTCATGAGAGTTTATTGTAGACAAGAGTTCACGGAGGTCTCAAGAAGCAAGGGTGTGCACTCAAGGAATGAAGGCTTGGAGAATGGTTCATAAAGCAGGAGAATTCTGGTTAACTAAAAAGAAGATAACCTAAATTTGTGGCATTTGTGGTCAGGGCAAATAAAGAAAAGGGCACAAAATGAGTATCAGTAGAAAGGCAGGCAAACAAGAAGGTTGTGAAGATGAGCAATTAGTGAGTCATTTGTTTTGACTAAAGCAAGGAATAACTCAGTAGTACATTGGGAGAAAAATTAAAAGAATTTTTTGTTTTGTTTTATTTTTTTAAAGACTTCATTTTTTTTTTTTTTCAGAGAGATAGAAAGAAAACACAAGCAGGGGGAGTGGCAGGCAAAGGGAGAAAAGGAGCACAATGCAGGACTCAATCCCAGAAGCCTGGGATCATAACTTGAGCCAGAGACAGACACTTAACTGACTGAACCACCCAGGGGCACCTGGTTTCTATTTTTATTTTATTTATTTATTTATTTATTTATTTATTTATTTATTTGACAGAGAGAGATCACAAGTAGGCAGAGAGGCAGGCAGAGAGAGAGAGAAAGAGAGAGAAGCAGGCTCCCCGCTGAGCAGAGAGCCCGATGCGGGACTCGATCCCAGGACCCTGAGATCATGACCTGAGTCGAAGGCAGCGGCTTAACCCACTGAGCCACCCAGGCGCCCTGGTTTCTATTTTTAAAGAAGAAATTTTAAGCCTAGAAATTTATCTGGCACGTGTACTTGCCCATGTGAGCAATGACATCTATAGAGTACAGCCTTTGCAATATTATTAAATATCAAAACTTTGAGATACCTAAATGCTCATCAACAGGTAAATAAATTGTGGTACTCCCACACAGTGACAACAGAGCAGCTATTAAAACAAAAAAGCAAACAGACAAAAAGAAACATCGAAAATAAACCTGGGCCTTTTGATATGTACTGATATGTGACAGCTTTCAATGTAATTAATATCAGGTGAAAAAAACCAACTCTGGGAACAACACACATTGTATGTAATTGATTGTGTAAAAAACAATCAGGATATAAACATATATGCTTAAATACCTTTAGACTACCTCTGGAACTGTACCCTGGTAAAAGGGGGATTGCCTCTAGGAAAAGGGACTGGGCAGTTGTTGGGAGAAAGAAGTATTTTTCACTGAGTGCGATTTAATACATTTGAAATGTTAGATACATTCAAGTATTTATAAAATATATTGCTTAAAGTTTATCTAGAGATAGATCATGGAAAGTTAAGTTTTGAAAACATAATGAGAGGAAAAATAAAATACATACTCGTTGGAAGCTACAGTGTTGAATTTTTTTTCTTTAATAGTAAATGTCTTGGGTGAGCTTGAAGGCAGAAGTGAGGAGATGGATGGATGGAGAGGAAATGAAATAGAAGGTAAGTGAAAATTATAGGATTTAGGGCAGAAGTGGAAAGGCTGGTATCTTACAAGACAAATGTCCTTTCTATGTGGTGTCTAAACAGAGCCACTGAATCACATATTTTGGACAAAGTCTGATGGGTCATTCTTTTGTTTGTTTTTCTATCAATAGCAGTGATTGGGGAGATGTGTTGGCAGAGTGTTTTACTTGGTACAAAGGTGAAAGCACAGTTGCTTTAAGAGAATGGTTGGATAGTTGAAGTCTACAACTGAATGACTGCTTCCCTAGTCACTACTTCTTCATAGAACCGTTTGTTCATAGCCAACCAGGTGATGGGGGACATCATCAAAATGGGAGGGACTGGAATGGAAGCTTAGAAAAGAACATGTTTATCCTTAAGGGCCAAGTGCTTTTCTCATCTGTCTATTACTTCATTGATGAGTTCGGGGGCAATGACATAATCTATCCATTTGCTGTGAGGATAAAATTAGCCAATATGTGGAAAATATTTTGGACAAGTGTAATACATATTCAAAGTCAAGGTAGGAAACAAAATACAGATGGTGAAGATTTTGCATAATTATTTTAGTCTCTGAAAATGTTGCACTGATGGCGAAGTTTGAAATTAGGCTGTGGCTCATTCAGTACATGTAAGATAAATGTTTTAATATTTAATATCTGAGTGGGTACTTTATACTATATTCACTCTGAAGATGCAGAAATCAAAAATAAAGTTTATTTTTGCTGTAAAACAAAATCCGTTTGGTCTTCATTTATGTGAATCTTGGCATAATGTTCCATACACATTTGGTAAATGAATAACTACTGACACTGTGAGGCATTCTGGAGGATGGCTATGACCTTCACCCTCTCCTGTTCCAACTTTCGAAGCAATCTAATGTAACTAAATAAGTATCCAAAAATTGTTAGCTAATGAAAGTTTAGTAGAGCAGCATGAAAGTCATTTTTAGTCATGGTTTCTGAAATTTGGGGGCTAGGGTGTAAGAATCTTAGATTAAAGAACCATGGAATAAGTAAAGAGAAAACCTTTTTGAAGGAGTACTTAGCCTGGGACTTATTCTCTTTATTTCAAATCTGCAGTAGACTGCAGAATCTGACTCACTTTAGAGAAGGGTAGAAGATGGCATTTTGAAAGTAGAAATATGGAAGATAATGCATTGAAAGAGTACCACAGATGAAACTAATTCTCTCTTTCTCTCTCGTTCTCACTCTTGCTTATCTATCTAGCTATCCACCTATCATCTACCGCCTTCTATCTGTGTATCTCTGCACAGGTGTGTATGACATGTTAAACAAGAAAAATAAGTAGGGCAAAATAACTTTCCCTAATAAGATCAGTTTTAAATTTTCAACAATTGGTGAAGTGCAGAGTCACAACTAATTGAAATTAGTATATCAGCTCTTATAAAATAAATTTAACAGGGCACCTGGGTGACTCAGTGGGTTAAAGCCTCTGCCTTCAGCTCAGGTCATGGTCCCAGGGTCCTAGGATGGAGCCCCACATCGGGCTCTCTGCTCAGTGGAGAGCCTGCCCCACCCCCGCCTGCCTCTGCCTACTTGTGATCTCTGTCTGTCAAATAAATAAATAAAATCTTTAAAAAAAATAAATTTAACAATACAATTAAGAGTATCAAATATTTTTAAAAAATATATAACATTCAAAATAAATAAACTAGAAACTGAATCACGACGAACACCACCCCAGCCATTCTTTGTTAAATATATCTGTATACCATAGGGACCCCTGTGTGGCTGACTTAGTTGATTAACCAACCCACACTTGATCTCAGCTCATGTCATGATCTCAGGGTCATGAGTTCAAGCCCTGAACTGAGCAAAAACAAGAACAAAAACAAAAACATCACCATTGCCTTAGAGAAATACTTCAGACATTTCATTCATCCAAACAATACCTTTGTAATTCTTGTCATGTCACTTGGTCATGTCAGAAGTATTACTGACTTCTTTATAATATTTCATATCAATTTTAGATTGAATTAGAATTTTTAAAAGTAGTTTCTTCCTCTACAAGGATTTCTTTGAAATTTCAGTTTCAATATTATATATTGCTTCTCGTGCAGATACAATAAATGAATAACTAATAAACAATATTCACTTGTTTACCTTCTAAAGTTGTGATGAACACTATAATTTAACTATAGCTATTGACTCTGGCAGAGTGAGAAGAGATAAGTAATTACAAAAACCCATTATTTTGGTCGTTGTTATTCTATTTACATAAACATAAACATTATATATGTAAAGTAAACACTATATATGTAAAGAAGTAGCACTAGAATTATTCTTCTTCGAGAGAAAAATTTCTTGCAGTGACTTTGGAGGAGATGGTGAAACTCTGAGGGTCTAGGCAACAAATAATTTGGTTGTCAAAGAGGAGGTACAAAGAGAAGAGAAAGAAAGAGAGATTAGGGCATGAGAGACAGCATGCTTTAGCGAATGACTTTAGGTAAAGCCAGGGTAATATCTGTTACAGTGTAAAAAATGTTCTATAACGCAGAGGCTATAGTAGCCAGGTAATATTTTGACAATGGGTTGTGCAATGCTCTGAGAGAGAAAAATGGCTCTTTTCTTGCTACAGAACAAACTATTTCTCATTTCCCACCTCTGCCAGTTTTCAGTAAAGTCACTGTACTTATTGCTAATTTGTGTGAGTAGGAATTTTATATAAATTAAGGAGTCTGGAATGTAAGTATGGTCCCGGAGACACAAGTGATTATACAAATTTGTGTTTTTCCCTAGAAGTTTCAGGATATTTGTAAAGCTCTCCCTGGGTGGAATTCAGGCATCTGAGATGATTTTAGAGTCAAGGTCAATTACATTACAGTTGGTGCTCCCATTACATAGAGTGCACATTCAGTTCCTAGCTAGTTCATTTTTGGTTTTGTAGTTTTTATAATGTTCTCAGAAAATAAGTCTTGAAGATATTTCAGGAAAAAGCAATGGAATCAACTGGAACTCATAACAATTTTGCAGTCACAAGCCTAGATTTCAGAGTAGGTGGATCAAAAAATTAGCATCTCTGAGGAAACTGTTTATGTGTGGGTGTGTCACAACTACATCAGGGCTGCCTCCTACTCACCCAAGGGAGGTGCAGTTATTTGAAGTTCGATTCTCCTAGAAGCAGACTTTGAGACAAACTACAAGTGCAAATAGATGTTTGGAATATGAAACAATGGGTGTTTACCAAAAGAAAAGTAAGGAAGTGAGTTTATTCCCCCGGGGAAATTCAGAAATGCACTTATCTCGGAATTATCCCACTCAGTGGCAAGTGAACTGGGAGATTTATACTCAACTTTCAAGAGTTCTCTCTTCCTTCCTTGCTCCCTTTTACTTCCTTCCTTCTTTCCTTCCTTCCTTCCTTCCTTCCTTCCTTCCTTCCTTCCTCCCTTTTCTTTCTCTTAAAGAAAGACAAGCTGTTACATGCAGCACCTCATTTGGATGTCTGGAGACTTGGAAGCTTGATTACCCTACATTCTCCTCCAAATAGACGTTGAGAGCCTGTTTGGAGGTTCAAGCAGGGGAGTACAGATACTCCTATACCCTTGATGGAAGATCAGTTCCCTGGTCCTCCTCTATCACTGAAGGCATCCTCTTCACACCACCCCCCTGAGCATACAGCTTCACGAAGAATGCACATGAAGTGCTGAGGGAGGAAGGCAACTGGGCCTGGCCAGCCAGATCAGCCACATCAACGTTAATGATCAATGGGGTGACAGAAGTCACAGCCAGATTGCCCTCCCATCCTCAAGAGTCACTTCTTAAAGAATAAAGAGGGTGCTAGATAACTGATTTCACCTGTATGTCCAACCTGCTTCATATGGGCCACGTCCCAGATCAAAAGCCCACTCAGGCATACTTAGGCCATAGACCACAGTATGGCAACCAGAATTTGGCAGGAGCATCCTGAAAGGTTAAGGTCCACAGATGTGAGAAAAGGCACTGACAGCATCTGTCACAGTAACTGGATAGGCAAGGTTACCTCTCTCAATCTGCCAGAGGGCTAGGAAGCAAAGGGAACCAGCAGACTTCTTTCCTAAGTCTACCTGCTGTATTGCTGTACTGCAAAGCTGCTGTGGTATTATTATAGCACACACATGTGTACTATAATAGTTGAGTTGTTTGGTTTGGCTCTTATATTTGCTGTAATGATGATCATAATGATGTCCTGCCACACACTAATTGTCTACTGACTACAGAATCTGTTCTAAATTTTTATATAAGGTGACTTACTTAATTTTTATAATGTAGAGTTACTATACTAAGCTTTAGGTGAGAAGACTATGGTCAGTATGGAAATTATTCCAAGATACATAGCAGCAAAACCTGCATGTTAAGAAAAATGGCAAGACCATTATGCTTTCCACTTTTAAAAGGCCCTACCTTTTACAAGATTGAGATGTATGTCCCTGTGTGGGCTGAGGAGAGAAGAACCTTTGGTCATCCAAGGATACGATATGGATAAAATAGGACATAAAATGAGAAATGATAAATCAATTCTATTAGTCTGTTTGGGCTATTATGAGAACATATCATGGATTGATAAGAGACATTTAGTCTCTTATAGTCCTAGAGTCAGGAAGTCCAAGATCAGGGTACCAGCAGGACTGGGTTCTGGTGAGAGCCTTCTTCTTGGCTTGCAGATAGCTACCTTCTTCTTCTTCTTCTTCTTTATTTTTTTTAATATTTTATTTATTTACTTGACAGAGAGAGAGAGATCACAAGTAGGCAGAGAGGCCGGCAGAGAGAGAGGAGGAAGCAGGCTTCATGCTGAGCAGAGAGCCTGATGCGGGGCTCGATCCCAGAACCCTGGGATCATGACCTGAGCTGAAGGCAGAGGCTTAACCCACTGAGCCACCCAGGCGCCCCAGATAGCTACCTTCTTGCTGTGAGTCACCTGGCCTTTCCTGGGAATGTGTGTACAGAGCGAGGGAGCTCTGATATCTCTCCCACTTTTTGAGGACACTAATCTCATCATGAGGATTTACTCTCAAGATCTTGTTTAAAACCTAATTAGTCTCCAAAGTTGTAACCTCGAAATACCATCATATTGAGGGTTGTGACTTAAACATAGGAATATCAATTCAATATATGTTCAGCAATATAAGGAGAAATTTTCAAAAACTATATTCTGCAGGATCTTAATAGTATTAATTATATGGAAGAGGATTGAGTATGGAAGTCAAGAAAAATTGGAAAATGAAAATTTAAGCAATACGATTTTTGGTTAATATATATTTTTAAACATTGTTTTTGTTTACCTGCAGGACATTTCAGATATTTTAACTCATTAAATTATAGTGTGAATAGCCAAAAAGAAGAGACACTATGTATTTCCCCCAATCTGATTCGATGTGGAATCCTACTTTTCATGGAATATATTCTGAGTAGGGAGAATGGATTCTGAGATATTTTATACTAGATATCTTTCCCCACACATAAATACTGTTCAAGTTAATTCGTTAATAAATTTTCCATTTTAAATTTCCTAAATTCAGTACTGCTAGATTAAGCACTAGAAGAATTTATGCTTTCTTTTTTAGAAATACCGTCAGGCAAACACAAAGCCAAAGATAATTATAAATGTCAAAGATGGGTTCGTATGCAGATCTATTTAGTGATTAAGGCCACAAACTGTCCACTGTCATTTTCACACCTGCAATTATTCATAATTTCAGACTTGTCTCAGCCAGATCAACTACATTTCCCTTGAAAAATGGAGAGAGAAGCCAGTTGCATTCAGTCACCATCCAGAAGGAATTCCCTGATTTCAAGGACTCATATGACACGATTTTTTTTTGATTCCATACCTTGTGTATTTTTTGGCCAATCACCTTCTATATCCTTTATTTTTTAAATTCAAATTAATAGAGTCCTACAGTAAATTTATTTTCAGTTTCTTCAAAATTCTCTTCAGTGGTCCAGAAGTCTTCCAAATCACAATAAAATATTTTTAAGGTCTTTATTCTCTCTCCTAGACTCAAGTGACACTCTGAAGTTTCACATAATTTCTAGTCTGCATCTCATAAAATACTGGCAAAATTTATCAATTCAAATTAAATAGATGTAGCACAGCGTAATCTTTCTCTATTAAATATGTCACTTTTTGCAATTGTTTCTTAATATCCCTCACAGCTTCCATCTAAGATTAGCACTTTCTTTGCTGCCAGAGTTTCACTAACCTACTGAATTATTCACTGAAGCATAACCTTCAGATATCAGGTTAGAAAGACCTTGATTATGGCAGGAAGTGAACTGTATAAACCATTTTTCTTTAAAAAAAATTTCTCAGTATAGCAAAGTCTGAAATGAGATAAGTATTAAATGTGTGTAAAAATTAAGTTCATAATTGATAGGAATTTATCCAACTGTGACATTCCTGCATTTTGTTTATTATAATGTATAATACCATCTTAAGTACTGCAAAGCAGCTTAGAAGCATGTGCATTGGCATAGTGCTTATTTAACCTAAGAGGACAGTGGATTGAATGCAGAAAATTGTTGTATGTTAGATCACATACCACTTTATAGTCTCTGCCTATGCAGAATAATTTTTAAAAAATTGTATTTCCTCTTTATGTTCTATTCACTTTTCTTTCCTTCCCTACAGCTTTGTTTTAGTGTCCTACACCACTAGAGTTCATGGTGAAGTCAGCAATTCACCATGGGCCTCCCTGCAGCAAATTCTATTAGTGGCATCCATTGCTTTATCTCAATTCAGTGCTGAAAGGTTATTAGAATACCGACCGAGGAGACAACACTCTTGGAACACCTTTGCTAGTGCTGAAATCAGAAAACTCACCACTCACAAATCAGCCACTTCATGACCAATCCACTGGGTACCCAACAGCTAAAGTGCAACCCTGATACACAGCAACACATTTCTACTCAATGAGAAGAAAATGCATGGAGACAAACACTCGTCTACATTCATCTACATTTATTTCATCAGCCATTGGGAGAGATTTTTTTTTCTCATTTGACCTCAGACAGCATTCAAATGACTTTCCAAATACTCAGACGGAGCATATATATTTTAAGTATCAGTCTACTTATTAACGTTAGGCTTCTCCTACCATTACCAGTGTTGTAAAAGTCAACACAACTTAAGAATGTCAATAGTGAGACATGATGCATTATTAAAGAGTGTGCTTTGATCAGATTTTCTACATAGATTTGCTCTTCAGATGGAGGCAATAAACTAAGAAACATTTTTCACCATGAATCAATGTAAGTGGTATAGACAACATTAACAATTTTCTTTTAATGTTGCCCACCCTATCCCCAACAAAACTACCAATTGCATTCTCTTCTAAAATTTTAATCTGGTTGAATGATTATTTGAAAGGCTTTTTATAAGCTCTTAGGGAAGTGCCAAATAAGCATGCGAAATGATAAGTTGCTCAGAACGAACAGTGCACTGAGGGAGAAAGACCCAAGAAATGTGTTGATAAAGAGAAAATTGTGAAACATTTTTTTCCTTAAGAAACGATGAAAATCATATTAGAATAAACAATCGCAATAGTTTGCCATTTTGTTCACGTGAAAAATTCAATTATTATACATTCATACCAATAAAATGTTTTTAATGGAAGACAACTCTCAGAACTTGGAGGTTTTATAAGTAGTTGCACATGGTTTATTAGAGTACAAATGTATATTTTTTCTTTCTTTTCTCTATTCTAGAATTTTTATCCTATATGAACTTGAATTATTGGATAAATTCAGTAAAAAAAAAAAGTAGAACAGCGTCTGTTTTATTGCATATATGTCATACCTTGCCAAATTCATTTAGCATTTTTTTTCTGCATTTGGTGCTTCCATCTTTTCTAGGTGGAGTATGAATTTAGAAAATAATGACATCAACATATGAATGTGAGAGACATCGTGTGAATTAGGAAGGTGCAATTTGATCACCTGGTAATGAAGAGTGGAGCAATAGGTCATTTTCCAAGAAATACCCAACAAACTTTCTTTCATTTGTTTAAAAAATGGGGGTTAGAGTTAAATAACAAAGAATTTTCCTAGTGATAATTCTCAGTGGAGGGAGGCTGTTTACAATTGCTTTCCCATTTACAATGATTAAGCCCCTCAATAAATGCAGGAATGAGTAGCACCCTGTCTAACCATCAAGAAATTCAGTCTTGGAGAGGTGTTCTCCATCTAGTCCGAAAGGGTGTGCTCAGTGTAGCACAGGGATGGCAAATAGGAGTTATTCTTCTTATGTTCACATCACTTGTACTTGAAGTGGTCCTTTTTCTTGCTGATCTCAAATGTGACTCAAGAATCTTTCTCAACAAAGTGTAAATTAGCATTTGGTCTGAAACTACATTAATGTCTCTAATTTAATGGACAGTCCTTATTCTATGATATTTCTACTGTGTTTGACATTATGTATTCAGGATTTACATGGAGGGAAAACAAGTGTACATATTAAGTATGTCAAGAAATGCTGCAGTAGACTGCCTTGAAGACAAAGAATTTATTCATACTAATTTATTTGAAAGTCAGGAATTTATGCCAGTGTGAATCAGAATTCAGGGGAGGGTCTGGGATTCGTTTTCCTGCAGGTCTTCTGCAGGTTAAAATGGGACATGATTTGCTCCTGATGATAGTTACATTGAGCTCCAGAATCACTCCGTACAGAATAGTCATCTCATTTCACTGAAAATTTTTATATAATGCCTGCTCCCATAGAAGCCCCCACGTTGCCTGTGGGCATAGAGCACATTTATCTTGCTCACTGCTTTATATACAGCATATCATAAAGGGATCCCTGGCATAGCATAAGTATTCAATAAATGTTTAATAAATAAATTAATTGGATGACTATCTAAAGGTGTTTGATATTTGAAAGTTCAGTCAAAATTAAATAAAAATCTAGGGGTGCCTGGCAGGCTTAGTCTGTAGAACATACAACTTTTGATCTCCGGGTCGTGAATTTAAGCCCTGTGTTGGGCCTAGAGCTAACTAAAAATAAAAAAAAAGAAAAAAAATCTAAATATAAATGCAAGACAAAGTGACTGGATATACCATATTCATCAAGCTAAACCCAGTTATTACCTTGGCTTCTCAGATGTTCCACTGGAAATGGATAAAACTTTGGTACACTCAAAGTCACCCAAACACCTGGCTTGATTCAAGCTGGAAAAGCAGAAGGAAATGGAGAATCCCCGGAGTGAGACATATAACTGGGAAATAAAATTTAAAAAAGAAACACAGTAAGTCTTGTGGACCATTAACTAAGTAAATGAGGCATATGTTGGGTTGTGAGAAACTTTGGAGAAGGGACAATGAGTAGCAGGATCCTACTTTTCATATGAATCTGAAGACTGCTGGATCCCTAGAGCCAAGGGTTGATCTAAGTTGAAGATATACTTGCCCTCTAATAGTATTCCACTTGCCCCCTTTTTCTTTGTTTTTATTCCTCCTCAAATTGCTAATGGCAACTACATACTCCACTACAATCCAATGTAAGCAACACTTAATCTGTGGCATTAAGATCACTTATGACAAATTAAACCCATCCATGCCAATTTTGCTAAGTATATTTATAACAGACTGCAAGAAATTACCAAAATAAATTGAGTGAATCATTTTTCTCCTTCTCAAACAATTCAAGATCCTTCATGAAATTGCTTATTAAGACTGTGATCCAAGCATTTTATTTAGCATCTTTCTCTGGTTTGTCAGGATACAGTATTTACAGTGCTAGAGAAAGGCCGATGGCTAGTATTCTGGAATTCAGCCATGGCTTTTCAACAGTGGAACATCATTATTTCATTGTGACATCTTTTGCTTCTGTCCCTGATGTCCCTTTTGTTACCAGTAACAACTCTACCTGTGTTACCTGGTAAGCAATGGTGGTGGTTTCTCTGTGAAAATAGGCTACAAAGATGGCAAATGGAACTTATGCTGCTGATCATTTCAAAGCACTTGCTTCAAAACACAGACAGAAAATTTTGAGTGATGTCCTCAAGCCATGTAACAAACTAGGTCAGATCATTCTTGGAACAATTACTCATTTCTGTGGCCCCCTTATTACTTCCTTGACTAGCCAAGTGAATATTTCACTAGTGGGCTATTTGTGGAAACTCAATCAAGATTTGTGGCAGGGTGATAATTTATTTCAAATTTATGATTGTATGCTCTGTATGTATTAAAGGATCGCTTGCCCTTACTTTCCCTATGTAGAGCCATAGGATGAGGATTCTCTGAGTTAGGTAACTATTTCATAACTAGGACTGGGCTGCAGACAGGGTGAGCAACCGCCTAAATAGCATGATTTATAGATTTTTCTAAAGTGTTCTTCTACTGACTTTATTTCTCCCAATAGCTTACCACCATACCTGAAATTTTCACTAGAATCACTCCTTTGGATCCCCTCAAGACAAAGCTTTTAGCAACTTTGAGTAGTTTGCTTTGAGGAGGAGTAAGAGATTGAGGAATTAAGACTCTGAATTACCAGATACTGGAATATTCCAGGATTCTATCCTCAGCTGACTCCTCTC
Organism: Meles meles; assembly: GCF_922984935.1. Lineage (NCBI taxonomy): Eukaryota > Metazoa > Chordata > Mammalia > Carnivora > Mustelidae > Meles > Meles meles. The sequence goes on along the minus strand of NC_060066.1, from coordinate 58,774,387 downwards.
GAAGCTTTCTCCCTAAGTGATCTTAATCAAATCAAGTTAAATGAAGTTTGCATAAAAATATTCCCAAATTTTATCTCACTGTAACTTTTCCATGGTGCTCTGTATTTTACATTTCATTTCTTATTAAACAACTCCACTTGGATGTGTAATTGGTGTCATAAATCCCATCTGGAAACAAGTACTTCTCCCAGCTTCCTTCTTCTTAGCAAATGGTATCACCATGGATCTGGATCCTAGAAGCTTTTACTGATTTCTTTATTTCTACACTTTGCACATCTAATTTATTAGTGATCTGGCCAGTTCTGCATTAAAAATATATCGATTATCTGCATGATGCCCAGAATGAACTTAGGAAAATGTAAACATGATTAATATGTTTCCCTACCTAATTTTCTCTGATACAGAATTTTAAAAAAAAATTTCTAATTCTTACTACATACTCTTGCCTCATATAATCCTACTCTTTCCAGGTTCACTATGCTTAGATGGTTTAGTCACGTTGTATGTCTTTCCTTTCCTTAGTTCACTAAAATCATTTATACCCAAGACCTCTCTCTGAAATATTTGGACTAGCTCCTTTATTTCATTCATGCCTAACTCTAAGACAAAGAGGGCTTCCCTAACTATCCAGTTGAACAGTCCCCAACCCAGGTCTCTTATCTAATACTGGCATTGTTTTTAACAAAACATTAATTTTTTAATTACCTCACTAATTTATTTGTTTACCTAATTTTTATCTTACTGTTTTTCTGAGAACAGGGATCACTCTTATTTACTCTTCCTAGGGCATGTCTGAAACAATGATTAAAATACTGTAGAAATGCTATACACATTGTTTATAGGAACATTGAATGGATGGAAATAAAATCCTAATCTCCTAATACATGGCCAGTGTGTATTCTGTTCATTTAATTTGTATGTTAAAAATGAATACCAATGTACATATTAGTTTAAAATGTAGCTTCATGTGTACCAACTATACTCATATGAAAAATTGAAATAAATAAATAAATACACAAATAAATAAAAATCAAGAAAAAACAGAAATATCGGTGATCATTTTGGAGAAAATACAATCTGCTACATCATACCATTGTACTACATTGTATTTTACCTCCACTAGAGTGATAGTTCTATGAGAGCGGTGACTTCTTTTCCTCCCTGTGTGCATTTGTTGAGTAAATACATAACAGTACCCTGCCCCATAGAATAGAATAGAATAGAATAGAATAGAATAGAATATAGCATAATGTATAAATTAGATTAGGAACAAATGGACTTCAGGACCACAAAATTCTAACATACAACTTTTAATAATTGTTCGTGGGAAGGCAGACACCGGTCCTTGGAGATGCTCTTTCATTGACGAGCCATCGGGTTCCTACATGTTGTAATATGACCCTTTCCCTGGGGAGGTGGACATGGCACACTGGCTCTTAGCTGTTTGCTAAGAGTCTAGAAGTGAAACACGTCACAGCTGATAAATTAGTATTGGCTGGAACTAGATCCATCCCCTAAGAGAATTGCAAGGGAGAGTCTGTAATTTCTAATTTGTGGGAGTGTATGGTATATACGGTAAACAGTGCTGCCTATAACACAACATCAGTGGCAAGTTAGGCAAGACACTGGAGGAAGATGTGGAAGGGAGGTAGGAGAAAAAACATCAAGTACTTAAAATTTTAAGCAAATTTTAGAGAGGGAAGGGCAGGGACGAACAACTGAACAGCAATATGGCAGCAGTGGTCTCTGGGCTCTCGGCACAGCTTCTGCGAGGCCGGTATTCATCTCTGCCCTGGTGGATCTCTTCTCTCATTTGGTTTGCAGCTGTAGTTAACATTATTTCCTGTGCCTATTATTATTTGAAAGTTTTCCTCTTAAACTCATGTTCTTCTTGATCCTTTTGCTCTAAAGTGTCTTCCCACCCTCAGAGGGCTCCACCCCAGGCTTGCCTTTGTGTTCCACTTCACAGCTAATCATCTTACATTAATACCAGGGGCACTTTTGCCTAATGGAGTTTCAGCCAGAAAGAGAGAGAGAATCAGGGAGAAAGCTCCTGCTAAGTGAATATGTCTACTCATTTTCTCCTGTGTTTCACATACTTTCTGGTATAAAAGAAATCACAGAAGCCAATGGATTAAATATAAATGTGAAGCAAGGAAATACGCGATAAAAGAAAGGCGGATAAAAACGTACTTGAGCCCAATGGGCGGACCATGTGGTGAGCTGATATATACTTTAATTCTGGCATCCCTGTGGCTAGCCAGGTTGACAACATTTCAAAGATGACAATTATTTGGAATAAATCCAAGATTATACTTTAAATAAAAATGTTCATAAATCATAGCTCTTCCACTATGAATAGGACAAGCACATAAGCAATTACTTACAGGAGCAGTATTATCTTGCAATTCAAGCTGTTTCTTAAGTTGATTTGACTAAAAGCTTATTTTTTCCCCCAAAGTGAAAAATGAAAACATTCAACTTGTCTTGCTTTGTCTTGTATATGAAGTACAACTAGATGAATCATTTATTCTCTCAAAAGTTACATGAATGAAAAATGGGAATTCAGGAAAAAGGAAAAAAAGAGAGACATTGAACTTGGGTCAGCCGCTACAAAAGGAAGCTGGATGGCTAGGAGAGAATCAGGAACCAGTCCCCCCAGTGAGGCCATTAGGTGCTGCACAGGCATTCTGGACTTGGGAAAAAGAATCTCTCTGTCTGATGGAATCCATAAGATAACTCTTTCTCTTGCTCCGTTTGTAGTGCATAAGAGTGAGCAACTCTTATTTCTGGCCTTGGATCTGCCACATTCCAGTTTTGTGTACTTAGGTGAGTTTATAACCTCGTAAATGTCAGCTGTACAATAGAGATTTAAACCTCACGGGCTGGGTTTAAATACGGCTATGCACGTCGAGTTCCCAGCACATTTCAGGCACATATTACATGCTGATATGAGGTTTTGGTGCTGCTAAGGATACCATAAAGAATTTTATATATAACTATATTTATTTATCTATCTCTAACATTGAGACTATTAACTTATAAATGCTGAATAAGCTTGCAAAAGATTATAATCTCATCACTGTTTTCCTGTCATGGCTTATATAACACCAGGTGGTATGTGAAAGCTTTACTCTTCAATTTCTTAGTGTAGACAAATGTTTCATTGTTACATGTAACTTTCAGTGATATGTCAACTGCATTTTAAAATCCTGGATAAAAATGGTCCAGGGTAACATGGAGGACATGGGGAGATGGAGAGGAGAGGGAGTTGAGGGAAACTGGAAGGGGAGATGAACCATGAGAGACTATGGACTCTGAAAAACAACCAGACGGTTTTGAAGGGGCGGGGGGGGTGGGAGGTTGAGGAACCAGGTGGTGGGTAATAGGGAGGGCACGTACTGCATGGAGCACCGGGTGTGATGCCAAAACAATGAACACTGTTATGCTGTAAATAAACAAATTAAAAAAAAATAACCTTTTTGCCTATTTTAAGCTTTGCAAGATACTTCTGTAATTACTAACTATTGCCCTCCTTTGGAGATACAGCATAATTGCTAAATAATCATTTAATTAAAACTGAGAAATTGGACAATGTAAAAAAAAAAAAATGGTCTAGGGTATGCTACCCATTCATTTGGCAGGGAAAATGGCTCTTACCTACATATTAAAGGAGTAATTTTTAAAAAAAGATTATTTATTTATTTGAAAGAAAGAGAACAAGTGTGTGTACACATGAGCCTGATGAGGGGGTTACTGTGGGGGAATGGAGAGGGGGGAAGGGCAGAGGGAGAGAGAATCTGGAGCAGACTCCACACTGAGCTTGGAGCCAGATGCCAGGCTCAAGCTCAGGTCCCTGAGATCATGACCTGACCTGAAATCAAGAGCCTGTTGCTCAACCAGCTGAGCCACCCAACTCCTCTGGAATAACGTTTTCTTGATGCAAAGGAAAGTTGTAAATTCAGTGAGTGAATATTACATTGCCTAGCAGTGAACAAAATTCAGGGAGATGCAGAGAAGAAATTACAGAAGACAAATCCATGTTAGCTCTAAATTAGATTTCTTTAACATGTTGAAAAATGCTAAAATGTAATGAGAATGGATATGTCTTGCAAACTACTTTGGACAAAACTGCCTTTTAAAATGGGAAGTAAAGATGGTGATCCCTAACAAAATGCCAGTAAATATCCATATGGACAAATTTTGGTAGGGGGCATTGGAACTTGAAAAAAAAATCCTATTATTATCTGAAAGAATTAATACTATCACAGCAGTGATTTTTACTCTTTTTTTCTTGTAACCTACAGTATGAAGCATATTCAACATGTGAATTGATCTGCATGCAGACACACACATACACATACACACACACACACAGGCAATATAAGTTTCATAAAATATTATCTCAAATACATACAATGAAGTTCAATATTATTGGTGTTTATCTCTTAAATGTTGGTGACTTTCAATAAATTAATTCATGGAAACTTAGATGAATTATGACCCAGTTACTTTAAAATATACTGTTTTATAAAATATTCAATTAAATTGCTAAAAATAAGAGTTATAAAGGAGTCTTCACCTTACTATATACTCACATGTGTAAGAAAGTATAAGCGTATGAGTGAAACAATAGAAAGCCCTGAGTTATACCCGTGTTTATATAAACAATTTCACCTAAAATAAAGTTCTAATCAGGGATAAGATCATATATTGTACATAAAAAGTTATTAGTGTAGGTCTTAGTCGTCTGGAAAAATGAGGTTTAGATTCCCTATTTCACAACTTATATCTAAATTATTTGCCAATGCATTCAAAACATAGGTATACAAGTTATATAATACTGTTATTACTAAAAAGCTATATAAAGAAAAACAATTTATTAGGTTCCAGGTGTATAGTTTAGTGATTCAACACTTGCATCTAACACCCAGTGCTCAGTGCTCATCACAGCAAAAGCCCTCCTTAGCCCCCACTCCCCCACCCATCTCCTCTCTGATAACCATCAGTATATTCTCTATAGTTAAGAGTCTGTTTTTTGGTGGAACCTAAAGCTGTTTTATGTAATTTGGGGTTGTGGAGGCCTTTCTAAGCATGACAAAAGTCAGAAATCATTGAAAAACTTACAGAATCAATTACGTATAAGAATCAATTACCTATAGAATCAATTACCTATAACATACAATTGAAACCCAAATGACAACCTAAAAATAATTTAAAATATATATAATATACAAATTATCTCTAATATATAGATGACTTTCTTGATATTTAAAATAATTACCACCAAAATAAAAAATGTGTAAAAAGCATAAATAAATAGTTCATAAAGAATAAACCTAAATTACCTAGAGGGAAGTGAAAAAATATTCAAGCTGATTATTAAAGAAATTCAGGTTAAAATAATAAGTAACTTTTGTACTTATCAAATTTGCAAAGTGCTTTTAGAGTTATAATGACTATTGACTTTTATCGACTGCTTTCTATATGCCAGACACTGTTTTAGATATTCGGCATCTTGTTTACTCTTCCTAACCTATAAGAAGATACCATAACCACCATCTCTATTTATAGAACAATGAGGTTGAGACTGATTAAGTAACTTGCTTTGCACAGCCAGCAAGTAGTGGAGTCAGGTTTTGATGCCAAGAAATCTTACATTAGAGCCCACATGTTTAATCAGGGGTGTGAAAAAAAAATATTGCTGGAGGAAGTGCAAGGTGGTACTATATTTCTAGAGAGCAATTTTACAAAATATCCCCCCAATACTAAAAATGTACATACTGTTTGGAATATCATTTGTATTTCTACAAATTTACCCAAAGTAGAGCTACAAGCTTATGCAAACAATTAGCCACATAATTTTTTTTTACAATAGCAGAAAAACTTTTTTTTGTAATAACAGAAAATTAACAGAAAAAGTGATTAGATATTTACTACTTGAGTACATTATTTGCAGGATATACATGTGACAGAATATCTTTCAGCAATTGAAATACTGCTTTTGATGAACAGTTATTGACAAACAGAGAAAGTATAAAAAACAGGTTCTAAAGCAACATGATTAACATGAATTTTGCCAGGAGAAGAAAATCAGGAGGAAAGAGAGTAAGATCAGAGTAATAATTCTTGGCTTCCTCCCTGCAAGTTTTTCTTGAACTGGCTGTGTCCAATGACCATGATCATATTTCTTGACAAGATGACTGACTCTACATAATTGTCTATCCTTTTAGGTTCCAGAGACAATACTTTCATTCCCATTCATTTGTACATAGTGTTGGTAAAGGCTCACCTGTGACAAGGTCTGGATTTTTGTCCTGATCTTTGTGAATCCTCTGTATTCTAAACATCTGTAACTTCCCTCCTTCTAAAAATAAACCTCCTCAAATATCCATTAGAGTTCACTCTATATTCAGTCTGGAGAAGATGTACATAAAAGAGGCTAAGTAAACACCCTATAGTTCTCACTTATAGTCCAAAATATAAGTGTAAACTCTTAAAACATTTTAAAATATTTATTTATTAATTAGTTCTGTTCACTGAAAAGGCCTAAAGAAAATGGCTGACCCAGTAGGAATGAGCATTCCCAGGATACAGATTGTGCTGATAGAGTAATGGATGATACAAAGTCGGGGCAGGGGAGAAACACAAAAGATAACTCTAGAGCATCTTGATACACCAGAAGGCGTGACAGTCACCAAAGATGACTGGGACAAATGAGAGAATTTGAGCTTCTAAAAGGGTAAACATTGAGACCCTGGACTAATTGAATCAGAAGTTCTAGGGATGAGATCTAAGTTCTAGGGATAAGATCTAAGAGATCTAAGCTCTAGGACCTACAGAGTTCCCAAGGTCATTCCAGTGAGTAGCAAGGTGGGCACCCTGCACTGACCATGTGTGCCTCACTTCCTAGCCTCAGTACCATCCCAATATCCACCCCAGCCAGCCTCAGCGGCACCCATACTCTACAAATGCAAGCTCATGCTTTCAGGATGACAGGCCTCATTGGGAAGGGTAGGCCATAGTTTTGATTATGTCCAGACCAGAAGTGGAAGAACTTAGGAGGAATGCAAAGTAGAATGTATGCAGATAAACCCATGACTGCACTTTGAGTAACTGAAGCATCTTACCTCCATTCACCATTATCGTTTCATTACATTCCATGAAAAGTGTCTTGGCATCACATGTTTTTGCAAAAGTGTCTTTAATAGTTCTGAAAGGTGTTTCCAGGGTCCCTGTGAATACTTGAAAATAACTGCAATCACTAGTCATAATTTACTGTTGATTGATTCTTAATAAAACAAGGGTAGTTAAAAGCTCAGCAAAAAATAAAGAAAATAAAAGGGTAAACATTGAAATTAATCAAGCTTGTTAACTATGTTTAAACAAACACTTGAAATATATTTTAAAAAAATAATTGATCACCTGGTGAAGATAACAGAACCAATTCACTACTTTGAAAACTGGTTAAATCAGAGGAAAGAAATCAAATTTATCCTGTCTTTACATATGAATTAAACCATCATATAAAAAAATAATAGATGAGGGTCTCCAGGTAGCTCAGTAGGTTAAGCCTGAGACTTTTAAAAAAAAATTTTTTTTAAGATTTTATTTATTTATTTGACAGACAGAGATCACAAGTAGACAGAAAAGCAGGCAGAGAGAGAGAGGAGGAAGCAGGCTCCCTGCTGAGCAGAGAGCCCAGGGTCCTGACCTGAGCCGAAGGCAGAGGCTTTAACCCACTGAGCCACCCAGGCTCGCCAAGCCTGAGACTTTTGACGGTTTTCACTCAGGTCATGATCTAGGATCTGAGATCCAGCCCCATGTCAATCTCTGGGCTCAGCAGGGTGTCTGCTTGGAATTATCTCTGCCCCCCCATCCAAATAAATAAATACATCTTTTAAAAAAACCTAGTAGGTGAGGGGAGTTGTCTTTGAAAATATTTCTTAGTTTTGGATAGTTGAAAAGATTCCTAAGACTCAAAACAGAACATGCTCATTTAAGGTTATTATCTAAAGTCAAAGATGGAAAGAAAGAGTGCTAGTAGGCATTGGAGATGAAGAGATATGCAAGCTCTCCATGTTTCTTTTTCAGGGACAAATACACTTCACCTTTTGATTCACCACCAAGTTCTGAGCAATGAATTTGGCCTCAGAAGAGTTCAAGGCAGAAGTTTCCAGAGGCTCTCTAATACCCCTCTGGTTACATAACCACACAGGCTATCTTACTAGTTATGTCAGCTGAAAACTCTCAGTAAATAAACTGGCCTTAGGGTTGGGAGTGGGGTCACCAAGAGAGTTTAGGGTTTTAAACAAAACATCATAAATTCCACTACACTTATACTGGTCAAGAGTCAAAGCCAGACATCCAGACATCTCTGGAAATGGAGAGACAGCTTTCCAAGAGCTGTCTTGACTAGAGCTGTCTAGACTGATTCTGTCCTACAGAACCTCCTTGTGAAATTGTTCCACCTAATAGGTGAAAACAAAATGATAGAATTAGAATATCACTATTTTGCAATCCTTAATGAATGAGTGGATCTAAGTATTTTGCATTTCAGCTGCAAACATTACAAAATGAAAAGATACTTTGTGTCTCTTCTTGAAAGAACACACCATCAAAGAAATCAATCCTGAGACTGATGGAGTCTCTGCATAGTGTGGCCAATTTTTAGGAACTCTAAAGGACAGAGGACAATGTTAAATTGCACTGTGGGAACTCAATCAGCAAATCTAGACTCTAAACTCAGGTCATGTGTTTGTGGGTTCTTGAAGATACCATCAGTTGTGTGTTCTTCACCCGAAAAATTGTATAGAAAAAAAAGGGGGAGAACAGGGGATTATAAGGGGTTTTTTAAAATGTAAAAGATACCAAATTAAAATTTTGGAAAGACTATTATAGTGACAAGGGTTGCACACATATTTGGGTGATGAAACCATAAAGAGATGCAGAGAGAATGGCTCCCATTGGGATGAAGCGTGTGATGGAGCTTCTGGGCTGACAAATCTCTTTGTGGACCTGCGTGGGATCACATGAGTGTTTGCCTTATAATATTTCACTCAGCAGTACTTTTTTTGTGTGTGGCTTTCCAAATCTGTGTCTTATTTTACAATACAAAGTTTAAAAATGAAGAAAGAGCAGGGGGGGCTGTGAGTGCTGAGATAAGGAGTCTGAATTTAACTTGATAATGTGCAGCTATTTGTTGAAGACCTTTGGTACAATAAATAGATTTTGGAGAAATATAGGCGTAAGCCTGACACCCAAAGAGTAATTTGGAAATAGCTAAGTAATTAGAAATGCCACAGTTAGAGCCATCTGGCATTAATACTTGGCTATTCTTGAGAATTCTCAATCAGATATGAATAAAAACTTGCCTCTTCATATGTCACAGACATACTGGTGTAATAACCAGAGTGTATGTGACAGCTTCAGGAAAAGAGCACGCTGGCTCAGGAGGAAGAGAGGACCAGGCATGCTGTGGTTTTTTTTTTTTTTTTTTTTTTTTTAAAGATTTTATTTATTTATTTGACAAGAGAGAGATCACAAGTAGGCAGAGAGGCAGGCAGAGAGAGTGAGAGGGAAGCAGGCTCCCTGCCGAGCAGAGAGCCGGATGCGGGACTCGATCCCAGGACCCCTAGATCATGACCTGAGCCGAAGGCAGCGGCTTAAACCACTGAGCCATCCAGGTGCCCCAAAGATTTTATTTATTTATTTGACAGACAGAGATCACAAGTAGGCAGAGAGGCAGGCAGAGAGAGGAAGGGAAGCAGGCTCCCCGCTGAGCAGGGAGCCCAATGTGGGCTCGATCCCAGGACCCTGGGATCATGACCTGAGCCGAAGGCAGAGGCTTTAACCCACTGAGCCACCCAGGCGCCCCCATGCTGTGGTTTAATGACAGTCTCCCCTTGTCTTGCACTTGGATATTGAAGCGATGGATAGTAGAGAATGTGATCTTTGCCCCAGTAATATATTTAACTTTTAAACAGTGTGCTGATCTTCTTTCTGTTTATAGCTACTTTAATATATAGATGATGTCCTGATTTCAAATGGGAGGTTTGATGTCCTTAAAATGATTGGCTTAACAGGCAGCCAAAATTACTATAGCTTTTAATGAATTTATTGAGAAAGAATTGAAACCAGGAGACCAAAGTGTAAAAGATTCTCATACTAGTTATCGTAAGACTTCCCCATGATTTTACTTTATTTTTAAAAGATTTATTTATTTTGGAGAGAGAAAAGAGTACCTACAAGCAGAGGGGCTGCAGGTGGTAGAGAATTCTGAAGCAGACCACCCACTGAGTGCAGAGCCCAAGCCCAACTTGGGGCCAACAAGGGTCCTGATTCCCAAGACCCTGAGATCACACAGGACCTGAGCCAAAACCAAGAGGCAGCTGCTTAACCAACTGAATCACCCAGGTGTCCTACTTCCCCATGGTTTCAAATGGAAGGAGTAAGATGGGATAAGGAACAATGGTGGAAGGAAGTAGCTATTGCTAGAGTGATAAAAATAGATTTTCTTCAAACACTGGGTGAAGGCTGGATACTCAAAGTCAAGTCATGATATATAAATGCATTTAGTTTTCTTTTAACTAGGTTAGCAAGTAAAATGTGCTCTGATAGTAACATGTATGCATGTGAGGATGTTGTGGCAAAAACATAAGAGGAAGTAAAGACAAAATCATAGATTTTTTTTTATAAAGAAGAGAAAGCAGCACTAACTATCCAATTCTGAGCTTTAGATGATGGCAAACTTTTCTATTTAAAATGACTTGATAGATATCAAGTATTCTTAAAAGAAGTGTTTTGTATAGTTAGTAACTATCATTCTGCATTTTGATATTAAAAAACCACATTTTTCTTTTTTAAAAAATTTTATTTATTTATTTGACAGAGAGATCACAAGTAGAGGCAGGCAGAGAGAGAGGGGGAAGCAGTCCCCCTGCTGAGCAGAGAGCCCGATGTGGGGCTTGATCCCAGGACCCTGAGACCATGACCTGAGCTGAAGGCAGAGACTTAACCCATTGAGCCATCCAGGTGCCCCACCGCATTGTTTCTTTGTCTTGAAATGATGTCTGATTTCTGAGGTAATAGGAGAAGCAAATAAAATGTGAGTTGTCAAGGTTTATACATTTCCATGAGATCATGGAGGAACTCCCCACCCATACACACATGCCTGCACACACACACACACACACACACACACACACACACACACAGTTCCATGGGAATGGCAAAGCTGGAATTACTTGAATTATTACATTTGGTAACATCTCAGGCTGAAGGAATACATGGTCAGACCCAGCACAGATGAAAATGAAAAAAAAAAAAAGAAAAAAAAGCTAAATACCAGCCTAGATATGCTTGTGATATGCTAAAAATGAATTTCAAGTACTAAAAGCACCACATAAGAGGAAACTATCAAAAAACTGCCAAGTTTGAGATTTAGAAATGTCACTCACTGATGCTGTTTCCAAACAAAAAGCTTTTATTCTTATGGCAGGTTTTCACGGCTTAACAGATAAGCTTGTGTTAGGTGTTTGCATGTTGCCTTTTGGAGAGAGGTATTTTTTAAAACAAGAAAGTCAGTCCTCATAAGGGAAGAAGTTAATGGGTTAAAAACTGTGTAAATGTTACTCCAGTGAAATTACAGCTTGTTGTTCAGATGAATACTCTCCACTTCTCGTATAGCTTTAAATTATGGACAAATGCTTGCAATTGTGAACTCCCTACATTGTGGCTGCCTGTTCCCAGGCTTCATCAACCAGGGCTGTCCAATGGGATTACTGTAAGCCTTCACGGCAGTCTGCCAGGCACTGATGAGAAACTCATACCCCTGGATGTTAGATTGCTCTCTTTATTCCATCCTTGTGATGGCCGTGATTGCTGTCATGGTGTTAGGTTAGGAATTAGCATTTTGTGGCCCAAATTTTGCTATCCAGAACACACTAAAAAAAAAAAAAACAAACCAGAGAATAGTAATTTTTTCTGTCAAAAAAGGGATACAAGACTACCATGATACAGATGTCTCCAAAACTTAGGTCGGGAAATGTTGTTGTGTGGTCCTGGTCGGCAAACTGATGTGGGGCGTGTTTTACTCTTAGCCCAGGCCTCTGCTCAGAGAGCAGTGGTTTTCATTTTATAAAACTAAGGTTGACTAAGGAAACTATGGGTGAGTCTGTGAAAATTTTAAAATTAAAAAAAAAAATCGTGATCTTGAGCATTGAATGAAAAAAAAATCTGAATCTCGAGGCCCCAACATAAATTTTTAGCATCATTACAGTTCTTGTATCTAGCAGCAATGACAATATAATATGTGTTCTCTTGTCATAGTTTCTTTCTGATACATGGCTGAGTAAACTGTGAAAACCAAAAGATAAAGGAGTTCTGAAAACTAAAGTAGTAATTACTGTTAATTTTATTTGTTTTTAACCCTTTAAGTCATTATGATGAAATGACCAAAATAGTGCTTTTAGAGCAATCATTGTTTTATGTCATTAATGATTCTGTTAAATATCCTAGCATTAATATTTTCTATCATATATTGGCTTATACCTGTGTACTTACTAAGCAATTATTAACAGCTACTGACTTTTTAGTTTTTTGGTTTTTTTTTTAGTTTTATATGAACCTGCATTGTGGTTAAGACTTCTATGTAATTTAATTCTACTCTTTATGCTAGGGATTAATTACAGCAAAAAGAAAGAAAGAAAGAAAGAAAGAGAGAGATACAGGGAGAGAAAGAAAGGAAGGAAAGAAAGTGATTTAAATTTTACTAAGAAAAGATGATACAGTTTCCTTATCTTCTGGTTCATTCTTAGGCTATCCAGAGACATGCTAATTTTTCCTGTCATTAACAGTGAGCAAGCTGGAAGGATTCTGACATGTGAGGTGCACAGATTCTGTTAGGAGCCTTGATATTTATCCACCCAAGCTTATCCATCATCTTTAATCATGCAAAAGGCAGAATTACTTAATCATTTCATTTTATTGAAAAGAAAAAGAAAGATTTACATTAAAATGATGACATGCAAGGAAAAAAATAAATTGAAAATGATTATGAGGAGAAGGTAATGCAGAGACTAAAGCTCCATTGGTTTTGTGATGCTCATTTAAAGCAATGATCTAGTCAAGCTAAGACATAAAAACAACGGTGATGTGAGTGGTTGGGGGACAGCCATTATCTTTACATTCCTCGTCTGCATTCTTAGGAAATTACATGGGGAAGCGAAGACAAATAATTCAACATTAGACCTAATTACCTACCCCTCTTCGTACTTATTCCAGATTGAATTATACCTTAATGATAATCTTATATAAAGAAGCATGACCCCAACATTCAAATTCAACACCTTGAAGATCTTTATACAAAATACTTGTTTTAATTCCGACAGCACAAAATAAGCCAAACTGCTCAGACTGCAAGAATTATCAGGTTCTGCCTATGTGCAGTCGTGTGTATTTGTGTATTTATTTTGCTCAAGCAAGCAGGGTTTTTTTGTGTTTGTTTGTTTCCGGTATATATTATCAGTGTTCTTTACTTTTATGGACAATAATATATGTTTTATCTAAGCAGTGTCTCTTATGTACTGCTTTATACAGAGCTGGGCGAGGATATTTTAAAATGGTTGCTACATTTCCACTGTTCCCCAGTCTAGTCCTTCTATTTTATGTTATATCTATTTTTTTCAGTTGAAATATAATAATTATTCCAAAGATGAGGAATTTTAAAAAGTCTGTGAAGACATTAACTGACATTTTTTAAGTATTTTTTTAATATGGTAGGAAACAGAGATTTTTGAAACAATGGTCAGATCTGTCCCCCAATTTTTTTTGACCTCAAAATATATGTTGTCTTGTAAGGTTAACATATTTCTGAAAAACAATCTATAGTTAAAGGGAGTTGTGTTTATAATAATTAATTACATCAAATAAGAAAAACAATTATACACAGGGGAGTTGAAATTGAGAAAAAAATGTTTTTGATCCTTCTAAGGCCACATAGTGATTGTATTTATTCTTTTAACCTTGAGTAGATAGTATTTGACACCTACTGTGTACCAAGAACTATGCTAGCTATTGTGAGCAAAATTCCTGTCTTGCAAGATGTTTTGTTAAATTTTTATACATAGCATAAATTATTTGGAAGCCAGGAAGAAAAAGATATGTTTCCTACTCTCCTACATATGTAATTGGTCGTATTTTCACTAAACTTGAATGTCTTCTAAATATATCCATAGCTATACAAACAGTGATACTAAACTAATTCAGTATTTCAGCATACTCAGACTGTACATGGCATTCATAAAGTTTATTTTGAATTTAAATAACATAATTTTAGATGATCCACGAATATCACCATTTTTCAAATAAACATATATAATCAACAAAACAGCTCAATGTAACTGAATATGAAAATTAAAAGACACAATTGAAAAATTGAAATAATTTTTACATCTAAGTTACAAAGATTATAAACAAACTCAAGTCATTGTAATTTTGAAAACCATCTATATAATTAGGTTTTAGAAATACATGATTTATGATATCTTCCCTAAGGACCAAGAAGCATATATTAAAATTTAACTGTTCTTTTGTTCATCTAAGGTAACTTTAAATTCTAGACTCTATAAATACCACTTCATACGATAATTCATTTGGGGAGATTAAAAGAAAATTCTGCTTTTTAAAAAAATTAATTTCATTCATGACTTTGCTGCTAGAAAGTTCAATAGTTGTTTTTTTACATTCTTAGACAGTCTTATAATTTATGCAGCCTTATGCAGTTTGTTTAACATACAATAAAGAATAAACAGAAAATATCACAATATATCTAAATGAGTGAAGTCTTTCAGAATTAATTAAGCAAATAAACATTTATTTTTATACATATTAAAAATTCAGTTTTATTCAGAAAGATATTCATATACATGTTTTTGAAAATAGGCAACTGATATTAATTGTATGAATGTGTATGTGTAGTAAATTTTGAACTCTATAAAATAAAAACAATGAAATAAAATGCACGAACTATTACAGTTTACGTTTTTACATAAATCTAAATTATGCTACGAACAATTTTTTTGAAAAAAAAGTCGCAATTTTTATCACAGCAGAGGAAATTATAGTTCCTTTTTTCAGTGATCTATTTTAAATATATTATAGTACATTTTGCCACAGATGAAATCAAAGACCTATTATTTATGTTTGATATTGATATAAAATTTAATTAAAAATGCAAATTTCTGCCATGCTTTTTTATGATGCTGACTTTCAAAGACAGAGAACAAATTAAGGCTAAATTATTTTATTTTTATATTGGTTATAGACCCATTGTGTATTTAAACCTTCAAATAAATTTCTCTTATAAATGTACTTTTCTTGAAAGCGTTCTATATTTAAATTACTTGAAATCATCTATTACTTTGAAATGAAAATGAAAACTTAGGATAACAGACAGAAACAGAAAAAATAAGAATTGTGACATCAAATGCTAAAGGCATGGTAACAAATGGTGTTACTTTAACTTTATGGCAATAGGTGGCGCTGTTACCTAAATGCTCTTTGATTTGAATTGAACATTGGAAATGGGTTGTCTCTGTATGTAATTTCATATATGTAAACAAATGAGAACACAGATGTAAACTTTAAAAATTCTGTGAATTATTTTGTGATCATTATTACTTAATTATTATTTTTATTTATACAGCCAGCAGTATGTCAAGTAGAAATGCACATGAAAATTTATGACAGTAAATATGATGAAACAGGAACACTTTAAGAATGATTCATGAAAATGTTGATTTTTTAATACAAATAAAAATAAACCACTTAATATTTTTCCTGCAAAATTTTACTTTATAAATTCCTAAACCTGTGGGATTGTGCACTGGAAATTGTCAGGTGTTCTCAAAACCAGACAACAGCTCAGAATGCTTAAGTTGATTAATAAAACTCATTCTACTCTGCGTCGTCTCTTCTGGCATTGTTTTGTGCAGTGGTATAAATAAGAAAGGTCTTATGTAATGTATATGTTGCTAAATAGTAGTTCCTGACAATATGCAACCCATTAGGCTGATGGTACAGAAGTGAAATTCTTTCACCACTGCCAACATAAGCATTGTTAACATCCTAAAGAGAAGAGAAAAGGAATAAAACAGGCTATGTATTTGTTCACAGTGTTTATATGTAAGTGAGAATAGCAGTAAAGACTGAGCCCTTTCTAAAACACAGCACTTCTGTAAGAGCTAGATATGTTGATCCTTTGGCAGACAGATTGCAAGATGATTCCTTCCTGTGGGCAGACACAGCCTGTCACCATGACAAGGCTGGCTAAGCTGGATGAAGGCTTGATTCAGCCCTGTGCCTTCTGCCATCCTGGAGATGTAGCCCAGTGCAAGCCACAGTCTGCACCAAGCCTTGCAAACTGACTGTTATACCAACGAACCAACTAACGGCTGATGTTCCTTCTCCCAGAATTCTCAGAAACAATGGCCAAGCATATGATTTGATGGTCTTCGTGACTATGTCTTGGGTTTAGGCAATTCTACTATCTTAAGAGAGAACCATAGCACTGTTGCAGACAGGGACACATGATGCAAACCCCCTTCAGAAAGGAAGGACTTGCCTCCTTCTCTGCTGCCAATGGTGCAGGAACTAGGCCTCAGCTGCGATCCCAAAGCAGATTCATTCTGCTGAACAGAAGCTTGTGACCCAAGGCCACATTTCCTTTCTGGGGAGACTTATGCCAATAAAAACGATGGGAGAATCAATCTCAACTTGGGGCAACTCTTAACGTTCACCCCAGTTCCAGAACTTTCCATAAAACGGGGTGAGACCTCCATGGAGAGCCATCACAGCTCAGCTTCTCCCTTTGCCCACTGTTTCTTGCTCACTTTCCCTTGAGCAGGGGCTGATCCCTTGGGCATTCACAGATAACCCTTCTACACACAAACCACCATCTTCAAGCCTACTTCCTGAGGAATCCAAGCTGTGCCCTGTGTGAAGATTGGACATCTATTGAACTAGAGGCCAGGGGCCCTTATAATATAAGGTTCTCTCCATTGTGCTTTACCGTGAGAGACTGGAGATCATAATCATGGTAAGACAGTTCATTTCATATTTTTGATCCTAAAAAAGGCCTTAAAGTATGAATAACTGATTTGAAAAGAAGTTTTCATTGTAGTACCTAACACTGCTTGTTACTAGAATAAATGAATGCTCAATAAATGTTTGAACTGAATGCTATAGTGACTGGATACAGTTGAAAAGTATGATTCTGTCCATGTTTATTGCACGTCGTTTATGTGTCAGTCCCTAGGGAGGAACACGGAGTTAACTAAGCCATGGCCTCTGCTCTCAAAAAGCCATGGGATCAGCAGCATTTCCAGTTTGTTCACAACCCACATTCATGTATGCCGTGTTACTTAGGAAGAATCAGTTGCCAATTGTGTTAACAAACAAGTTTCAAAGCATAGTTTTATGTGCTTTTCTTGTGATATAAACCAAATCATTTTGGATAATTTGGATTTTATAAAAGAAGATTTCTGTTTAAAACACAGAATTGTATTCATTCCTTCATCAGGTCAAGTACATTTCAGTTGAATGCCATGGTTAAAATTTATTTGTAAAAAAAGGTGGCCCAGAAAGTATTATGATAGATAATTAAGGATGACCATGGCAATTAATACATTTTTTGGAGCTACTAAGGAGCTTCTTTATCTATATAATTCTGCATTAGTAAAAATAGGACATGGGGGCAACCACTACCTCCATCTTCGTCCATTACATCCTTCTCCCTCTGGCCAGATGAAAACAGAGTCTAAAAATGAGTCTTACATAGACTTCAGGAAGTTATCATTAATTGATTAAAATAGACATTGGCTCCTATTTGCTACCCAAGTCTAGTCAAATTGTATCACTATATAGTATAAGGCACTAAACTGAGATTTAGGAAAATGAAAACATTTCCGAGATATTTTTTTTTTTTTTTTTCCGAGATATCTTTATCCAGGATTGTGGTGCCCTGATTTTCCAGTCTAGTTCCCTTTTTATAACACTCTCTGAGCAAATATCTATGCTGTGGAGCTATTAAACTCATGTGTATTACTAAAATTCTTTTTTAATGAAAATGGGAACCAGTTTATAGATTGATTTTTGTACCAGGCTCCTAATGTGTATTGTTTAAGCCAAATTGTTTGGCTTCAGACTCATTGTTTCCATATTGTGCTGATTAATCATATGGAATCTACCACAAGATTCAAGGTAGCATTTATCTAATTTCTTATATTAATAAGCCAATTATCAAAGGCCAGTAGACAATTTCAAGCTTTCATCAAAGGTTGGCATTAGCACTATTAAAATTTCTAATAACTTGTTAATTCCAAGAAGCAGATGAAGAAAAACTTGAGTGTCACTGTTTTATAACCAAGAGTATCTTATCTTTTTTTTTTTTTAATTATAAAACATATTTACCTGTGTGGATAGGGAACATAATCTATAATATTGGGCACACAGCTAATTCACCTTGCCACATTTAGCAGTTGAATATGCCAATTACTATCATGACTGTACTCAGTTCATGAAATCCATTTCATGGAAGCATGGTACTTGGCAAAGCAAAGCAAAGTAAAACAAACAAAGAAACTCACCCCATTTTTCCCAACCACTACAAGTGGAAATTTTAATAACCTATAAGTTAGAGGAATGGGGTGCAATAAAATATGAGAAAGATAATTCAGAAAATGGCCAAAGTAGAAGACACAGAGCAACAACCATATCAATACTTTAAGGGATAGACTTTAGAAAATAGTAAATGTTCTCCATGATTGATGTTTTCAAGTGCCAGGCACATGTTTAAGGGGGTGTTTTTGGGTAATTTTACATGCTTAACATGGTTTATGATTGCTTTTACTTATGGTTGGAAGATGAGGTAGTTGAGGCACAGAGAAGTCAAATGACTTAGTGATGAACCCAATACTGGGAAAGGTGAGATTCATATGTGCAGGCAGTCTGATTTCCAGAATTGGGCTTCTGTGTTATTTATTTGTTTTCTAAGACCTATTTATTTATTTGAAAGAGAGAGAAAGTGAGGGGGTTAAGGGGCAGAATGAGAGGGAGAGAAAATCTTTAAGCAGACTCCCTGCTGAGCACGGAACCCAATGTAGCACTGGATCCCAGGACCCTGGGGTCATGAGCTGAGCCGAAATCAAGAATTGGCCACTTAAATGACTGGGCCACCCAGGCGCCCCTGGGCTTCTCTGTTATTATACTCTAGTTGCCTCTTAGCAATTTGTAATCAGTATTAATGATGAATACCTAAAAATCGTTTAATGAGGCAATTTAACATTTTATTTTAAAAAGTAACGATGCCATCTAAAACAAATCTACAAAGACAACAAGTCTTTGTGACTTGTGAAGTCATAGAATTTAAGCAGCAGATGCAGGGTTTTGTGATGAGACTCCAGAAGTGCATTTGTCCTGAAATGACATGCCGAATGCTTCATATATGTGCAAGTGGGCTTATTTGTGGGGAGTGAGTTCATAGAATTCAAAGCAGTCTCAAAGAGGTCAGATTCGTGACACGAAAACTTTTACAATTACTTCCTTTGTATGTCATTTAACTTTACTCATGTAATAGATATATATTTCTACCTGAGTACAGTTAAATGTATATATCTACATATACATGCATGCATATATATTAGCTAAGTCTGCATACAAAGGCCAATGAGTATTCATGACTATATACAATCATACACACAGTTTCTTAGTAAATGTTTTGTTACATGCTTTTAACAGGAGACAACGTTGTGTTATATTTTGAGTAGCCCTTTACCCTTCTATTTGTCCAAATACTTTTATCACAAAGGAAGACAGCCTTATCTCAAAAGGTTATGTCAGTGCAAATAATTTCCCCAAAATGTTTTCATTTGTTTTTCTTTAAAGACTTTGTAGTTAAAGGAACTGGAGAATTGTGATCACCTGTTGACTTGTGCCAAATTAGTGAAGCAAAGGCATTTGTTTTTTTTTTTTTTTTTTTTTTATACTTTTTTTTTATTTATTTGACAGAGAGAAATCACAACTAGGCAGAGAGGCAGGCAGAGAGAGAGGAGGAAGCAGGCTCCCTGCAGAGCAGAGAGCCTGATGTGGGGCTCGATCCCAGGACTCTGGGATCATGACCTGAGCTGAAGGCAGAGGCTTTAACCCACTGAGCCACCCAGGCGCCCCAAGGCATTTGTTTTTATGCGTGGTGTGTTTATACTTAACTGCATACATACGTAATAAAGACAATCTTTGAAAAATTTGGTTCTAAATGTCAAGAACCAAAGGAACTCTATCATGTGTGTTATTAATATGTTTCACTATCTAAAAGAATATTCCATCATGTAGCAGGAATGTCACATTACCATAATTTTCTTATATCAAATGCATGCATTTAGCAGGTACATTATGATAGCGTCTGCCCGGAAAGAAGAAAATCCGTTTTGTCCTAAGCTTCATGATGTGCTCACGTTGAACTGTCCAATCTACTTTAAAAATAGATCAATATTTTAGAAGTAATTTTTGTTCCTTTGTTTAGCAATTCAATACATTTAAATAAACTGGCTTTGTGTCCACAGAATACAGAATATAATACAGTTTATAATTATCATGTTAATAGGATTGAGGTGGACCCAATGTTAAGTGGACAAAGTTGTATTTCTGTTTTTACTACTTGTTAAATTGCACATTTTGTTTAAATTTAAAAATAGTTACTGTATCTTCATTTTTCTGTTCTGTATCAGAAGAGTCATTTATGATTCTTATGCTTACAAGTCAAATATAATTTATTATAGAATTTTTTTTGTATTTAAATATAGTTGAAAAAAGAATATATAAATATTTTTTAAAGATTTTATTTATTTATTTGAGAGAGAGAGAGAAAATGAGAGAAAGAGCATGAGAGGCAAGAGGTCAGCAGGAGAAGCAGACTCCCTGCCAAGCAGGGAGCCTGATGTGGGAGATCCCGGGACTCCAGGATCGTGACCTAAGCCGAAGGCAGTCGCTTAACCAACTGAGCCACCCAGGAACCCTGAAAAAAGAATATTTTCTACAAAGAAAGAAACTGGGAAAATTTTACTTGGCTTATTATAATATTCTTAACTTAAATTTTAAAATTTAGAGATCTGTTAAATGCATGAATATAAAATACAGGTAAAAATATAAAATTGTTAATGTTCAGCTATTTGGGCTCTTTGCATTTTCACATGGTTCCACTTAACGCACCAAGGGATAATCATGCCACTGATATTCCATGTTACATTTATAAAAATATAGATTTTCTTTGGAAATCAATGTATTTATTTCAATTATATACTTAACAACTATGGCTACAATATTAGTTCATCTGCATCACCTAGGAAACCTTAGGTTGTCTGTTTAAATTTGGTAAATAATCATGTTTTCATTAGAAGCCCCAAATTCTACAGCTAGAATGCACATTCCACTACATTTGCAAAATCGTAGATGCTAGAGTAATCATCATTCAGTAGAGCCTGTGTTCTAGCCGAGATCAGGATTTTATCAGACCTGTCTAGAAGTTCGTTTGGTGCATTGTCCAGGTCATCAAAAAAACACGTGTTTAGCATTGCTCTGCATGGACTGTGCCTGCCCTGTTCATCTCTACACTTCCTCTCCCTCCGCCCTGCCCACTTGTCATCTTGTTTCAAATAGCATGTCCATGCTGTCTGTCCACACCATGTACCTTTAGATGCTCCTTTCTTAAACGCTGAGCCTGCTTTTTCTAAATTTCATGCATACCTATCACTGAACAGCAATCTTTATTTAAGACTGAATTCGTGTTTACCTCTAGAATGCCTCTCCAAAAGTGATATCTAAAGAGCGCTAACATCATCTTCCCAACTCAAAAGGGTTAGGATCATCTTTGACTCCTCCTTTTTCCTCTTCTTTCCTAGTTGATATATTAAACCATTGTTTTTTCTTTCTGATAACTCAAATTTCTCTTCCCATTACTACTCTATGGATTCTGGAAGTTATCATTACACACTAGGACCAACGGCAGTTGCCTTTCAACTTGTCTCCCGGCTAGTTTTCTTCTCTCCACGCCATCTTGTTATCATCACTAAACACCTGAGCAGATTACTATCCATTTCCAAAATATTTCATAGCTCCTAATTGCCTATCAGATGAAAGTGAGATGACTTGCCTTGTTGTTTATGGTCATGAATAATTTAATAGTGAATTCCTTCATGCATATTGTGTCCAGCCTCACCTCAGCCTCTTTTTTAAACAAATTGTTCTCTTTAGTAAAAGTTTTACTTCTGATGGTACCTCTGCTCATCTGTGTTATTACTCACACTTGTAATATTACATGTACTAGAATGTTGTCTTCCCTGCCTACCTACCAGCTGTGCTCATTTGAACTGTCCTCATAGTTATTCTCTAATTTATTGAGGAGATTATGTTGCACAGCCTTTTGGTAATCTTTCTTGGATTACGGATGATAAATTTATGGTATTTACTTTTTATGTTTTCTTTCCCCAACTACACTATGATCTCCTTGAAGGGAAATTAGGTCTGAACTGTTTTTTGTTTTTCATACCACCGTAGTGCATACCATCATTCCAAATACTCAAGGCATGTCCCCCAAATACTTTTCAATCTCTGTAATATAAAATATTAAACAATTATTCAATTTTGGGCAATTTTATGCTCCACGGGCTTACTTTTTCCCCTTTCCTGGGATACTACAGTAGTGTGTTCATAAATGTTTATGGTGTCATTGATGCCCTGATATCTGACAAGGTTGTGCTTGCTTCGACTAATATAATCTCTAGACCATTTTAGTTATTTTTATTTTCTTAGTTTTTAACTCCCGGTGATCAGTATTTAGTTTCTTTTTTAATAGTATTCACCCACCTCTAAAATCAAACAGTAGGAGATTTTAAAAATCCTTTGTTAAAGGAGCAGCTGGGTGGCTAGATCAGTTAAGCCTCTGGCTCTTGGTTTCGGCTTGGTTCATGATTTCAGGGTCCTGAGATCGAGCCCCACCTGTAGCACTACCCCCTCTCTACCCCCTTCTTGGGGCTCTGTGCTCAGCGTGGTCTGCTTGTCTGTCTACTCCTCTCCCTGTGCACTTCTCTCTCAAGTAAATAAAATCTTCTTAAAAAAATCCTTTTTCAAGAATTCAAACATTTTGCAGATATCTTTATGAAAGAAAACTGGGGAGGGGGTCAGAGGAGGGAAGGGGATTGCACAAATCTATAAAACTACTAAGTGACAGAGTCTGCATTTGAATGGCGATCATCTGTTTCATAATGCGCTGAAACTCTCACTCATTGTGTGGTGATATTATCCTGGTCATTCTCTGCCCCTATTCCAGATGCCATCTTCACACTTCCTGACTTTCATCCCTAGGATATGACACCAGTTTTGCATCACCCAGTCTCCCCTACTTTCCCCGACTTTCTGAGTTTTGGTTGTTTTTAGCTAATGGGAAGTGTCAGTAGGAAATGGAAGCATGGGAGAGGTGATGGGGAGAAGTGTGAGTATTTTTATCTGCTCTCTCCTGCTCTGGGCAGCAGTAGTGACTGTGTCCTTCTGTGACCCTAAGGCTTCAGTGCCTCTTGAGAAACCCCTCTGTGCCTCCAATTCCCACTGGGCTCCAGTCATTCTGCCCCCACTGCCTTTTCAAAACTAGAGCGGCTTCCACAGCTCTTGTATGTTCCTTGAAACTCAATTACACCTCTGTTAGTAGATCCTTCGTTAAAATGTCTCCAAATACCTGAGTTTATACTCTCTTTCCTACCAGGAAATAGAAATGAACAATAGACCAAATCACCACTTAAAAAATGTGAAGACTTTTCGATTTAGTTTTAAAATGCTGTGCTGTGAAGTGTGTAAACCTGGCGATTCACAGACCTGTACCCCTCGGGATAAAAATACATTATATGTTTATAAAAAAAAAAAAAAATGGAAGGGGAAGCGAACCATAAGAGACTATGGATTTTGAAAAACAACCTGAGGGTTTTGAAGGGTCAGGGGTGGGAGTTTGGGGGAACAGGTGGTGGGTAATAGGGAGGGCACGTTTTGCATGGAGCACTGGGTATTGTGCAAAAACAATGAATACTGTTACGCTGAAAAAATAAATAAATTAAAAGATGGAAAAAAATGCAAATTCAAATGTTTAACTAAGTCTATTATTGGTTCTCACATCTTGGGCAGCACTTTTTCTTGCATTTTCTTCATGAAGTTAAATGAAAACTAAATTCAAATGCAAGCATATCCTATTTCTGTAAAGATGAAGAATAAAAGAAAAGAGATTTTTGTCAAAGAATATTCTTCTTGAATTAAAAAAAATATTTATTTGGAATTCTTATCATTTCTTTTAAACAATAAAGTGCTTCTGGTAAAGAGTAGCTTTTTCCTTTTCCCTTTGAATGGTAGTGAGGTTGTTGAAGGATTTCTGTGTGATGGTGCAATGTTTAAATTAAATATAGATTTGGGAGTCTAAGCCTGCTGAGATGAGTGTGCTGAAAACATGAACGAACCAATCACAACAAACTGGAATGAATGATGGTCATGGAATTGGTTGGCACTTGTTTATTTTGTAGACAAACAATTTGACTTTTTCTCAGCCTGAATTGAAACAAATGGTGCTAGTGTTGTCAAGATTAGATGATTTAGTCTGAGTTTACATTTTATGCAAGTCATTTCTTAGGTTCCATTAAAATTACAGTAAACTGCACACTAAAAAATAAATTTTGTCCTTGCTACTGCTCTTCCTTCAGAATTTTGTAACAGAAAAAATAAGCTCTATTTTTTGGTCTATTTTCACTGTTGTCATCTCCAAGTCTAAAACAAACACTGTCAATCCATGTGATTACTTCCAGTCTTTAAAGATTTCTGTCAAAACTTTATGGTTTGCTGAGGTTCTGTGCTTAGAGATTCTAGTCTTATATACCTTAAAGGCACAATGAATTTTGTCCTATCTACATAGCTGTAAATTTTTGGCAGAAAAATCTAGTCTATTGTGTGTCAAAATTCTTAAATTTAAGGTATTTCACTGGGTGTGGTGCATAAACAATGAATCTTGGAACACTGAGAAAATGAAAATAAATTTAAGAAAATTTAAGGTATTCCCCCCATAGTCCTTCTTTGTCAAACATAGATTGATACATTATAGAGCCAAACTTGCCTAGCATTTCATTAAATTTAAATAAAATACAAAAACATATGGTCACATCCATAATTGCCTTGTTTTACGATAGAGAACTTGATAAGTAGATTCCTCCAAAACAAAATTATGATACCACATGTGAATTTAGTAAGGGGAGTACAGATAAAATGCCCTGAGAATTCAAAAGAAATGGGTTAACATTCATTTTTTATACTATTAGAGTCATTCTATTTGTAAGGATATGATATAAGCTGTCTAACTAGACTGAAAATTCTTTGAGAA
The DNA here is from genome assembly GCF_922984935.1 of Meles meles. Taxonomy (NCBI): domain Eukaryota; kingdom Metazoa; phylum Chordata; class Mammalia; order Carnivora; family Mustelidae; genus Meles; species Meles meles. The sequence goes on along the minus strand of NC_060066.1, from coordinate 58,748,928 downwards.
TAGAAACCAGGTGTATGTATCTCTTCATGGACAAAGCTCTACTTCTTGCCCCCAGTAAGAGTTTAACTACTGATACTCAGTATTGAAATATGTGTGAGGGAATTCAAAATGGCGTGGTGCTCTTTGATCAAATGTTCTAAGAAGGTTACTGTTCCTGAGAAGGGAACCAAATTACAGATCATCAGAATAAGAAAAAAAAAGGATGAGCATGCAAGATGAAACACTACCCCTCACATCCAATGCCCCAAACAATAGGTAATCCCCGAATACCAAAACTATGATGATCTCTCAATTTCCTGTCAATTTCTATCTTCTGTCACCAATTTCCAAGACTTACAACAGTATGAAATAGTCACATGCAAGTTCTGGACCTCTTGTATGTGCCACAGTTAAATTCTAAGAGTACTGAGTATCCACCTCACCTTCAGTAACTCTCCATCCTCCACTACTTTTGCTACTTATCTGATGACCAAACTCTATTTTGCTCTTCCTTGAAACAACTCTAACCCTGAAATCAAATTCCATAGATCCCCCTATCTGACCTTCTAGCTTGTACTCTAACCACACTGCTTTTTAGATCATTTTGGAAAGCTTCAATCCATTGATTGTCATAGAGGTTAAGATTTATTGAATGTTTTCTATGCGCTGAACCCTAAGGATACCATTTGCTCATGGCTTTCTCCTCATGCAAAACTGGAAGATTCCCAGTTCTGAATCAATCCAAGTATCTGTCTTTTCCACATCTGCATGCAGCCTGTGTAACACTGTTGAAGAAATAACACAATAGTGTAAGTTGTTGACACTTGTATTCACCAGGAACTGTGCTGGGAAAATTCAACTCTTACCCTCACTCATGTGGTTTTCTTCTCTCAATGGAAACTGTTTCAAACACCTTCTTTGTCAAAGTAAGTATTCTTCCTTTGATTTTCAGAAATTAAAATGAATTTCTTTCAACTTTTCAGTTGAAATGGAAGCTGTCAGATAGGACCTCCCTCAAATTTCATCATAAAAATCTACACAATGCAGGTCTCTGCACCATTCTTTCTTGCTTCCCTCCTGCTACAGTGGAAAGGGGATTCATTCTCCTTTCCAGAGACATTTCTTCCAGCTACACCTGTGTCCATGGACTGTCACCATTCATCGATCATTCCCTCCCTTGCATGATTCTGGCCTGTTTTCATTTTACTCCCACTCAAGTACCCTGCAGCCTCTCCTACACCCTCATTAGACACAATTTAAATTGTCTTTCTGGATCTGTTCTTATCCACTCAAACACCTTGCAGTTAATTGTCTGCTTCTTACTCCTTCTTCAAAGTCATATTTCTGAAATAGTTTTATACATTCCCTATTCACTTTTTTCTCCCATGACATCAGACTTTTATCTATTATACCACCAACTTCATCAAGATCACCATTGGCCTTCCTATCTCTAAATTCAATAGGTAATTAGTACTATCTTGCCTCTACATCACATTTTCATAATAGATTAATTACTCATCATTGGCCTTACTCTCTCTAAATTCAATAGGTAATTATTATTGTCTTGCCTATAAATCACATTTTCATAATAGATTAGTTACTCAAGTAATATATATAAAAATTAACGCAATTGTCCAAGACTAATTTCCTGAATATTAGCTTCAAAAAAGAATATGACCTTTTACAAAACTCCATAGAAATAGGTCACATCTCAGTGCTTAAAGCAACCAAACTTACCCAGCCTCAAGATTTGGATCCCAGGCTTTTAATCATACCATGGAAGGGGCTGTTGCTTCTGTAGGCAAGAATGCTGATATCGTGAATTCTGCTAACCAGTTTGCTATATAATTTAGCTGCAACAGCAAGGCTTGGACCCCAACGCTTCATTAGAATGAGGAGAGGCCAGTTACTATTGGCCCTAATTGCAATCAGTTAGGTTTCGGGTTAAAGCAGGAATGAAGATTCTGACAGGTCATATTTCTTTTGTATCCCCTGAGTGACCAGGTGAGAGACTGAGGTTTCCCTAATATTGCAACTAAGAAGTCTTAGTTATGGCCTGAGTTATTAGGACTTTTCACCTGTAATCTGATAAACAGCCTTAATGGAGCTCTATGTGCTGCATAAGAATAAATGGGAATTGGGGGACCTGCTTACTGGCCACTTATCTGTTCTTGGCAGTTCTCTCCATTGAATACTACTATGGTAGGTAGGAAGAATGTATACCTTGGCAATTTGCCTTTATTTGCAGGACAATTTGTAGACATTTTTCTTTTAAAATTTAAACAAAATAAAATTTATATAATAAATTATAAATTCTTTTTCCATCTTTCCAGATATCATTCACTGTCCCCAAAATAACCATCATTAACTTATTGACTAATTAATATATATATTTTCCTATGGAGGTAGAATATACAAATGTAGTATAGTAAATATACAGGAACAGGGAGACAAGATTGAAAGAGAAATACATAAGAATATTTGTTGAAAAGTACATGCAGTCATTACATTTATTATTCTGCACATTGCCTTTTTCATCATAATTTGGAGATGTTTCCTTGCCAGTATTCATAGCTCTGCCTCATTCTTTCTAACAGAAGCTTATTATCTGTAAATGGACAAATCATAATTAGGTTAGCTGTTCCCCATGTTGAGTTCCAGTTTTTCATTATTATAAACAAAACTATAGTGGACATCCTTATAAATTGCTCTTTATGAGTATTTCTGATTATTCTGATGAAGTATATGAATTGTAAGGAATAATTATATTACTTAAAAATGTTATTTTTGACAATCAGTCTGTTATGAATGTGGAATAACACCACGGAGAGGGATTAAAGTGAAAGAGATTTATTATATTCACAAGTCATAGAAAAGAGAGGAACAACTTGCCATTCATGAGGCCATGCAGGAGGCACTCTGGGAAGTAGGGTGAACCAAGGAAGTAGGGAGCTGGGCAAGACAGTGCAGATCCATGGGCAAGTGCCTTTGTTAAGAGTCAGGTCAGAGGACATAACAAAGGCTTGGGGGGAATTCATTTGCATATCTGGATATTATAAATATATGCACATGTTTAGTTTTTGCTAATCTAATGGGAAAAAACAAACAAAACACAAATCTGCCACCTAAATGAACTTGCTAATTAGTGATTTATAGACTTTTAAAGTATTTATTGACCATGACAGTCTTTTCAATATAGTTTCTTTCTTTTATTGTTGTTTTTACTCATTTATAGAAATTCATTACAAATTCTGGAGAATAATAATTTTTCCAATATGTAATACATTTACTTGTCATAAAATTTCAATATTATTCTTTAGTGTATGGTCATTTAAAATGTTATAAAATAAAATTCATTAATACTCCTTTTGTTGAGTTCTGTCTTTTATATGTTTTTATGAAGGCTTTTTGTAGTCCTCAGATTGAGTAAGCAATTTTTCCTATTAATTGTTAATGAAAATATTTATATTGTTCTTGAAATATACTCATGCCTGGAAGAGTTGGGCTAAAGTCTTCAACCATGGTTAGTAAATATCAACTTCTATTCACATTTGGAACATTTATTTCTTTACACATTTTCATGAATTCTTTGGCTTAAAAATATTCTTTCTTCTCTCGTAATTGATTCTTTCTCCCTATTTTTAAGGCTCTTAAACTCTGAAACTCTTATTAGAGAATAGTAGTCCTCCTGGATAGCGAGTTCATGCTCTCTTTTTCTCCCCAAATACCTTATATAGCTGCTTCTTTTTATTTTGCTGTGTTCTGAATATTTCCTTAACTTATAATTTATTGATTTTATTTTTTGACATCATTAAGCCCACATATCTGTTTTTAAAAATTTTACAATTTAATAATCATATTTTTAATTATAAAAGACTATCTTGTCTTTTACTTAATCATTTGATAAAGCAGCTCATCATTATTGTCTTATAAAGACATTTCTCTGACGACATGGGTTCAAATTCATCTGATTTCTGAATAATCTGTTTCTTGTGACATCAATTATTTTGTGTGTTTGTTCAATAGCTCTCTTTTGTGATGCATAATTCCCTCAATTATCTAGAGATATCTGTGTGTCATTCATAGCCTTGGGAGTTGAATACACTTAACAGGCATGGGTCCTTGTAGTGGGGTAGTCTAGGTTCCAAAGGTCACTGTAGGTGACAGATTCTGAGAACTGTGCATTTGGGTGCATGTGCATTATTGGTTGACTTTATTTTGGAGTGCATAGATTTGCAGGTAGACCCTGCAGAAAATTTTAGTATATTTCTCTTGTTGGAGGTACATACTTCTCTTCCTTCTTTGGGGAGTGGTGGAAATTCAGTGTTAACACAAGCTCTGTTTTGCTTCTTTTTCCCAAACTGTCATTCTCTTTCAGTAGTCCGTGTTTGTCCTCAGCACAAAGAACACTTATTTTTTGTTTTTTTAATTTTTAATTATTTTTTAAAGATTTTATTTATTTATTTGACAGACAGAGATCACAAGTAGGCAGAGAGACAGGCAGAGAGAGAGAAGGGGAGAAGCAGGCTCCCCACTGAGCAGAGAGTCTGATGCGGGGCTAGATCCCAGGACCCTGAGATCATGACCTGAGCCGAAGGCAGAGGCTCAACCCACTGAGCCACCCAGGTGCCTCAACACTTATTTTTTTAAAAGTCCTATAGTTACTTTATTCTCTGTTGAAATGGTGCTCCTATATGCCGCTCAATATGTATCCCCACACCACCACCAGTGGCTGCGTATTAAGAATGTAATTTCTTTAATTAACTAGTAACACTAATTGTATTTGTTTTCTACTGATGTGTAACAAATTGCCAAAAATGTATTGGTCTAAAGCAAAAACTCCCTTATCGTCTCACAGTTCTATAGGTCAGAAGTCTAGGTATGGCATAGCTGAGTTCTTGGCTTAGGTTCTCATGAAACTGCCATGGAGATGTTAGCTAGGGTGAGGGTCTCTTCTGAGGTTCTGGGTTGTCTGCCAAACTTATTCACAATATTGGCACAAGTGAATTCCTAAGGCTGTAGGACTGAGGTCCCAGTGATTTGTTGCTCATTAGCTGGGTGCTGCTTTTGGTTCCCAGAAGCCACCTGCATTCATTTCCAGAAGGTTTCTCCATCTTCAAGGCCAGCAGGAGAGAATCTCCTCAAGCTGAATCCTTATCCTGCTTGTAATCTCTCTGATTTCTCTTGCCTCCAACCTCTTGACTTCCTTTTAAGAGCTAATCTCATTAGATGAGCCCACTTAGGACAGACTCTTATTTGATGATCTCAGCTGATTAGACATCTTAATTACACCTGCCCAAATCCCCTTTGCAGTATACTGTAACATGATCATATGAATGATATCCCCTCCCATCCTCTGGCTGTGCCCACACTGAATGTGAGTACGTATGCAGACTATTATGGATACTAGGACTCTCCCATCATATTTGACATTTTACTTTGTAGTTACAGCTCCACAGTGTCAACGGGGGTAATGTAATGTAATTAAAAACCAAATGGATCAACATTTTTGAAGAACTTATTCTGTGAGTTATGTCAGTTAAAACTAAAATGATCAACAATGCTATGTTTTGAGTCCAACTCAAAGGAGTCAAAATTTTTCAGAGTTTGTATAGTATAGCCAAAATATATTGAGCCAAAAGGCTCAATAAATTGTGGTGGTATTTCCTGAATCCTCTTTGCCTTGATTTCCTTATCCTCTGATTTATCCAGAGGGAGATCTGTGTGGTGTCCATCAGCCTGTACCCATAGCATGGCTTTTGCTGGGGTTCTGAGTCTCAGTGGGATCATGGCTTCTTTCTGTCCTGCCACTGATAAGCTCTCTGTAGTCATAGACCTGTGGCAAGGCTTAGGCTACTGTATTACCACTGCTCCAGCCTTACAGGAAATATTGTTTTCCCCTCACTACTTTCATTTAAAAACGTTCTCAAATTCATGTTTAATTTTCCACCATTTATCTGAGACCAGAGTATAACGTGTAGCAAGGCTTCTCTGAGAATGTGAGTGTAAGGAAAAGGAATTATAATTGTAAGCATCATAAAACCACCTTCTAGTCCTAGTAATTCTCAGAGCCCACAGGTTTAGGTTCATGGTTATGCATCCAATAGATGGCAGTTTCCTTCAAGCATCAGGAATGCTGTTAAGCATCTCCATGCTTTAAAAGGGGGGGCTATTCTTTCCTCCTTCTGTGTAAGGCTTCCCTTTTCCCTTGTTTCTTTCTTCCCCATAACCTGCCTCTTTTCAGGAAAGTTGGCAGTGTTAATATATCATCCTAGCTTTGGGTCAGAATTCAGAAACATTACAGTATTTTAAGTAGAAATTTTTTTTTTTAAGATTTTAGTTATTTATTTACCAGAGAGAAAGAGAGAAAGGGAAGGAGGGAGAGAGAGAGGTAGACAACAAGCAGGTGGAGAGGTAGGCAGAGGGAGAAGCAGGATTCTTGTGGAGCCTGATGTGGGACTCGATCCCAGGACCCCAGGATCATACCTGAGCTGAATGTAGATGCTCAACTGAGCCACAAAGCCATCCTTAAGTAGAGATTTAATATTAAAATTCAGGTATTATAAGATCTCTGGATGGAGTGGTGTAGTGAAAGTCAGAGTGTAGCTCATGTATATAAGAGTGTAACACATCCATTGAATTTCAGAAGTTAGAACATTGTTCCTGCTGCCCTTACTACTGCTGATAAAATGCCTTTTAACATTCACAAAATTAGTGGTTAGACACAGGAATGCTGAGTTGGGTTACCACAACTCTGTCTAAACATTCAAGTCTCCATGATGGTCCTTGCCAGAAGGGAAAAACAAAGAGTAGTTGGCTATAGTTGACAGAACTTTAAGACAGCTCCCAAGATCTCAGCCCCATGTTGTACAATTCCTGTAATCCCCACCTCTTGAGTGTGAGTAAACTTTTTAAATATTATGGGATATCTCTCTCATGATTATGTTATGTTATAAGACCAAATGGATTTTAGGGTTGTAATAAAGACCCCCGATCAGTTAACTTTGAATTAATCTAAGAAAGATCGTCCTGGGTGTGTCAACCAAATCAGGCAAGCTCTTAAAAATGTCAGAGAGAGGGAACCTGGGTGGCTCAGTCAATTAAGCGTTTGCTTCAGCTTAAGTCATGATCTCAGGGTCCTGGGATCGAGCTACCCGTCAGGCTCCCTGCCCAGTGTGGAGTCTTTTCTCCACTTGTGCTCTCTTTCTCAAATACATAAATAAAATCTTAAAAAAAAAAAAAAGTCAGAGACATTCATGCTGCCATGTTGGCTTTGAAAGTATAAACAACCATGTTGTAAATTGTAGAGATGGTGGCATGGTGGGGTATAGCAGACAGCCTCTGGGAGTTAACCACAGCCCTCAGCTGACAGCCAGGAGAAAGCAAGGACTTCATTAATTAAATTATGCCGACATACAGTGAGGTACCTCTCTTTGACACCTTGAATGTATCCCATCTCAACACTGTGAGAGAACTGAGCTCATCTGTAGCCTCATCTGTACTCATGGAGACTGTGAGATAATAATATGTGTGTGTGTGTTGTGTTTTAAGGATTTTATTTATTTATTTGACACAGAGAGACAGAGAGAGACAGAGAGGGAGCAGGGAGAGTCGGAGAGGGTGAAGCAGACTTCCCACTGAGCAGGGAGCCCAATGCAGGGCTCGATCCCAAGACCCTGGGATCATGACCTGAGCTGAAGGCAGATGCTTAATGACTGGGCCACCCAGGCACCCCAAAGTTGTGTTGTTTTAAGCTGCTTGATATTTTGGCAGTAGGTTATGTAGCAATAAAAACAAATACAACAGCTTTCGTCTCACTTTTGCCTTACAAACTCATGCATGTGCACCTAACTGATGGAGCCCTAGTTGCAAGAGAGTCTAGACTATGGAGTTCTTAGCACCTTAGCCTCTGTGCTTTTGGAAAATATGTAAAAAGGAAAGTGAATGGAGGTCAAGTGAAAATGGACAATATCTTGCATATCTAATATCTAAATATTCCAAAGGAAATTCTGGTTTTTAAAAAATAAATACATGGTTATATCCATTTGCCTCAATAGCATATGTAATCCAAAAATCACTTTTTCTGCACACTTTGTTTTACAGTTAAAAATAATACCATTTATACAACATCAGTGGTGCTATCTAGGTTCAGTTTCATCTAACCTGATCCACTCCTTCCTCAAATGTAAAGAGAACAACAAGTGTTCTAGAGATTTTTAGGTATCTAAGGATCTGATAAAAATACATCCATGCACATTTGAGATAAATAATGGTTTGTGTCTGCATGCAGTTGGAATATTTAGAAAATAAGTGTATATGCTTTACATGATCACCTTTTGTATTTTCAGTAGAGGAGATAAATTCCTTAGAGTTGAAGCTCCTCTGTATTTCTTTCTCCACCTTCTTTATTTCTTTGTCATTTTTGTTTTGATCTCTGGTTTACATTTGCAAAACTAGGACTCACTTTGTGGATTTGCCAGAAAATTTGAACCTTTTATTTTCTTGGGCAGTTTCTGAGGGTAGGGAATTTGGGTGCAGTTTAGCTGGCAGTGCTAGTTCACAGTATCTCATGGAACTATGGTGGACTTGTTAGCAAAGGCTGCAACTTCTGGAGACTTGACCGGGATTAGAGAATCTGCTTCCAAGATCACTTATGTGATTGTTGACAGGGGGAAATAGTTCTTCACATGCTGCTTCTCCATAGTGCTGCTCATGATATGGTTTTACAAGAGTGAGCCATTGAGAACTGATAGTGTGAGAGAGAGAGAGAGAAAGAAAAGAGGGAGTGCAAAAGAGCAATAAAAACAGAATCATTTGTGCCTCTTCTATTACCCAATCTTAGAAGTGACATGCTATCATTTCTGCCATATTTTATTGGCCATAAATAAATCACTATGTCTAGCCTTCAGTGGGAGCGCATTACACAAAGGCATAAATACCAGGGGGTATGGAACATTGAGGGCTATCTTAGAGGTTGCTTCCCCAAACATGGTATTCTTAATAAAAACTAACCAGGAGATCAAAAGAGAGTAAATCAAGAGAAGTCAAGGCAGGGTTGAATTTCTAGGCTGATATAACTGGTTGGATGTAATAAAATCTGAGTTGCATCATGTCCTTCCTTTATGTCTACCAAACATAAATGTGGCAAGATTGCTATCTGTGCCCAAATTTCTATCTTTACATCTTACAAAGTAATTAAACTCTGGGGTTTTGCTAGCTCTCTGGCTGCCCAAAATGTAGATCATATTTCCCAATCTTTCTTGGAACTACATATAGCATCTGCTGTGAATAAAAAACTGTGGACAACTTTGAGTTGTGCTCTGTTATTTCCCTATTTTCTCTCTTAAAGAACATGGAAGTGAGCCATCTTGGATCACAAGGATGAGGGCAATCCTCCAGAGATAGCAAGACAACAAAGTAGGAGGAGAACAGGAACTGATCCTATGGAGATGCCATGTTAGTCCTGGATTGTTTACTTCCAGACCTTTAGATGAGAGATAAACAAATGCCTTTGTGTTTAAACCAAAATTATCTGTGCTAACAGAAGAGCCAAACTCACATTCTAACTACATATTTTTTTTCAAGCTTTTTGGATCACTGCCCTTAGTTAAAAATAAATTTTAAATTGCAACTAGTACATAGAAAAATATATGAGTGATTATGAATTGTTACAGAACTGTAATTATAATCACCTTTAGCATGTACACCCAGAAATTTTCTATTCTACTCTACTGAATTCTATTTTTTCTTTTCTATTCCATTCTATTGTTTTATTCCATCCCATCCCATCCCATCCCATCCCATCCCATCCCATCCCATTCTACTGAGACAAATAATGCTCGATACTACCTACTAAATCAATTTCAGAACTCACCAATGGATCAAAAGCCATAGTCTAAAAAACACTGTCCAAACTATTATAATGAAATAAAATGATGTACTTGTGTCATATGTTCTATGACAGGGCTTTTCACCCTCAGTCTCCTGCTTAAATAGAATTAGAAGTGGCAATCTTAAATTATTATTAGTTTTTGTATTATGTTTATGAGAAGTTTATCATGACTTCAATTCTAATTCAAGTTTTTAAGAATTCTTTCTTAGTATTTCAAAGAACATACTGAGTGCTTTGTGTTAAAGAGTTTTGTGCTAGATGGATAAGACACTATTTTCCTTAAAGAACTATAGTCTATTAAAACAGATCAACATGTAAACAGACTAATTAAAATAGGATATGATTATTACTCTTGTAGCTCAGATATCGTGGTCATGAGCTGATGAAACAACAAAACCTCATGTATTTGTAGCCAAAGTTGAAGGAATCTTCACTTCTTTCTGGAATTTTTTTCCTTTTCTACTAAATAGCCTGAAACAGAACATTCCTGAATTTTAAGCCTGTAAAAAAAAATCGTTTGAGTTAAGCACTCCAAATTCTTACTCCTTTTATACATAGAGTGTAGGTCTTAGAATGAAAAACAGTGTACATGAAGACTATGTGATAAACTTAAAACCAGCATTTCAGTAGTGATTTTGTCCATGTTTATTGAGACTTATTACAACGAAAAAATACTTATAGCTTTAATACTCAAAATCCCTTTGTCACTTCCAATATGTATGACATTTTAAAGTGACTATTGGATCTATCATATTTTTTTTTCAAACTAAAATCTTAGAAATGTACTTACTTGTCTACTTTGTATCAACCTGACTCTAACTGGAAGAATTTCCTTATCTTAAAAGTGGCAGGAGTGTGTTTTTGTAACAAAAATCTTAAGGGTAAAACCAGGTTCAGACAGAATGAGACTATTTCTTATTTGGATGGAAAGTGTTGTGGACATTTGATGCCAATCTAAGATTCAGAGTTGGAAGGCATAGTAAGAATTCAGATGAGCTTAAAGCTTGAGCTCAAGAAATAAAAGGACATCAGTATGTTGTGAAGAGAAAGGGGAAGAAGGAAAATGTAAAACTTTTAATTTCTGTTTGTTCTGTATTAATCACAGTTCCTTTTAGTATGTATCTTCTTGGAAATGGAACCACAACACATTTGGAATATCTTATATAGGATGGCAGAGAACAAGCTATTTAACTAGTGGCCAAGAACAACCTGATGTTCTGAGCTACAAATTGAAAGTGAAGGTTACTTTCTTGTAGACTTTATCTTAAAGCAGTAAAACGGGTAACTGCAGCTACAACTGAAAGTATTGATTTTGTAATTTCAGCAAATTAAGAACAAGACAGAAAACCTATTAAACCTTTCCACTGATTGCCAGGGTACTTTTTGGTGATTCTGAGGTTGACATTAAAATTACATACACCTATCTCTTGAAAATAGAACATATACATTATACAGAAGATGATAAATAGAATTGTAGTAAGTATGTTTTAAATGTGAAACTTGCAAAGCCTGATACTATAAATGTCAAACAACATATCTAATTTTGTACATTTTCATAAATTGTGGTTAAAGTTAGATGTACATTTATTATGTTTTAATAAATTAAACTTTTCACAGAACCAGAATTTCTTTTTAAATAAAAAAAAAAGAAAGAAACTGATAATAACATGACAGGTCAGAACATTATAACTAATGACTGCATAAAAAATAGATTACAAATACTATGGAAAAATTATCAGATTGTATTTTTTTGTGTCCAAGAGCAAAACAAACCTATTTTATAGTTTTGTGGAACATGTCAAAAATTTTTTTAATGACTTATTTTAGAGAGAGAGGAAGAGAGAGTATAAGTGTGTGTGTGGGGGGGGCAGGGAGTTGGAGGAGAGAGAGAGAATCTCAGGCAGACTCCACCATGATTATGGAGCCCCACATGATCTTGATCTCACTAGCCTGGGATCACAACCTGAGCCCAAACCAAAAGTCGGTTGCTTAACCAACTTTGCCATGTAGGTCCCACAATGTCAAGCTTTTAAAATATAATTTTAAGTTTCTTTAAGTGAATATATTAAAACTTACATTAATCATGTCAAAGAAGAAACTGATTATGAAAAATCTGATTACCATGATGGAAAAGAAAATTCAGGAATTTTATTCAGTAAAATAAATTGAGTGAAATTTATATTTTTTCTTTTCCCACTCATTCTACCTCAAATATCATATTTCTTAGTAGGTTTATAACATTAGAGGTTGGGAGAAAGCTTTTGTCTGCAATTAGTGAAAATCACAATGACAAAATCTCATAAATCATAAGAAACGTAACAAATTGGGGCAACTATAGGTTTAGTTAATTCAGTGATTCAATCACAATTTAAAAAAAAATTGTTCTTTTTTTTTTTTTAAGATTTTATTTATTTATTTGACAGACATTGCTCACAAGTAGGCAGAGAGGCAGGCAGAGAAAGGGAGGAGGGAGTAGGCTCCCTGCTGAACAGAGAGCCCAATTCAGGGCTCGATCCCAGGACCCTGGGATCACGACCTGAGGCAAAGGCAGAGGCTTTAACCCACTAAACTACCCAGGCACCCCTAAAATTTATTCTTTTTAAACTTTCCATTTAATTTTCTTCAGTGTGTCAGTTTTGTCCTAGTGATTGCAAGACAGTGTTGATGTTTGCATGCTCCTCAAAAGAAACAGATCATTTCTTTCTCTACAGCTCTTTTTAAGAGCAAGGAAGCCATCTAGATTATTTTCCCTCCTGCCTCATTGATCAAAATTTTATAAAATTTTTATGACTCCCCTTATCTCTGGTAAAGTAAATGGAACAATCAGATTTAGTCTACAGTTTTAATCACAACTAATTAAAGCACGCTTAGGATGAGGACCTTCCCTAGAGGTGTAATGACTCTATAGATGGGATAGATTCCTGAACTAAATCAGGGCTTAGAAGAAGGAAGATTGATTTGGAGTAGCCAACAACAATGCCTGTCATAGGGTTTGTCTTTCATTAAACCCAATACACACATAGGTAATGTACAATAAGTTGGGAAGTTGTCTGTTGTTTCAGTAGTGCAATCTACATTTCACATTCATAAATTAAAAGCTGAAAGAAAATTCTCTGAAATATCTGGAGAAATACAGATAAAATTTCATTTATCTTCCAAAATACAAATGTAAATAATATGGTGCATAATATTTTATGAAATTATTTGAATGCTATTGGAAGCATTTCAAATGATTTTAGGTCACTTATAAATAGATCTAATTAAATCACTGGAACATGTGTTTTGCAGTTTTTTGTTTTTTTTTTTAACTCAAACACTTGGCTTCCACTTCTGTTCTTATTTTAAGTCTACCATATTGTCAGTTCCTCAAAAGTTTGTAATCATACTGTCATTTGTACTGATACTTGATTCTTTTTTTTTTTTAGATTTTATTTATTTATTTGACAGAGAGAGAGAGAGAGAGCGAGCACAAGGAGGCAGAGCAGCAGGCAGAGGGAGAGGGAGAAGCAAGCTCTGTGCCGAACAGGGAGACTGACATGGGACTTGATCCCAGAACCCTGGGATCATGACCTGAGCCGAAGGCAGCTGCTTAACTGACTGAGCCACCCAGGCTCCCCTGATATTTGATTCTAAGGGTGCTTAATTTTGGGGATGTTTGATTATCTCTCTACACAGAAAAACTTTCCACCAATGGCAAGAGATTCCCTTTAACACTGGACTATTTTTGAAAAAGGAAAGGCATAATCAGTTAAGTCACCCTCCCAGCAGTGAGGGTCAAACAGCATTAGAGAGTATGTTTACAACCAAACCCCAGATGCATGAGTTGTATCTCTCTTTTCTTCCTTCCTTTCTTGCTTTCTTTCTCTTTTTTATATACAGAGAGTATAGGAGCAGAGAGGAAGAGAGAGAATCTCAAGCAAACTCAGCACTCAGCATGGATTCTGATACAGGGCTCAATCTCATAACCCTGAGATCATAACCCAAGCTTAAATTAAGAGTCCCAGGCTCAACTGACCAAGCTACCCAGGCACTTCATCTTTATCTCCCTTTCATTAACTCATTCGTTTATTACTTCATGCCTTGATGTTTATCTACCATTTACTATGTATCTACATCTCCTATGTATCTCCTATGTATCGACTATGTATTTACTGGAATAAGCCATTTGAAAGTTACAAAGACGAATCAAATCATCATTTTCCATCTTTAAGGAGGTAAGTCTACTGAAAGAGGTAAGATATTTCAGAAATCAAGTAGGGAAAATATGTAGCTCCATTAGAGAAGAACAGATAAGGGAATTAAGGAAAGTCAAGTTTAAATCCTGGTGGAAGATCAGTAACTGCTCTATAGAAACCTATCTATAGAAACAGATCTGGTACTTCTATAACTAGCTTACAATCAACATTTCTCTTCCTCTTCATTCTATTTAAACAGTTCTCTGTAATGAAAGGCAATAAAGCAAGGAATTTAAGAACATGATGTGAAGTAAGAATCTGTCTCATTAGGTGGGAAAATCTCCAAATATATAAAAGAATATCAGAGTATTGGGGCACCTGGGTGGCTCAGTGGGTTAAAGCCTCTGCCTTCGGCTCAGGTCATGATCCCAGGGTCCTGGGATCGAGCCCCGCATTGGGCTCTCTGCTCAACAGGGAGCCTGCTTCCTCCTCTCTCTCTCTCTCTCTGCCTGCCTCTCTGCCTACTTGTGATCTCTGTCAAATAAATAAATTAAAAAAAAAAAAAAGAATATCAGAGTATGGGCGGGCAAAAAGTCGAAACTCCACTCCCCACAATATAAAAAGTAAAAATACTTTAGAATAGTGGAAATATTTTCCCAATCTCTTTTCTTCTGGCTCAAGAAATTGTTTACAAATGTTGGATTTGCAAGTTATGTCATTATTCACAGAGAGATTATTTTATTATCAAGTAACTTTCCCAAGCTTCCATGTTATTAATGGTACACAACAAAGTATTAGAACATTAAAAAAAAAAAGTTTTGGCATCAAAATGTTATCTAAATAGAATTGTTTTTATTTTTCATTTTTATTTATTTTTTAAGATTTTATTTATTTATTTGACAGAGAAAGACATAGTGAGAGAGGGAGCACAAGCAGGGAGAATGGGAGAGGGAGAAGCAGGCTTCCAGCTGAGCAAGGAGCCCAGTGCAGGGCTTGATTCCGGACCCTGGGATCACGACCCCAGCTGAAGGCAGATGCTTAACAACTGAGCCACCCAGGTGCCCCTAGAATAGTTTTTAAGGACGGATTTTTGTGAAAAAGTATTTTGAACCCCCAACTGAGTATTATATGATTATCACTTGATAAATTCAACCTGAAAATAATTTTAGATATCTGATTAGACAAGATATTTTGTTAAGTGCCCTTGATACAGCTGTGATAAATGGTAGATGGTTAATTCTTGTAGAGTCTTACACTGAATAATATCACCTCTGATCTACTCAGTTAAATCTTGAAGTATGATAACACACAGTATATTCTAAAGAAAAAAAACATAAAATCATCTACAAACATAAGAGAAAAAAATTAAAATATGGCATCAATAAAATGTTTCTAAAATATTCGTATCAAAAGATTTCTCGTAAATACAGCTCAAATGGCACCTAATGTTAATATATTCAACGTTATTTAATTTGAGAAAATATGTTTGAGACATTCAGGCAAGACTGAATTTATTTTGACATTGAAAAGTGCACAGGAAGTCTCTATTTTTTCATGAGACAATATGAAAAACTAATCGTTGGCTGACAAGATATTTTGACAGCCTAACTAACCAGTGTTTCATCGACGTACTAAACCTAACATTTTCAAGGCACCGCAGAATGTAAACTGTGATCATTGACCGAAAGGGTAAGAGTGCTCCATTCAAGCCCTGCTCATTGGTTTATGTCAGATAGTTGCTGGTCTGCGCAAGAACCTTGTGTCAGTCATCTGTTCCCCAACTTGCAGCATCATATAGCTGTTAACATCAAACTCAAACCGGATAAAGTTAGGAAAAAAGAAAAAAAAATCAAACTCTTCTTTTTATGTTCTTCGGATTATCTGATAAATTCTGATGGATTTTTTAGCATGCAAATATTTCTAATTTAAAGAAAATCCACCTGTTTCTAGACGGAATAGCACATATAATGGTTATTTAGGGTTATGCCATAAAATGAAAAGTTCTGCAGACAGACTCCTTTTGGCCTAGATGACAAATATGTGGGTCAACAGCACTCTCTTCAATGTCCATGACAGATATTGCAAATAATCAGAGCAGAGTTTCCAGCTGAAACCAAATATATCTTCAAAACTGTCCACAGTATAATACTAATACTCCAGATATTCATCGCTGTTCTATTATATCACTTGAAATTTATTTGACATCCTAAAATTATGTTAAATACAAGTTCCACGAATGTCTAAATAATTGTTGTAACGAATCTGATGTGGATCTTTTTTATGTTTTGAATATTAAAAACTTCCTATTTACATTTGCAAGTTACTTCTAGTAGGCTATTGCTAAGAGCAAGAAGAGGATTAAAACTTACAAAAAAAAAAAAACAAAAAAAACCCCCAAAACCCTAAGACCTTATTTGGAGAATACAGAAATTTACACAATTAAAAATGGCTTAATTATGTATATAGTTCATAATTTAAAAATAATGTTTATGAGGAAAGAGTTAAGATAGAGATTAATCATAAAAGCAAACTCAAATAACCTACTAAAAGTATTAATTATTTTGTATAGTAGGAAAACAAGTTAGTTGTTCCTTCTTGGTGTGGGATCACACCATTAAATCATAAATTTAAGTAAATAAAGATATCTGGGGACCTAAAATAGCTGCTGGGATCCACGGGACAACATAACGCCTTGTAGGTCCTTGGCAGAATCTCTTCTCACAGTCATTCAGTAGGTCTACCGAGCCATCTTTTGACTACCTCCATAGTAAAAAAGTATACAATGCAAATGGACATAATTGGCAACTGGTCCAGTCTCCCAAATGGTCCCCACCTCATAGAATAAAGGTAGTTATGGTAGGAAGAACTAAAGTGCAATCTCCTTGAAATGCCAACCCCTACCCCTACCTGTTAGCTTTGCTCTCTTACACAACACTGCACCACTGCTAAAACAAAAGGAATGTCCTAAGGGAGTTACTGAGATTATTACCACCATCATAAACCAAAGATACCAAAGATGATAACACCTACAAAACGTCCATTTAAGTCTCCTTTTGGTCAGCACAAAAACCAGATGCATCTTGGGAATGATTACAGATTACTGTAAACTTTAAGAAGGTAGTGATTTTGACTAAAGTTGCCATTTCAGATATAATATTTGTGTTTTCATCACAGAGCAAACAACATAGTCTTTGGCACCTGTATGTAGCCACTGACTTAAAATAAGAGTTCTTATATTAATAAGGACCATCAGAAGTAGATCACTTTCATCTGGGTGGGAAAGTAGTACATCTTCACTGTTTTAAATTACATTGGTATCAACTCTCTGTTTGGTCATAATATAATTGGTAGGAATATTGAGCCTTTTTCTATTCCACAAAACTCTACACTGGTCCATTCTTTTTATGAAAATATGCTAATTGAATTTGAGAAATAAGAACTAATAAGTATCCTAAATACTTATTAAAAAATCACAAGGATGCTAGAAGATGAGATACTAAGTCAAGAGAGACTCCAGGCTCCTGCCACATCAAGGAAATTCAGTTCAGTTTTCTGGAGCTTGTTGGAGTAGATCTTCTACATATAAAGGCAAGTTGCTGCCCTTTATTCTCCCTACCACAAAGAAAGAACATAGGGAGATTTTTGGATTTTGGAGGCCAAATGTACCACGTTTGGGTATACTGCTCTGATCCTTTTTTTGAGTAATCTGTGAGGTTTCCAGATTGGAGTGGGACCCAGAAAAGGAGAGAGTTCTTCAAGTCCAGGCTGCTCTGTAAGCTGCTTGAGACTTGAATCTTATGACCAATGATACTTGAAGTTGTCTTTTGCAGTTAAGGATGCTTTATGGAGTTACATGTGAGCCCCAATAGGAGAAATATGGGGCAGATCCATAATTTGAAACAATGTCTTATCATCTTCTATCAACAATGATTCTCCATTTGAGAAACAGCACCTAGCTCATGGACCCTGTTAAAGATTGAACCTCTGATTACGGAACATTTAGCGAATATCAAACCCAAGCTCTCTATCACAACCTATTTTCTGTTCCGATAAACCATCAAGTTGGGCATTCACCACCCCAAATTGTGATGGTATATGTAAGATCTACTGGGTCCACCTAGATCCAGAAGACATAGATTAATTGCACTTATGGCTGACTCAGATACTCATAGTATTTTTTCTTCCTGCTTTGTTACTCTTTTCTCTGACCTCGTCTTTGCCTTTTAGATAGTTCATATGACTAGTTAACAAAAGAGAAATATTTGGAGATCTGGTTTACAGATGGATCTGCATGGTATGTTGGCACTCATCCCTAGAGTGTACTATATGCCCTATACTAAAAACAAATATATATGGTGCTAGTTTCACCATAACTGTAATACAAAGAGTTGGAAACAAAGATACGGAAGTGGGAGCACCATTTTATTATTGTGTATTACAACACACTTACAGAGCGATTCTCCATATTTCCCCAATCTTGGAATTAGAAGGTACAGAGGCCCTTATTTCCAAAGAATGAAGCTTCCACCAAGGAACACAGCTACAATGCTATTAAATTGGAAGTTGAGACTGCTCCCTGGCCAATTATGGCTGCCCATGACTATAAGTCAATAGAAAAGAGGGTTACTAAATTGGCCAGTATAATTTAATCTGATTACTTGTTTATTAACATTACCAGAAAATGTGCTAACTCAATATTGAATAAATGACTGAGAATCCAGAACCTTTAGAAATAAAAATCTGGGGTTACTCTGCCAGGTACAAAACATAGCAGAATCAAGGTGTTGGAGAAGTCAAGGGAGAAACATGGATAGAAAGAAGCTGTAATATCCCTGACCAGCTGTAAAAGTAAAGGCCATAACAGCTATGCCAATTTTGTGCTAAAAGGTAAATAATTTATAAAGTTAGAGGGACTTTAAAATCTAAATGTAAAAATAAGGGAACTGAATGTAAGTAATATATATTGAACTATTTATGGTCATGGAACTAGGTAATGGCAGAAGCCACTGCTGAAGGAAGATGAAAGGAAGGCTCTGTAATGCCTGGGGCCAGGGATAGGGCACTGGTGTCTGGTCTAGAGACAATTATGCATACAGAGTGTTTCCCCAGTGTGAGGTGCCAAGGATAGTTTAACCATCTCTCCTGAAATGCTCTTAGGTTCAAGCTTGAGAAAGAAACATGGGAATGAGGGGAGCGGGCTATGGACATTGGGGAGGGGAGGCGAACCATAAGAGACTATGTACTCTGAAAAACAACCTGAGGGTTTTGAAGGGTCAGGGGTGGGAGGTTGGGGGAACAGGTGGTGGGTAATTGGGAGGGCACGTTTTGCATGGAGCACTGGGTGTTGTGCAAAAAGAATGAATACTGTTACACTGAAAAAATAAATAAAAAGGAAAAAAAAAAGAAACATGGGAATGCATGAATAAGCAGAATAGAGTTATATTTCATCTTAATTTCTGTATCTTAGTTAATAAGAACTTTATAATTCCCCCTAAGGATAATCTTTCTTATTTGGTTACTATTTTTTATGACTTGAAAGCTTATTCTAGTGGTTTTAATCAACTGAAGACTGTCTATCATACAAAAGAAATAATGTCTTTACCAGCAACTTCTAAGTAATACTTTTTTAGTTTTAAAAAAGAAGGTTTTTGTTCATTCTTTTTTTTTTTTGGTAGATTGCACATATATGTGAAATCATATGGTATTTGTCGTTCTCAATCTGACTTATTTCATTTAGCATACACCCTCTAGGTACAAAAAAAAAATCACTATTGTAAAAATATAGAAATCTAAAGTATCATCTATGTTTTTGCCTTGTAAAAAAAAAAGAATGTTAACACTCAGTTCCTTTTCCTCCATTTTAACACAGAATTATGTACGAAGACTTAATTTCAAGCATAAGGAACTGTTAGTTCTTTTTATGTTTTTCTATTCTTGTAATGGCTTCATAATGGTATATAGATTTATCATAGATTAACTAGTGTGGTTATTAGATATTTAATGTTTTGATAATTTTATGGCTATAAAACCATCATGATAAGCATATTTGCATCTGCATCTTTGTACACATTAATAAGTAGCTCCTTAGGAGAAAAATTTTGAAGTAAATCACTAGGTAAAGCAGTATATAACATTTTAGATGTCTGCATTAAGATATGGAATCATATAATACATTATATCTATACAATATTAAAATATCTATTTGGTAATATAACTTGATTTATTCAATTCTTCTTTTATATCTCTCAGCAATCCCTTGTAATTCCTTTTTATGTAATTTTTTGTGTATTTCTTATTATGTTTATTACTAACTATGCCATATTTTTGTTGCTATTCTGAATGGATTTTCTGCTTCACTATATGCTCAAGTTAGTTACTACTTGCATTAAAAAAAGCTATTGATTTTTGCATACTTATTTGAGAACATACCTTTTTGAACTATTTTATTAAAATATTCAAATATTTTTACTAGAATATAGTACTTTTACTCCAGTAGGATATGAAAATTGTATTTTAGATCTCAGGGGTCTAGAAGATCTGATTAAAAAAAAAAAGATGTAAAAAAATAATAAAAATAACTCACCTAGGTATAAAATTCTTGGATCACAATATTTCCCTCAGACTCTGGTTTAATCACATTTTGGTCAGATATTATTCACAGGTCTGCTGTTGGGAAGTTACTTAATACTCACAAAATCCTATACAATTTCCTGACTTGAATGGACTTCATTTAGTACCCTGCGACCTCCTTGTGATGATTTTTTCTCCTGCCCCAAACATCTGATGATTTAATCACTGTGACTTCTGAAGTCTATAGTCCACGTCAATCCTAGCAAACCCCGCTTCTAGGGAATTTTCTATTTATAGAGACAGGCATCCCATTACTTTTTGATGTGCTGAGTTCTTTTTCAGAAAATGTTCTTCCTAGGTGTTGAAAGAGGCAAGCAGAACATTTGGAAACTTACTCTGGTTGCTTTGGAGATTTGTACTTGTAGCATTAAGGTATAGTGGTCCAGTTTCTGTTACAGATGTAGACTGCTGGGACTTGAGACAGAAGGAAAAGTAGAAGAAGCCTTCCAATTGTTTTAAACTAAACCATTTTGTGGATGTCCTATGAGGGAAAACTTTCATAGATTTTTCTCCACCAAGTGAAGAAATCTCCATTTTACTCTAAGGCAGATGGAAATGTCCAATATGCTGGTATAAGGCTGTTTGACACTGAGGTTTCTCTTTTTTCTGTCTGTTCCTGTGAATTTTAGTGGTAAGTGAAAAATGATATTAAAAATTGCTAGGCAAGTGGCATTTTAGAATAGATTCACTTATTATCAAAAGTTTAAAATAAAATGTACTTGTTTTACTAGAAAAATGTCATTCTTATTCAGAAAAATTTCCCTTTAAATAGTAGATACTTACAAAATTATCTAATTTTGTTTTCTGTAAAAAAAAAGTGTTGAAATGCCTTAAAAGTCAAATTTATTGCTAGAATAAAGTGTTAGAATTATTACAAATACCCTGAAAATTATAATAGAAAACTTGACAGCTTATCCAAACTTCCTCAAATTTTATCAACTTACATAACTATTTTAAAAAATTCTCTTAATTCTTTGACACTTACTATCTGGAATTCTTTCCATTTTGAATTTTTTCCCCTATTTCTCTTATTTTCTTTGCTTTGTTCCCCAACTACTCAAATAATCATTGTATACGTTCATTAGGCATAAAACATATAATTCTCAGACATCGATTTGCATTTTAGTGACTTTTCTATTTGCTTTGTGTTTTTGCTATATTGTGATTGTTAATCTTCTTAAACTGTTCTAAACTATATTACCTTCCTGGGTAGTTTTTAGATAATTTAGTTGGTTTGCTGAATCTGTCAGAAAAAAAAAATCACTTTAATATATTTCTTCATGTGATGCCTGGCTGGCTCAGCTGATTAAGCACCAGACTCTTGATTTTTGGCTCAGGTCATGATCTCAGGGTCCTGGGATCGAGCTCTGCACTTAGGGTGGATGTGCTTGAGATTCTCTGTCTCTTTCTCTGCCTCTTCCTTTCCTCCCACCCCTCTCTCTGTCTAATAAATAAACGAATAAAAGAAAATAAAATATTTCTTCGTGGAATTCTCATCCTCTAACAATAAAGTATACATTGCTATAACCCCCATAAAAATCATTACACTATTGTTTTCTCCTTGCATGTATCTTTGAATGAAGATTTAAATTTACCCTTTTAACCTGATATAATAGAAGCTGATTTAAAAAGTTCATTACAAAAACAGGTTTCATTGCTGTGTGTTGAGCTCTACTATTTAAATTTATTCTAAAGCATTGGGCATCAATTTGATTAAAAAATTAATGGACAGGTAATTGAACAGACTATCAGAACTGGTAATATTCTTACAAGTGTGATAGGTACATTACACTTTTCTGGGCAGAATGAAATTCTGTGAATCATTAAGTTCAAAACAAATGAAGGAAAACGTTTATATAGGGGATTTACTTTCCATTAAACATATACGTCTCTCCCATTTCCTTGCATTTTACATTTAAAAGGAGTTATTTTGGTTGGTACACTTTTTTCTTTACACCTAGTTCTACTTTTTGTCATGGCTTAAAACATTATATTTCAAAGATAACACTGAAAGTTCTCTAGGGATTGGTGTTGCTTTATTGAGTGATCTTTGATGAGATTGTAATGGAAAATCCCTGCAGGTGATATAAAATGTGTACATATATTTGAATACATAAAATATGTATTTTTTTATTTCATCCATCTTTGACACTTCTAAGTATGGACTTACTTAGCATGCTGGCCCAAAAATGATGGGATCATCTTGAGGGTATATTTCAAAAGAGTGACAATTTTAAAAATTGATGATGAAAATAATTGGATTTATAAATTCTTTGAAACCCAGGGAGTACATGTCCACAATAGTAAAAGCTGCTATGGAGCATATAGAAACTCATTTGAAAGATATATAATATTCTTGTTCCATTACATATGTTTTAAATATTGTTAAGCATCATGGTGTTCACAAGCTTGGATGGCTTAAAAATTCAATATTAATACAACCATTTATTTAAGAAACCGAGAGACAGTTTGTATATAAGAAAAATATGTGATTTTACCCTTATTTACATTAAGTCCAAATATCCTAGATTTTATGTATATATTATGTATGTTTTATGTAGGTTCACATTAGGTTTTTGAAAGAAAAGCAAGAATACTAAAAAGTAGGAATATCCACTTATTTAGATGTCACTCATTAAATTATCATTTTTCTCCTGAGACTACATTTACACTGTTTTGTGTTACATTGTTAGATGGGGAGTGCTGAGGAGCCATGTTCATGATGTGAAATAATTGCAAGTAGTCATATTGGGATTCGTAGTCAGAGCCAATAAGCTGCTTCAAAGTAATTCTCCTCTGTTTACTTGTGACATTGGAAGCTAAAGTGAGGGTTTAAAACACCTTTTCAGAAAAAAAAAATGGGCAAATAAACTACCACTACCAATAACAAAATGCTAATAGAAATATTTGCGGTCAATCTGAGCTCCTACCTCTAGCTCCTGTGTTCTTGTGGTCAGTTGATGAACTGATGGCTGGACAACTGCGGGCACAAGAGGGAACCCAGAAGAGGTGCAGGAAAACACAGCTTATTATACTCACAGGTCTGAGACATAGAGTTACTGCTGGCTGTAAGGGACAAATGTGGGAAGGTTGGGGGGTGGGGAAGTGGACTCAACCTAGCACAGCTGGAATCCACAAACAATGTGCCTTTGTTGGAGGTCAAGGTAGAGTACAAGAGAAAGGCAAGAGGAGATTTCAATGGTGTGTTTGAATGTTACTAGGTCATAGTTAGGGCATGGCAGGAAGAGGAACTTGTGGCAGGGAAAGGTCATCCTTATTACACTGGTGATAGGGTGTGCACAGTGGGGATGTTCAGTCAGCAGAAAAAAAAAAAAAAGAAGTTTCAAAATTTACAAAATACTTTAACAGTCTTAAAGATCAGGAAGCGATGTTATTCCATGAATGGCATAGTGTGTCCAAGGTCCCCAAGACTATTCTCCAGTTCAGTTGTTTCCTAGAAGGATTCATAGAAATCAGAAAAGCTGTTACACTTATGTTTTATTACAATGAAATGATGTTGATCAAAATCAGCAAAAGAAAAAGATGCATAAAGCAGAGTTCAGGAGAGACCAAGCACATGTTTTCTGCCTGTGCAGTCATATGAATAGTGTTCAACGATTCATCACACATCAAGGTGTGTGACATAGTGATGACCAGAGCAGTTTATCTGAGACTTGGTGTCCAGGCCTTTTACTGGAGGTAGGCATGGAGCATCCATTGTCATCAACCATAATTATTCAGGCAGAGGTCAAGCTGATTCCACATGGCCCAGGGTCCCCTCCATAAATCACATTGTAAACCATCTGATGTAGCCCAAGTCCCTGGTAAACAAAGATAGTATTATTAGGGAGAATATTCCAAAGGATTAGATATTATCTTCTAGAAACAGGTCAAGAGAGAGATCTTTCTTTGGAATGTGCAGGACTCGAACATCCTAGACCTCCTAGTCAAACTTTCTTTTTTTTAGCTCTATTGAGCTATAATTGATATACAAAAAATAACACACATTTATGTATACATCTTAATGAAGTTGGACAATTTGTATAGACTTATACCCCTAACCATTACCATTACCATTACCATAACCAAGGTTCTCAATGTATCCATCACCCCCAAAATGTCCTTAGGCTTTTTTGCATTTTTTTTGTTTTGTTTGTGTTTGGTATAGTTTTCTTAGGCTACACAACATGAAATCTAGTCTATCAACATATTTTAAAGTTTACAATACCGTGTTGTTAGCTCTAAGTACTGTGTTATACAGCAGATCTCTAGAACTTATTCATATTACATAATAGAAACATAATACCCATTGAAACAATTTTCATTTCCCCCACCCTTCACCACTGACCTGATGAACACATTTTATTCTCTCCTTCTTTGGGTTTGACTATTTTAGATACCTCATATAAATGGGATCAAGGAGTATTTGTCTTTCTGTAATTGGGTTATTCCTCTTTGCATAATATCCTCTAGGTTTATCCAAGTTGTTGTAAGGGTAGGATTTCCTTCTTTTTAAAAGGCTGATTAATATTCCATTGGTTATATATTCCCACATCTTTATCCATTCATACATTGATGGACATTTTTGTTATTTCCATATTTTGGCTACTGTGAATAATGCTACAATGTGGGAATACAGATTTCTCTAAGATACTGATTTTAATTCTTGTGGTTAAACCCTGAGAATTGGGATTGAGGGATCTTATAGTAGCTCTACTTTTAATTTTTGAGGAAGCTCCACGGTATTTTCCATGGTGGCTGTACCAATATGCATTCCCACCAACAGCATGTAAGACCTCTCTCCACATGATCACTAATACTTATCTTTTCTATTTTTTAAAAATAATAAATATCTTAATAGATGTGAGGTGAGATGTTCAGGTGGTTTTAAAAAGTATTTCTCTAATAATTACTGATTTTGAACACTTTTTAATATATCTGGTGGCCATTTGTATGTCTTCTTTGGAAAAATATCTACTCAAATATTTTGCCCCAGTTTAAGTTGGATTATTTGTTTCTTTTGCTGTTAAGTTGTAGTAGATTCTTACATATTTTGGTCTTTAATCAATTATCTCTTATTTTGTATGTTGCTTATTTTTTCATGTCAAATCCAAGAAAACATTGCCAAAACCAATGTTGAGAAGTTTTTCCTTGTGTTTTTTCCAAATATTCTTACAGTTTCAAGTCTTGACATTTAAATCTTTAATCTAATTCCAGTTAATTTTTGTGTATGCTATAACATATGAGCTTAGGTTCATTCTTTTGCATGTGGATATGTAGTTTTCCCAACACCATTTGTTGAAGGAACAATCCTTTCCCCATTGTGGGTCCTTGGCATCTTACTGAAGATCAGTTAGCCATATGTACTTGGATTTATTTTTGTACTCTCTGTTCTGTTCCATTGGTCTATATGTCTGTCTTTACGTCAGTGCCAAGCTCTTGTCGTTACTGTAGCTTTGTAATATATTTTGAAATCAGGAAGTGTGATACTTTCAGCTTTGTTCTTTTTCAAGATTCTTTGGCTATTTGGGGCCTTTGGTGATTCCATAAGAATGTTAGTTTTGTTGTAGTAGTTGTTGTTCTTTTTCTGTAGAGAAAAGTGTTGCAGAAGATGTGGGGAAAAGGGAGCCCCTTAGGGGGAATTTCTTGTAAATTATGTTTTTTTTTTTTCTCCTTGAAGATTCACTCTTTGTCCTTGATTTTTCTTAGTTTTATTATATGTGTCTTTGAGAAGATCTCTTTAGGTTGACATTATTTTATAACCTTTGAGCTTCACGAACTTGGATATCCAAATCTGTCATCATATTTGAGAAGGTTCTCAGCCATTCTTTCTTCAAATGAGCATTCTGGCACCTTGTCTCTCTCTTCTCCCTCTGGGAGTCCAGTAAATCTTGTAAGGCAGGTCTAGTGTGATGATTTCCTTGAACTTTTTTTTTTTTTTATTTATCTCTCCTTCATTTCTGAAGGGCAACTTTTCCAGGTATAGTATTCTTTGTTAGCAATTTTAGTTTCAGTGCTTTGAATATATCATCCAACTCTCTTGGCCTGCAAATTTTCTGCTGAGAAATCTGCTTATAATCTTACGGGTGCTCCTTTGTATGTGATGATTCACTTTTTGTTTGCTGATTTCAATATACTCTCTTTGTGTTTGATTTATGATACTTTGGTCAGTGTTGATCTCTTTTGATTTATCTTAATGGTATTCTTGAAGCTTCCCAAATCCGGGATGCTTTCAGCCATTCTTTCTTTTTTATTGAATGTGACTGGCATATAACATTTTGTTAGTTTCAGCTGTATAACACAGTGATTCAATATTTGTATATATTGTGAAATGATCACCACTGTAAGTCTAGTTAATATCTCTTACTACACATATTTACAACTTTTTTCTTTGAGATGAGATCTTTTAAGATCTACTCCCAGTAACTTTCAAATATACAATACAGTATTGTTAACTATAGTCACCATGACGTACCTTATTTCCCTGTTAAGTTTATTTTATAATTAGAAGTTTGTACCTTTTGACCACCTTCACCAGTTTCACCTACCCCTCACCCCTACCTCTGACAACGACTAATCTGTTCATTCTTTTTTATGGATGAATAAAATTCCATTTTATATTGTATACCACAATATATTTATCCACTTATCCATTGACGGGCACCTAGGTTGTTTCTATGCCTTTGCTATTGTACCTAATGCTACAATGAACGTGGAAGTGATGATATTTTTTTGAAGTAACATTTTTGTTTCCCTTGGATAAATACCCACAAGTGGAATTGCTAGATCACATGGCAATTCTATTTTTGTTTTTTGTTTTTTTTTTTTAAGTAATAAAAATTAACTGAGAATTCCTGGGACAGTGGTTATTGTCTCCCAATCTGGAAAGAGGAACCAACACTACAGGAAATCACTCAGAAATCACACTGTTCCAACACCTCTGGCCCACACATGGAGGAACAAAATCATTCCCCTCCAAACTGGTCAGGATTTGTTCCTCCAAGAAGGGTTGGGGGGATAGATGCAGAAGGGACAATCACATGATACTAGGGGTAGGATAGAGGTGTGTCAGACTCCAAGCTGATTCCTCAAAAACCAGGGAAGAACCAGATTCCACTTCTTCTCTGGGGACCAGTTCCTGATCATCAAGTTCATTTCTTACCCCTGATGAAGCTGTCATTGCCCTGGGTAAAACTTGCATCTTGTTCAGGCTCAGGACAAAGTTGCTGGCAGTGGGACAGATTTGGTTCTGTGATGTGGCAATTGTCTTGGAGATGTTCTGGGCTGCCTGGATCTTGTGCAATTTGATATAGGCAGGGTTCTTGCTCAGGGCTTCTCCAAGAGGAGCAGGGTAGGGTTAAGGGTTCAAACAAGGCACTGTCTCAACCCCTGGCCCCATCCTTACTGCTTTAGCCCTTCTCTGGGCTGTCAGATTCAAGGTTGCACTCAGATAGCTTGTGCCTAGTCCCACTTTGGTCCCCATGGCAATTTTATTTTAAAAGTTTTTAGGAACCTCTATATTATTTTCCATAGTGATTGCACCAATATACATTCCCATCAACAGTGCACAAATGTTTTATTTTCTTACATCCCTGCTAACACTTGGTATTTCTTGTATTTTTTCATAAAAGCCATTCTTAATAGGTGTGAGGTAGTATCACATGGTGGCTTTGATTTTCATCTCCCTGATGATTAACATCATTGAGCACATTTTCTTGTTGACTATCTGTGGGTCTTCTTTGAAAAATATCTATCCAGATCTCTATTTTTAAATCATTTTTTTATTATTAATTATAGAGTTCTTTGTGAAATTTGGATAATTGCCCATTATTAGAGATACAATTTGAAAATATTTCCTTCCATTCAGGAGCTTGCCATTTCATTTGGTTTCTTTTGATATGCAGAAGCTTCTTTTTTTGATGTCATCTCATTTATTTATTTTTGCTTTTGTTGCTTTGGCTTTTCAAATCCAAAAAATCATTGCCAAGACTAATTTCAAGGAACTTACTGCCTATGTTTTCTTTGAGGAATTTTATGGTTTACAATCTTACATTCAAGTTTTTAATCCATTTTGAGTTACTTTTTATGGATGGTGTAAGATAATGTCCAGTTTCTTCCTTTATATTGGCTGTCCAGTTTTCCTAACACTTATTAGAGTGACACTTTATTTCCTATTGTATATTCATGGCTCCTTTGTCACAAGTTAATTGGCCATATCTGCATGAGGTTATCTCTGGGCTCTCTATCTTGGTCCATTGACTTATGTGTCTGTTTTTATGCTAGTATCATATCATTTTTATTATTATAATTTTTAATATAATTTAAAATCAGGAAATGTGATGCCCCAGCTGTGTTCTATTTCTTCAAATATCTCTTTGGCTATTTGGGGTATTTTGTGGTTAGTATGAATTATAGCATTTTCTATTTCCATGGAAAATGCCATTAGAATTTTAATGGGGATAGCATTGTATTTTTGAAATGATCCAGATAGTATGGACATTTTAACAATACTATTTCTCCTAATCCCTGACATAGAACAACTTTCTATTCACATTTTCTTAATTCTTTCATCAATATCTTATAGTTTTCAGCATATAGGTCTTTTACTTCCTTGGTTCAATTTATTCCAAAGTATTTTATTATATTTGATGTAATTGTAAATGGTATTTTTTTCTTAATTTCTCTTTCTGATATTTTGTTATTACTATATAGAAATGCAACAGATATTTATATTGATTTTGCATCCTGAGACTTCACTGAATTCATTTGTTAGTCCTAAGATATTTTGTGGAGTGTTTAAGGTTTTCTATGTGTAAGATTGTGTCACCTGCAAACAGATATAATTTTACTTATTTTCTGATTTGGATGATCTTCATTTCTTTTTCTTGCCTAATTGCTGTAGCTAGTACTTCCAATACTATCTTTGAATAGAAGTGAAGAAAGTAGGTACCAGTGATATTCCTCCTGATCTTATAGGGCACTGTTGTGTATGACTGAATGGTTGAGTCAGGGTTTGAAGCCCAGCCAACTGGATTTTCTCTCCATATGATACTAAATTTTACAGTATAGAGATTTAAATAGAAATCATTTAATTTTATCCAATATACAACAGATGTGTATTGGATGTCTTTTGATACATACTATTCTAGATCCAGGGAATGCAGTAGCAAAAAAGGCAATAAGATCCCCCTATTTCCCCCCATGAAATTTACGTTATACAAGGAGAAGTCACTACATAAACAACTAAATAAATAAACATAATGATTTCAGAGTTTTAAAAGTAATTAAAATAATAAAAGAATAACACAGTATTAATAGGTATTTGGGTTAGGTGAATTATTTTAGACTATTTGATCAGATCAGGTAAGTTCTTTTTGAAGAGGTGATATTTGAGCAGAGGTCAATGAACCAATCACCAACAGTAATATAAAAATAAGAGAAACACTGAAAGTTAGTCATTAAAGGTAACCAGTGACATATACTCTTTAAAAATGTGTTTCAGAATAAAAGAAGACCATGGTAGTGAAGCTGCAGTATGGGACATGTGAATATTGAGGATGTGTTGGATTTGAAGACAAAGAAGGCAAAGTTTTGGGGATAGTATCTCAAAACAAAGATGTAGGAATGAGTATGACTTGTTGGTGGATATCATATCAAGGCTATTTAAAAAAAAACTTTATAAAAGAATTGCCACTGTAGATTTGTCAATCCCCAAAACTGTTATTTTGTATGTTTGTTTTGCTGAAAGTAAAGTTTAACAAAGGTATATAATGCTTTCCCCCCTTTTTTTTCCCCACTAGAAAGTTCTAGTCCCTTCTTATGTGTAAGGTTATTAAGGAATGGTGGAAAGTAGAGATGGATAAATGCATAATAGGGAACTGGAACCAGTTTAAGAGGTGACTTCAAAGCCAGGAAATAAGGCTTTCTTGGACATTTATTATTATGTAGGAATAAAAAGGTAGTGTTGTATTCTTTATATTGCCACTTAACAGTTAGTGGAGGAAAAGAATGAATGGGTCAGAGAGGCAGGAGGCTAACTCCCCAAAACCCTTATGAAATGTATTAATTATTGCTAAATATGACATTAATGACTAAAAAATAGCATTACTAACAGTGTAGCTGTATAATGTGGTGTAAAGGGCATAGGCCTAGCAGGTCAGTAAATCTATGTCTGCCATTAGCTGCTTGTGCAACCATAAATAGGTCACTTTACATCACTTAGCTTCAGTTATTTCATTTTTAAATTAACCTCTTAAGGTCATTTTGAGTTTAAAAATTCTATGATTTTATGACATATGCTTTGTAACAAGATTTAGTCATAATCTGTGTTAAGCATTCCTCAAAGAAAGAGAATCTGAGAGTGAAAACATCTGCATTTCCTAATATTAAGGGTTGCATTTTCTGAGTCTTCTTAAATTATCTATACCCTAATGGGTTTGTCCATTAGTAGTTATTGTGAATAGTATATAGGAGAATTTGCTCTTTCTCTCCTAGTAGTTCTATGACTTAATTTCCTTTTCCTCTCCACCTTTAATATAGCTAACATTACACTTTCGTATATGCTTTATACAGATTTCAAGACACAATTAAACAACATGAAATATTTATTTGTGATTTTACCATCATGTGAATAATATCAGACATCATGTTTAGAGTGGCATGTGTTTTATGAATGAATGCGATGAATCAGGGATTGATAAGTCTCATGGATAAATCTTTTAAAGGAAGAACATTCTATTGTAGAATTGCAGAAATTCCTATGGGTGTCATGTTGGAACTCTGCCATTGTCATATTGTTAATTTTTTTTCTGTTCTCTCTTAATTACTAATTTTAAACGGGGATATTCTGAAAGCGGCAAAATCTTTGTGTATGTATATAGCAATTATAAAGGAGAAAAACAAAGTGTTAATAAATTCAGTAAGAATTCTAAACCCATAGAAGTTTACATACCATATACATATTACATTTTTACTTTTTGGAAAGTAGCAAACTTTTCACAAGAAGTTTGTGTGTGCCATACCATAGTTCTACTAAGACAGATTTTTGTTTGTTAAGATAATATATAGTTTCCTGGAACCACAATTTTTATCATTATCCCAAGAGATAATAAACAACTATGATATTTGTATATTTAAGATATCATGCAAATTATCAATACACTGAAGTAATTGACCCTGATACATTCATGTAATTGACACCAAGACATGTACAGGGTCAAGAGAAGATAACATTCTATTAAATCAAATATTCTATATCTTTGAGTATAAAATTTAGAAAATTAACTTTTTTTCCAAGTAAGCTCCCCTCCTCAACCTGAAAACAATTGTTAATGCTTGAAATTATTTCAGTCTTACACATATATCCCTAGTCAACTTCCATCTATATATGGGATATTTAGCATCTACTGAATTCAAGAAATATGATTTCAAACTCTCCATGCTCTTGTGCACATGCACACATCCCCTAAAGTTGTAAATAGCTGTTATCACTTGTTAGGATAACTTAATTAAACTTGCTTATTAAAAACCTTTAATTCGTTAGTGATAAAATCTTGATTAGTACATTTTCCTGCTAGGTGACCTTCTAATTTAATAGAAAATGAATTTTTAAATGGGGAAAAATGCCTGTGGCAGAGATTTTGTGCTAGTGAATAGAGTTTGCAATACACATAGGGATATATTTGAGCCTAATTAGTAAGGGTGCAAATGAATTTTTATTTCATACGCCAGAAGTGTCATTGATGAACCACGGTAAGGAATTTGAAATGCATTCAGACTGGCAGTGTGGGACTGAAATCTGTGGGAAAATCACAAGCTAATTCATTGATTGCCCCTTGGAAATTACTGCTGTTAATTGTTAGGTAATTAACATGGAGCTACAATTATATTGGCCTAAGGGGGTGATTAATGTTTCAACATGTCACATTAGCAGTGGCTGGATTTTCAAAGCTTTTCTTTTCACATGGTTTAGGAGACAGATGGTATATTGTGTATGGATTTTTTTTTTTAACTAAAGTTTAAGCTGAAAGCAAGTGTTTGAATTTTCTGTTCTTAAAACTCCTTTTATAGATATAAATTTTTAACACAAGAATTTGATAACTTTTATGAAATAATATAATATTTGCTAATAATATTCCTCAACCTAAAGTATATATTGTTAAACAGGAAAGTTCTTTTAATTTTATGTATTGGTATAATAATCAAAACTGTCAAATTTGAGGAGTTGGCATTTTTCTTTATGACAAGTCTTAAATTATTTAGTGATGGTAAGAAGAAAAAGAACTGTACAATATCATATTTATAACAATCAATATAATTTAAGGAGAAACCAAATAAACCATGCTGAACAAATGCATTTAGTAACAGTAATATAGAGTACATTAATATTTCTATCCTTCAGCATTTCACTACTTCTGTCACCTTTTTTTCCCCCCTAAAGTTATGTATTCCAAATCCCATTTTAGCTACATTCACTGTGGCATGGATTTATCAGAACCATCCTCTGAAACCATGTTGATCCCTAAACATCAAGGCTATAAATGAGTGGACAGAATGGGTCAAAACACTTGTTTGTTTAGGAAGGACCCATGGAAAAACCAACACTACTTATTACAAAGTTAGCTTGAGATATTATATTATATGTAAAAGATTTGCCTACACCAATACTTTTTATCTCAGTATCATAGTTTGTTAGACTATTATCACATTTTTGGTGCAGTTATCTTAGGATGAAAATAACTATAGAAAATCATATCCAGGGGCACCTGGGTGGCTCAGTGGGTTAAAGCCTCTACCTTCGGCTCAGGTCCTGATCCCAGGGTCCTGGGATCAAGCCCCGCATCGGGCTCTCTGCTCAGCACGGAGCCTGCTTCCTCCTCTCTCTCTGCCTGCCTCTCTGCCTACTTGTGATCTCTGTCTGTCAAATAAATAAATAAAATCTTAAAAAAAAAAAGAAAAGAAAATCATATCCAAACTATAGTTACTTCTATAATTGAGAAAATCATTTTTGATCATGCAAAAAAATAATTTTATTTGAAGATTAACCAACAGATTTCTAGAGCAGTGTTTTGCAGCCCATCGTTCTTATTTGAAACCCAATTGGGCTGAAATGGTTAAAAAGTTTTCAAAATATTTTATTTTTTAATACAAGTCATTGTGGTACCTTACCTCCTGTTAAAAAGATATATTCAATACTAAAACCCAAGTGAATTCCAAAAAATTTGTAAAGTCTCCAAAGGTGGCCTTTAAAAAAATCCAATTAAGGCATATTATCTAAAAAGGTAGAATGGATTTCTAACAGTTCAAAGAACAGCTTCTTTTATAATTTTTTTTCTGTGAAAATTTGAGATGTCATCTTTCTTGGTAGCCCCATACTGAGGTCTTTGTTGTGACTGCAGTCTCTAGCTTTTATATTGATTTGTACTACTTCAACAAATGACAGAAATCTTTATTATCTACAGCCAAGCCATCTATTAACTTTTAATGTCCATTAAAACCAAAAAATTGTGAAAGAAAGCCAGTACTTCTAATTTAGCCTTTAAAAATAGAGAATTACTGAAATCTTGATTTGAGACAACCCTGTATTCAGATCTTTCTGCATTTCTTTTACATTCAAAATCAACTGCAATTGTTCAAATGCCTATTTTACTGCCAAGTTGACATTTCACCTCAGCTCTTCTTTTCTTTGCTTATTATAATTTTATTTAAAAAAATGCTTGCCATGCTGGAAATAGCAGAATATGCAGTAAGGCTAAATTAGGTGCGTGCATTTTTATTGGATGGAAACTTTCATCAAATGTCTCCTTTCATCTTGTTCTAATAATGGGTGTAAGGTGAAGCAAGGAATTCTGACTTTGATTAGAAATTGTAAGCAATAAGTTAGAATTTGCATTTGAAAGTTCCCAAAGGAAAGCGAAGGATATAGCCACTTAACTTGGACAGTAGGGGTCACTCTCATTCTTTTAAGATAAAGCCATAGGAAGATTATTAGCCACAGTTAAGACTGTTCTTAAAGCTACTTTAGGGGAACAAAGAAAGTCTTTCCCAACTCAAAACATCAATGAATGCAGCTACAAATTTGATGAACATATTGCACACACGTGCGCGCGCGCGCGCACACACACACACACACATACCCCTAACTGTATATACAGTTGAATAGAATCTACACTGAACACTTTGGTTATACTGCATTAGTCTTTGTTGATATTTCAGGGCTACTGTTATTGTAATTCCTGAGTTGGGGCAGTTTGGCTTAGAGCAAAAACTTCAAGAAATCCATGACTAGCCCACTTCATGAGTGTTATTTGCACATTGCTACCTGGTTCTTTTTGTTTTACTCTAATTGTAGGAATCTTCATACTGCTGCCGCTTCTTTTCTTTTTTTAATCACAAGTAAATCGTCATCAGAAAATTGTTTAAATTAATGTTAGACTTTAAAAAATGAAACTTTTATGGTGAATATCAATGTTGCTTTGCTATTCTTTGTGATCAGCTCAGTCTAAAATGTAAAAGAAAGGGACCAGCTACCAAGAATGGCATGACACATCATTTCGTCATGTTGTACACCAGAAAAAAAGATGAATAATATGATGTACATGTCAGTTATATCTCAAAAACATTTCTTTTTTTTTCTTTTTTTGGTAAATGGCATGACACGGTAAAATTAGTCATTCTCAAGTCTATTATTTTGTGATCCAAGGCTTTGAGGATCTCAGCATCTGGTGGGAGAGACAGATATGAAAATAACCATTTCAGTATTAGGAGTAAGGGCCCTTCTTGAAATGAGAGAGCACAGTTCTGGGGAAAAGAAGAGGAAGATAGACCTACTAAAATGAATTAGTGGCAGTTTTCCAGCCGAAAGAGGGTAGGGTCTTTCATGAATTGTGACATGCAAGGCACTAAAAATGAAAGGCAATGGAGGAAGTTGAGGGTATGAGTAGAACAAGGGAGATTGGAGCTCACAGTTCGTCATTGTTGGTGTTATATTTGGTGGCAAGGGTTATGGCAAGAGATGGAAATGAAGCAGCTCATCAAGGATTTGGTACCAATTAATTAGCGATATTTACTTAGTTCCATGGGAAGTGAGGATATAACATGATAGTATGTTGCTTTTTAAAAAAATAAGTCATAAAACTAGCGGTTTAGCTGTCCATTATCCAAAAATTATTTTTAAAAGATCAAGGTTAGATAATTTTTCCTTATAAATTCAGCACAAGTTTATTAAGTGCCTACTATGTGCTGGTTTTTTAAGCCCTAAATTTATAGGAATCAATTATGCAGATGAGAAGACTGTTCTCTTACAGCTTACCTGCTGGAGGAAGGATACGAATTACAGAGAAGTAGAAAGAGCATAATTAAGTTGATTTTAAGACAGAGCTATGGGGAATCAGTGCAGTGGGGGAAAGGGTGGTTGGGACAGGGGAGCCTTGCACAGCTCAAAGAGACAAGGTCTCTATGGAAGCAGGTAGATGAGTTGTCACGTATGTGATGAAAAGAAACCAGCTAAGTGAGGATTTGGAAGATGAGCTTTTCAGGAAGAGAGTTCAGGAAGAGAGCACAACAAGGACAAAAGCCTGAAAGGAGTTTAACATAAAACATTTTGAATATTGCAAGAATGGTTTCTCTTCCCTATTTGAAGACAGATAACACAGTGGAGCCATTATGAGTATAAAGATCTGGTGTTGATCTAATCTGAATTCAAATTTGGGTCAGCCTCTCATGGGAACTTAGACAGATTATTTATGTATTCTGATCCTGAATCAGACATGTAATGATATCACATATATTAGAAAACTTTTGTCAGTAGAAGATATAACAATGATAGAACTTAGCAGAGGGCCCCACACACAGGTAGGCAGTTAATAAATAGACTTTACCTTACCTTAACCTCTTCTGATTCATCACTTCCTCTGCAGTAGAGATCTGTGCAGGTTATTAACCCAGCATGTTTTTTTGGGTTAATCCTCAAATAACATGTGTGTTTATCTGTGTAATGAACTCTTTTTCTCACATTATTAATTCAAAATTAGATTGCTATAGAAGAAAAGCGAGTTAGTAGGAAAAAAAACCTGTTGTGCGATCTCTGCCATTCTTGACTTTTAATCATTCTCAGTATCTTTCTTAATTTAAGTGGAAAAACCCCCAAATATTTCATGTCTGTGTCAGGAAAGATCATGTTTGAGAATAAATAATATTGTAGATTTGTCAAAAATTTTTTAAGTTAAGGAACCGCCAAAACAGACTATTTCTATAGACCTGCCAATTTTGAGTGAGTCTTTTAAAAGACTTGGCTGGCTCCTATTGTTATTGCTCTACTTCTGATTTATTTGTAGACATTGCTTCTAAATAAGACTTTTCTTATCCCATAACTAAAACACTTCCTTTGGCTTCAGCATTTCCAACAATCCTGTTCTTAACTTTTCTTCCCTTCTTTTGTTGACAATATATCTCTTACTATTGAGCCTCATTGCTGATTCCCTAAACCTCTTCTTCAAAATAAATCCCCTGACCTTCTTTTTCTAAAGTCTAATGACCAAAACAGACTCCTCACCAGCCCTCCAAGTAATCTTATCTTTTCTGTCACTGCCTGTATAAATTTACTCCTGCAACAGGCAAACTGACTTCAGTCATGTTTTGTGAATACTTACCACAGAACCTTCCTTGTACAATGGTGTCCAATTTACTCTTCTTTTCTCTTTTCTCCATAACCTCCTCTTGTGTTTCTCTACAATCGACTACACAATGTATTTCTGGAATGTTACAAAGGCTGTGTAGATAAACATCCTTATTTTATGGCCTAAGTCTACATTTCACACATCTTTCCACACATATTAAAAAGATAAGCTGTTTTGGCAGAAAGGAACCTTACAAATAATGTAATTCCATCTTTATATAAAAAACTGAAATAAGAGGAATGTAGGTTATATTTAATATCTAGCTCTTCATAACCCTTATTCTATTTTCTTTGCAGTTTACAAAAGATCATTAAGTTAGAGTCTGAGGACTAGCTCCAACCAGCAGATATGCTTTCTTTGACCCTCTTAGAGAATTAAATATATTTTCAATTCTTTGCAAAGCTTAATATTATGGTATTTCTTATAAAACTCTGAATTTCTGGGTTCTCTTAGAAATCAGATGATTTGGTAATACTGGATATTCATGAATAAATGGAAGTATTTGACTAAAGCTATGTGGTAGCAGTAGTTAGTATTATTAGCAAAGTAGTGCTCTCCAATTGGCCATTTGCAATTATTCTCTAATATTTCATGCTCTTTTCTGCATTACTTATTTCTATTACTCGCCTCTCCCCCATCACAACTGGACTTCTGTCATTCTTTTTCTGAATCCAAGTGTTTTTCATTTGAGCTGATTAAAACGTGAAAAATTTGACCTAGGTCCCACATCTTTGGGGATCTAGGACTGTAAAGAAATGCCAGTCATGCAGCTTAAAGGTATACAGTTGCCTTGTGGGTATACAAGGATGCTTCAGTGGTTCAGTGCAATTCCACAAACATGTTCTGAGAGTTGTGTCTGTAAGGCACTGAACTAGGCACTTGGGTCTCATGGACAAATGAAACCATTCTCAGAGGATTTTATTTGATTATAAAAACTGGATTGAGATATCTTCAAGGATGAGTGCCATGTCTTATTTGTATCAAAACTATAGAATAACCAGTACAAGATATATTTATTTATGTTATCAATATAACATAATCATAGGAATAGGGTTTCTTCGATGAAAAGTACTATATAAAGCAAATAATATTAAAAATAATCGACAGCAGCACAAATGATGAAACTTTATTGGACCATTTGACCATTGGTTGTTATCAACTCAGATCAGTATTCCTACTAGTCATATTAAACAGAGTCCTTTAATAAGTACTTCTTTTATTTAAATGTGTGCAAACATTTCATAATAGAAACACAACCCTAATGTTTTTATGTGTTTGTATCCCTAGTGTTTACTATTATGTAAGGATTCTTAGAATTTGAAACAATTTATATATTATACAGCAAACACATTGGCATCGCTCTGATTAAACTAAACTATAATGGAAAACTATCAAACTAGCTCTTCTCTATTAATCAAACAGATGCCATTCACTCACTATTAGTAGTGTATGCAAACCAAATAATTTCCTCAATAACGATGACAGATTTTTGCAGATCTATTTACATTCTGTGGCTTACTTACCCTTTTGACTAATGGAGGTGTGTGTTAGGCATCTATTCATGCTTTGGGTAGAACCCAGTGTGTTGGGAAAAGCAATGCCATTGTTCAGCACAGGATTTTGCCTCCAATTACCACTACAATCTGGTCTACTGAGGCCACTAACATCCAGCATAATTAAGATACCAAAATTCTTTCTTTCACCACACTTTCCCTGAATGATTTCACCATATGAAAAAGAGTATATTAAAGTCATCTATAATATTTATTCTCATTTTCTCTCTAGAAGAATGGCGGGGGATGGCTGTTACAGTATGAGAAATACAGTGCTTTCCACATACCTTTTCCAAGCTCAATGAAATCATTCATACAAATAATGATACAATGAATTCTGGTAAATACAAGAGATGAGAAGACTACAAAAGGTCAAGGTATTCTCTAATCTTGTTGTTGAGTGCCAGGTGTGCGCAGTACCCTATAAACCATATTGAAGGCCTGGGACCTTGTCCCAGAGGCTCACAGACTAAATTAAAGAGTCAAGGACAATTGTATTAGCTAAGCAGGTGGTTAGCTCCAAAATAGGTTTTTTTTTTTTTCCCTAAACATCTAAATAAATTTGCCTTTTTTTTTTTTTTTTTGGCATTCTATACTTTTGTTTCTCATACTTCCATATTTTCAGAATAAAAGGGGGTTAGGCCTTGACTTTGACAAAGATCATAAAAAATTTGATTCTGTGAAAAACTTTTTGTTTTAAATGAATGTA
The DNA here is from genome assembly GCF_922984935.1 of Meles meles. Lineage (NCBI taxonomy): Eukaryota > Metazoa > Chordata > Mammalia > Carnivora > Mustelidae > Meles > Meles meles. The sequence continues at coordinate 58,709,314 of NC_060066.1, read as the reverse complement.
AAAATGGACTGGATGTATGGAAGATGGATTGCCACAAGCATGGCTAGAAAAATAGAAAGTGAAGCAAGGTTGGGATGGAGAGCTGAAGCATATAATGAATGAGTTTGAGTAGAAAAAAAGAATGTTGAGAACCTAAGTGTGGAGAGTTGATTTAGCAACACATATAAGTCTGGTTTTTTTTCAAAATGAAAATGATGGTGTGCCAAACTGAATTTTTATCTGTCTGAGGGTTGTCTAGTTCTGCCTATTATGCCCTTTTAACAAACAACAAGGGCAACCTTGTGAAAAGCATTTAATAAAATACAATTCTTGGATATTTCGCCTACCAGAATCTTTTCTGAGATTTCATTTGTATGAAAAAAAGCTTGTCCAACTCATTAGGTAGATTTACTATTATTCATTATAACTTGTAAAAGTTTTATATTTAGTAAGAAAATGAAGAGGCTGTTTACCTAAATTAAAGAGAAATCTCCCACTTGAATTATACTTTCAAATTATGATTTTTATTTGAAAGTAGTGACTGTAAAACATACAGGCATTTTTTTTCTGTAATATATGACATCTGGCCTTGTTAAAAATATTAGATTTGCAATTTCTTTCACTTTTAAAAATATTTTCTTTTGCCTTAATTACTTTAGTTTTTGAAAGAAACATCCCTGGATTCCACCTCCCAAATTATGACAAATTAGAATATGTAACAAGGATTAAACTAAATGTGTATTAGAAGAGTAATGAGGAGCGCCTGGGTGGCTCAGTGGTTTAAGTCTCTGCCTTCGGCTCAGGTCATGATCTCAGGGTTCTGGGATCGAGCCCCGCATCGGGCTCTCTGCTCAGTGGGGAGCCTGTTTCTCCCTCTCTCTCTGCCTGCCTCTCTGCCTACTTGTGACCTCTTTCTCTGTCAAATAAATAAATAAAATATTAAAAAAAAAGAAGAAGAGTAATGAATTCACTGAGGCAAGACTAATCATCATTTAGATTATCAGTATAAAATGATTAATAAATGGATTGTGTGACAAATTCTGTTGATTCTGTTTTTGCGTAGCCAAATGCTTTAGACTTAAAAATGAAAAAAAAAAAAATTCCTAAGCAGCTTATCGGAGAAAGTAATTATTCCAATTACAAACTTAAGAATTTCAAATTGCATACTTCATCAAGTTGAGCTTATTTTAACTTATTGAGTAGATTTGGTATAACAGAATAAAATAATTACTTAGTGTTTCAAATAAATGGAAAACAGTCTTATGCTTATCATTTGTTTTCTGTACAACTGCAATTATGGATAACTTTGAGGAAAATTGTTGAGAACATATCTCTAGAAAATAGTGGTCAGAAATATCCATAGTATGTTCAAGAATAAGCATTTATATAGATTTTTTTTTCCTAGTAATTTCTTTTGCCAAGATAAATTTTTTGTAGTTCTACTTTTTGGAAATCTGATTTTGAAAAACAAATGTGGAAGAGATAGGAGGGAAGAGCTGTTAGGAAGATGTTTTTTCCCAGGAAGTTCTCTGAATTGAAGCTAAACATTTGGTTCAATAGAGTTTGTCAACAAATTGTGTGTGTGTGTGTGTGTGTGTGTATTTGAACTTAATATCTCCCAATTATTTTATATGTCAAATCTTTATTAATTTCTAAGGATAATTAAGAGTAAAAACTCCAGAGTTGGATAATTTGTGTTCAACTCCTGGTTTACCTCCTAGATAATAAAGCTAAACAAATTATTAAGTTGTCCAAGACACAATCTTTTTATCTATAAAATGGTGGTAGTAACAGCACTTACTTTTTTATTGTTCTTATCATAACAATGAAGAAAGGGATGTAAAACACTGAGTACTTGAGATATTTATGCACTTAGCTGACAGTAAATATAGATTGCTACTATCATTCAGAGTTTTTTTCAGTTATTAATGCATTGTAATTTTGTCATTTTCCACTGTCTCCAACCCTCAAAAGAGTGCAGAAACTGTCCTAGGTTCATGAGTTGTCTTTTTTTTTTTTTAAATTCTGTGAAACGAAGCAAGAGAATTTAACACTATCATTAAAAAATACTTCTAGGGGCACCTGGATGGCTCAGTGGGTTAAACCTCTGCCTTCAGCTCAGGTCATGATCCCAGAGTCCTGGGATCGAGCCCTGCATCAAGCCCCGCATCGAGCCCCGCATCGAGCCCCACATCGGGCTCCCTGCTTAGCGGGGAGCCTGCTTCTCCCTCTCTCACTCCTCCTGCTTGTGCTCCCTCTCTTGCTCTCTCTCTCTCTCTCTCTCTCTCTCTCTCTCGCTCGCTGTCAAATAAGTAAATAAATAAGTAAATCTTTAAAAAAAAGTTCTAAACGAATGTTCCCTAGATGTCCTTCCTCAGTTTCTACAAATAATTCACTAAACTACAAACTTCAAAGTATCTTTTGATAGAGATTTGAGAAAGGTAGCTGCTTGGATTATTTAAAAAAATTAATATTAGTTTCACTGGCATCATGGTCTTTCTATGGCTCTTAGGAGAGTACTGAGTTATTCTAGTTGTCTGTTATACTACACAATGCTATGAAACATTATTGAGATTTTTATAGTTATTAAAATAAATTAAGAAATCATTTTCTTGCAGGTCTAGACTTTGAACTAAGTGGCACTTTATTATCCTTATTTTTCATCCTTCACTTTTTAAAACCTCATCCTTATTTTTCAGACTTATGATATGAAACTTATGTGATAATACTAATATTATCCTAGTAATAACCTGCTACCACAAGATAATAACTAGAATAACAAATGTAAAATCCAAGTCTCTGGGAGGAGGTCACTGGTCCTGGAATTAAAACATTAATGTCACAAATTGCAGTGGGGACTGAATAATGAAGAGGAGATTTTACTATTTTTAATGTTGAATCTATGATATTAAATGAAAGTAAACATATTCAAATTAAGAGCGACTAACTCTGAGCTCTGTAGTTGTGTGTAAGGCAAAATGAATTGCAGATTAATCTTGTTAATTTATTTCCTTTTAATGTTTTTAAATTTATGTCATAGTGTTCTCTAATACATCCCCTTGGGTTATTAGGGCATCAAATACTTTTATACTCAGATAGATTCTTTGCTTTACCTGAAAGAGAAATAGCAATTCAAACTTTTGTTTTAAGTGAGTCTCTAGAGGAGAGATTGAGGGCCAATTCTTACCTGTATACTTTTGACAATTTTCTTCCGGCTGACAATTTCATAAAGGAATGATGGTAGATTAAGGGAGATAGGCTGCAGGAGACGTTCTGATTTGAAACTGCTATATTTTACACAAAATTTACGACACAAAACTTTTTAATAGATATGGCTCTGAACCTTCTTCTGCAATCAGTAGCAGACATATATCACCGCCTTGCAGCTTGTGAGAAGTTAATAACTAATAATTCATGGTTGTTTTTAAAACTCCTTCTATATAAACAAGAGAAAGAAAGACAGAAAGGGATGTGAAAAAGGGCTACAAAATCATACAAGATATGGATGAGTAAGCATATTCTTATAGCTCAAATCTGGGAGATGACCTCTTAGGGAAGCCCATACCCTTCAAAGGAAACCTGAATTTCATGATGCTATTTACATTGTCTTTGGCAGTAATAACTATTCTCCAGCTATACTAGGGAAACAGGCCCAGCATATAGGAGGCAATTCATAAATATGTTTAATGGATATAAAGCATTGCTGAGTAAATTACTAGTGGGAAATTATCATTTACTCATTTAAAATATTTATGAAATTCAAATGCTGCTCTAGGCACTAAAATATAAAGAATTAATAATAACCAACCAATATCCTCGACAATTTAAATTACTTGGTTTTAACTGGTATTAATACCAAGTTAAGTACTTACTTTTTTACAATATGCTGGGTTCTAGCAACTTCACCAAACCTACGTGATTGAAAATTTTGCAACCATTTTTTCACCTTGCCCAAGTTTACAGATGGAAGAAATGCTATGGTCATAATCTGAAGCCAGGATAGTCTGTTATCAAGCCCATGCTCTTCACAATTATGCTAAACTATTGCCTATACAGATAGTCCTGTACCAATTACTTCATGTACATTGTCTAATTTACTTCTCCCTGAAATATTTTGAGGTGAGTAGAGTAGAATTATTAACTCTAATTTACAAATGAAGATATAGAAGATAAGGAATAGCTGAAGAGACCAGTCAGGACTTTATCCTACCCCTACCTTTGCTACCCAGCTCCACCTGTTTCCAGTTTGAGAACAATTTAGCTATTCCCTCCTCTGCCCTTCCCAGCTCCTGTGGGAATTAGTGCTGTTGCCCTGAAGGTGTGGTCTGCTAGGGGCCCAGAACATCCACGATATCATTTAACACCTATACACCCTCTGAGTTCAGCTCTTTCTTCATTTCCTTATGGAATTATTCCCTAGTCCCCATACGTAGGTCAAATTCTCTCATATGGTCTCAGGGCACAAAGCACTTTAATTTTGTAGCATTTCTCAGAGTTTAGTTTACTTGTGAGTAAATATAATTGTCTTCTACAGGTCTCATTCTCCATGAGGGCAGGGACCATGATCGTTTTGACCCGACATTAGATCCCAGAGGCAACTACACTAGCATTACATAGTGAAGGGACTATGAGTAGTGAAAGGAACAGGCAAGAGCTCAACTGAGTTCAAGCCAAACAAATCAGGGTTTCTTTTACACAGGACTGCTGGTGATAACAAAGTGGGGAACTTTTTCCTACTCTTCTGACTTGACCAAGATAGACGAGGCCAGAATGAGATACTTGAAATAAGAAGCATAGGATCACTAAATTGTACACCTGAAACTAGTATTACATTGTATGTTAATGGACTATAATTTAAATAAAAACTTAAAAAAAAAGGAGGGATGCTTGGATGGCTCAGTCGGTTGAGCGTCTGCCTTCTGCTCCGGTCATGATCTCAGGGTCCTGGGAGAGAGTCCCACGTCAGACTACTTGCTCAGTGGGGAGCCAGCTTCTCCCTCTGCCTGCTGCTCTCCCTGCTGTGTGTTCTCTCTCTCTCTCTTTCACTCTCTGACAAGTAAATAAATCTTAAAAAAAAAAAAAAAGGACTAGAGTTACCATATGATCCAAGGGTGCTATTGCAAGTATATGAGTGGGGCAGCCAGAGTCCTATATTTTATCATTTTGGGGACTGATTCAGGAACTAGGTCCTGGTATTGGATCTAGTTAGGCAAAAAGGCAGGGCTTGCCATTTGCATTGGCTTTCTCTATGGTTATGGTGTCAGCCTAGGGCAGCATGTAGAAACTCAAGTTGACAATGGCTCTACATAGGCTAATCATCAGCTCTTGGCAGCTTCTGAGAGCAACAGTTTGACTTGCTTGTTTCTACAAGTATATCCCAGAAAACTTCATTGTGGTATCTTCTTGCTGTCTTTTTTAGGGCTTACAATAAGTGGATTGTGGCTTTCCCTAAGTTTCCTACGTAATTGTAGTTTATAACTCAAGGTTATTGTCAACACCAAAACTAAAGAATAATTCCTCTAGGGGCAACACCAGACTGTAGTTTTTTTTTTTTTTTTTTCTTTATTTTGAGAAGATATTTGAGATCTTCTGGAGTTGTATTACTATGTAATATTTATACTACTGTATTTGTGTAATAATGTAGAGTCCCATAACCAGCTACTTGTTTTATTGATTTTCTTTCATCTTCAGGCAGAGCACCATTCTGTTAATATTCTGCTAGTTAAGACTGAGTTACCCTATTATCCAAGGGTGCTATTGCTAGAGTTTACATTGTTGTTGTTATTTTAATTTACAAAATATCTTTTCCCTTTTATACATTAAAGAAAATTATTCATGAAGTGTTCAATGATTTAAATTTCCAAGAGAAACATTGCCAGAAAGCTTTTAGAAATAGGCTATGGCATAACTTATTATTACTAGAAAATGACATGGAGTAAAAACAACATATTGTCCAGTACAAAGTGTTTCTAAGAGCTTATACATTTATAAAAACCATATTTTCTGAAATAATTTCCCCTCTTTAAACAAACATATTGCCACAAACAAAAACAAAAGTTGATAAAATTCTGCTGATGAATTGCGACTGGTTGGGCAAATGTTAGAGACTTGAATGCCAACTGCAGCAGCCTGGATGTGATTCTCAGTCCCAAACCTAAGCTTCAGCTTTCAGGAGGCTGGGAACAGTCACGTGAGATGTGTGGATGACTCTCTGGCCTTCCTGCTCTTATGGCGAAGTTCACGCCCCTCCGTCAGCTTCCTAGAACTTCAGAGCCATAGAAGACCACTAAGTGAGAACAGAAGAGAAATACACAGAAACGGTGGCAGAAGCTCCACGTTTTCTTCTCAGAACCAGCAGAGAATGAAGGTCTGCAAGGGTTTACACTGCAAAAGAACCCTTCATCTCAGTCTCCCTAGCCATCAACACAGTCCTCTTTGGTAAAAGAGAAATGAAAGTCTGGCATGGGATGGACTCCAAACATCTGTATTCCGATGGAGCAAATCTAACCTGTCTGAATCAGAGAACCTTGAGAAACCTCTTCAATTACAGAAATTATATTATGTTTAATATAATCAATCACAGTATCATTTGGTCTCAATCAGACCTAACACTTCATTTCTTTTTTTAAAGATTTTTTTTTAATTTATTTGACAGACAGAGATAACAAGTAGGCAGAGAGGCAGGCAGAGTGAGAGGAGGAAGCAGGCTCCCTGCTGAGCAGAGAGCCAGATGCAGGGCTCGATCCCTGGACCCTGGGATCATGACCTGAGCCGAAGGCAGAGGCTTTAACCCACTGAGCCATCCAGGCACCCCTAACACTTCATTTTTATAATAAATATTTTGCAATAAAATTCATTTGTATTTTCAGTACCAATATATGTGATTAAATAAAAAATAATTGAATATCACAACTATAAAGGTGAAATATAGAATAAAACAATGTTTAATAAAATAATATATTTTTAATTTGCAGAAGCCTGGTCATGACTATGATGAAAGACATAAGTAATCAGAGGCTAGAACTTATATGTAGAAATTCATGAATATGACAATTATAGATAAGATCTATATGGGCATGTTTACTGATAACTCAGATCACATGGGCAACATTAACTTTAAGGACCTGTTATTCAAAATGGTGATTAACTCTTGGTAAAATTTCAAGTAGGACAAAGTACAATCTTCCATTGATTTACTTGGTAGATATACTTCTGGAAATTTCAATGTATATTAAAAATTTGTTCCAAATATTTTCTGTTTATATGTAAAATGGACCTGATTTTTTTTAATTTGTTTATTTTCAGTGTAACAGTGTTCATTGTTTTTGCACCACACCCAGTGCTCCATGCAGTACGTGCCCTCCCTATTACCCACCACCTGGTTCCTCAACCTCCCACCCCCTGCCCCTTCAAAACACTCTGGTTGTTTTTCAGAGTCCATAGTCTCTTATGGTTCATCTCCCCTTCCAGTTTCCCTCAACTCCCTCTCCTCTCCATCTCCCCATGTCCTCCGTGTTCTTTGTTATGCCCCATAAATAAGTGAGATCATACGATACTTGACTCTCTCTGCTTGACTTATTTCGCTCAGCATAATCTCTTCCAGTCCCGTCCATGTTGCTACAAAAGTTGGGTATTCATCCTTTCTGATGGAGGCATAATACTCCATTGTGTATATGGACCACATCTTCCTTATCCATTCATCCATTGAAGGGCATCTTGGTTCTTTCCACAGTTTGGTGACCGTGGCCATTGCTGCAATAAACATTGGGGTACAGATGGCTCTTCTTTTCACTACATCTGTATCTTTGGGGTAAATACCCAGCAGTGCAATTGCAGGGTCATAGGGAAGCTCTATTTTTAAATTCTTGAGGAATCTCCACACTATTCTCCAAAGTGGCTGCACTAACTTGCATTCCCACCAACAGTGTAAGAGGGTTCCCCTTTCTCCACATCCTCTCCAACACACGTTGTTTCCTGTCTTGCTAATTTTGGCCATTCTAACTGGTGTCAGGTGGTATCTCAATGTGGTTTTAATTTGAATCTCCCTAATGGCTAGTGATGATGAACATTTTTTCATGTGTCTGATAGCCATTTGTATGTCTTCATTGGAGAAGTGTCTGTTCATGTCTTCTGCCCATTTTTTTTGATATGATTATCTGTTTTGTGTGTGTTGAGTTTGAGAAGTTCTTTATAGATCCTGGATATCAGATGCTTTTGTCAAAAGACAAATGCTTTTGTCTGTACTGTCATTTGCAAATATCTTCTCCCATTCCGTGGGTTGCCTTTTTGTTTTGTTGACTGTTTCCTTTGCTGTGCAGAAGCTTTTGATCTGGATGAAGTCCCAAAAGTTCATTTTTGCTTTTGTTTCCTTTGCCTTTGGAGACATATCTTGAAAGAAGTTGCTGTGGCTGATATCGAAGAGGTTACTGCCTATGTTCTCCTCTAGGATTCTGATGGATTCCTGTCTCACATTGAGGTCTTTTATCCATTTTGAGTTTATCTTTGTGTATGGTGTAAGAGAATGGTTGAGTTTCATTCTTCTACATATTGCTGTCCAGTTTTCCCAGCATCATTTATTGAAGAGACTGTCTTTTTTCCACTGTATATTTTTTCCTGTTTTGTCGAAGATTATTTGACCATAGAGTTGAGGGTCCATATCTGGGCTCTCCACTCTGTTCCACCAGTCAGTGTGTCTGTTTTTATGCCAGTACCACACTGTCTTGGTGATCACAGCTTTGTAGTAAAGCTTGAAATTGGGTAACGTGATGCCGCCAGTTTTTTTTGTTGTTGTTGTTGTTTTTCAACATTTCCTTAGCAATTCAGGGTCTCTTCTGATTCCATACAAATTTTAGGATTATTTGCTCCAGCTCTTTGAAAAATACCGGTGGAATTTTGATCAGAATGGCATTAAAAGTATAGATTGCTCTAGGCAGTATAGACATTTTAACAATGTTTATTCTTCCAATCCAAGAGCATGGAACAGTCTTCCATCTTTTTGTGTCTTCTTCAATTTCTTTCATGAGTGTTCTGTAGTTCCTCGAGTACAGGTCCTTTACCTCTTTGGTTAGGTTTATTCCCAGGTATCTTATGGTTCTTGGTGCTATAGTAAATGGAATCGATTCTCTAATTTCCCTTTCTGTATTTTCATTGTTAGTGTATAAGAAAGCCACTTATTTCTGTACATTGACTTTGTATCCTGCCACGTTACTGAATTGCTATATGAGTTCTAGTAGTTTGGGGGTGGAGTCTTTGGGGTTTTCCATATAAAGAATCATGTCATCTGCAAAGAGAGAGAGTTTGACTTCTTCCTTGGCAATTTGGATACCTTTTATTTCTCTTTGTTGTCTGATTGCCATTGCTAGGACTTCTAAAACTATGTTGAACAAGAGTGGTGAGAGTGGGCATCCTTGTCGTGTTCCTGATCTTAACGGGAAGGCTGCAAGCTTTTTCCCATTGAGGATGATATTTGCTATGGGTCTTTCATAGATAGATTTTATGAAGTTCAGGAATGTTCCCTCTATCCCTATACTTTGAAGCGTTTTCATCAGGAACGGATGCTGAATTTTGTCAAATGCTTTTTCTGCATCAATTGAGAGAGCCATGTGGTTCTTCTCTCTTCTCTTATTGATTTGTTCTATCACATTGATTGATTGCGAATGTTGAACCAACCTTGTAACCCAGGGATGAATCCCACCTGGTCATGTGGATAATCTTTTTAATGTGCTGCTGGATCCTGTTTGCTAGGATCTTGTTGAGAATCTTAGCATCCATATTCATCAGTGATATTGGTCTGAAATTCTCCTTTTTGGTAGGGTCTTTGCCTGGTTTGGGGATCAGGGCTTGCTGGCTTCATAAAAAGAGTCTGGAAGTTTTCCTTCTGCTTCAATTTTTTGGAACAGCTTCAGGAGAATTGGTGTTATTTCTTCTTTGAAAGTTTGGTAGAATTGCCCAGGGAATCCGTCAGGTCCTGGGCTCTTGTTTTTTGGGAGGTTTCTGATCACTGCTTCAATCTCATTACTAGATATCGGTCTATTCAGGTTGTCAATTTCTTCCTGGTTCAATTTTGGGAGTTTATAGTTTTCCAGGAATGCATCTAGGTTTCCAGGAATTTCATCAAGTTGCTTAGCTTATTGGCATATAACTGTTGGTAATAATTTCTGATGATTGTTTCTATTTCCTTGGTGTTAGTTGTGATCTCTCCCTTTTCATTCATAATTTTATTAATTTGGGCTTTCTCTCTTTTCTTTTGGATTAGTGTGGCCAATGGTTTATCGATCTTATTGATTCTTTCAAAAAACCAGCTTCTAGTTTCATTGATACGTTCTGCTGTATCTCTGGTTTCTACCTCATTGATCTCTGCTCTAATCTTGATTATTTCCCTTCTTGCATGTGGAGTTGGTTTGATTTGTTGTTGATTCTCCAGTTCTTTAAGGTGTAGAGACAGCTGGTGTATTGTGGATTTTTCAATGTTTTTGAGGGAGGCTTGGATGGCTATGTATTTCCCCCTTAGAACCGCCTTTGCTGTATCCCATAGGTTTTGGTCCGAAGTGCCTTCGTTCTCATGGGTTTCCATGAATTGTTTAAGTTCATCTTTGATCTCCTGGTTGATCCAAGCATTCTTAAGCAAGGTGGTCTTTAGCTTCCAGGTGTTTGAGTTCCTTCTGAACTTTTCCTTGTGATTGAGCTCCAGTTTCAAAGCATTGTGATCTGAGAATATGCAGGGAATAATGTCAGTCTTTTGGTATCAGTTGAGTCCTGCTTTGTGATCCAGTATGTGGTCTATTCTGGAGAAGGTTCCATGTGCACTTGAGAAGAATGAGTATTCTGTTGTTTTAGGGTGGAATGTTCTGTATATATCTATGAGGTCCATCCGGTCCAATGTTTCATTCAATTCTCTTATTTCTTTATTAATTTTCTGCTTTGATGATCTGTCTATTTCTGAGAGAGGCATATTAAGATCTCCTACTATTATTGTATTCATATCAATATGACTCTTTATCTTGATTAATAGTTTTCTTATGTAATTGGGTGCTCCCATATTGGGGCCTTAGATATTTACAATTGTTAGATCATCATCGTGGATAGTCCCTTTAAGAATTATGTAGTGTTCTTCTGTATCTCTGACTACAGTCTTTAGTTTGAAATCTAATTTATCTGATATAAGAATCGCTACCCCAGCCTTCTTTTGAGGCCCATTGGCATGAAAGATGCTTTTCCATCCCTTCACTTTCAGTCTGGGTGTATCCTTAGGTTCAAAATTGGTCTCTTGTAGACAACATATGGAGGGGTCCTGTCATTTTATCCAATCTGCAACCCTGTGTCGTTTTATGGGTGCATTTAGGCCATTCACATTGAGAATGATTATTGAGAGATAGGTTTTTATTGACTTCGTGTTATCTTTGAAGTCTTTCTGTCTGTAGATTGTTTCTATATTTCTGTTCAATGATATTCTTAGGATTTTTTCTCTTTTTTTGGACCCCCCTTAATATTTCCTGCAGTGTCGGCTTGGTGGTCGCATAGTCTTTTAAACCTTGGTGGTCTTGGAAACTCTTTATCTCTCCATCCATTTTGAATGTCAGTCTTGCTGGATAGAGTATTCTTGGCTTCATGTTCTTCTCATTTAGTACTCTGAATCTATTTTGCCAGCCCTTCCTGGCTTGCCAGGTCTCTGTGGACAGGTCTGACGTTATTGTAATGGGCTTTCCTCTGTATGTAAGGAGCTTCTTTGCCTAGCTGCTTTTAAGAGGGTCTGTCTTGAAACATAATTCCTCATTTTAACTATAAGGTGTTGCGGGGACTTTCGAGAATCTAAAATCTTGGGAGGAAATCTCTCTGCCTCTAGTACATGAACGTTGTTTCCATTCGTGAGATTGGGAAAATTTTCATAGACAGCTTCTTCCACTATATCTTCTAGACTTCTTTCTCTCCCCCCCCCCTTTCGGGATTCCAATAATTCTGACGTTAGAACATTTCATGGCATCATTTATTTCCCTGATTCTGTTTTCATGGCTTCTGAGCTGTTTGTTCCAGGCTTCCTCCTGATCCTTTCTCTCTATCTGTTTGTCCTCCAGATCACTAATTCTATCTTCTGTCTCAGTTACCCTAGCTTTTAGAGAATTTAGATTAGATTGGAACTCATTGAGAGCATTTTGAACATCATCCCTGGTGGCTTTCAGTTCTGCCCTAATCAATTCCATTTGGTCATCCATGGCTTTCTCCAACCTAGCTATTGTCTGGATAATTGTTAGCCTGAATTCCTTTTCCGACATATTGTCTATGTCGATAGCCATTAGCTCTGTTGCAGAAGGCCCATCCTCTGTATTTTTCTTCTGTTGGGTATTCCTCCTCCTAGTCATTTTGGTAAGAGATGACTGAACAGATGCAGCTGGATGTATCGAATGTGGTGCAGTCAAGGTACACTCTGGAACGCTTCTGTGCATTCAGGGTTCCCCACCCAAATGAGAGAAAGAAAAAAAGAAAAAGAAATAGAGAAGAAGAAAGAAAAAAAAAAAGGAAAAGAAAAACGGAAAAAAAATGAGAGAGAGAGAGAGAGGGAGAGAGACAGGAAATAAAGGGAAGATAAAAGAGAAGGCTCAGCCCAAATGGGCCCCAAGGTAAGATTTATGAAGTATACAAACAAAAACAGACAAACAAAAAGACTGATAAAAGTATATGACAAGAGAAAAAAATATATATATAAGCAAAAAAATGGAAGAACCTCATCAGAGAGAACCCCAAGTATAAGATTTATATACTATTAGGACAAACACATTCATAGAAACACTGGCAGAAGGAAAAATTGGGAGAGTGGTTATAAATTCTCAGTGTGGGTGAGGAAGGTTATTTTGATTCTTCCTGGATGTATCTTGATGTTTTTGTTAAGGGACTCAACTTTCCTAAGTTACAGGGGGATTAAAAACTGGCTTGCCTATAGGGGTAGCATTGATTGGGGAAAGGGGATTACTTTGAAGTTTAACTCTATATGTATATTAGAAAATAAAAATTAAAAAAGAATAAACTAGACTAAACTAAGTTAAAATAAAAAAAATTAAAAAAATAGAAAAGCAAAAGAAAAACATGGGTGTATGTATCAAAAAGTTCGGGTTAGAAGGTTATTAAAGAATTTGATGTACTGGACATCTCAGTGTGATGGTAAATAGGTTAAAAAAATTATCTGTATGTATTAAAGAAAAAAAAAAAGAACCAGAATATTGGTAAAGACTTAAAAATAAAAGTTGTATTTATGAAGTAGTGGTGGTTGTTCTTTTGTAGTCTTCTTCTTTTTTTTTTTCTTCCTTCCTGGTTGGTCTTCTGGGGGAGGGGCCTGCCACGTGGGTTTTCAGACAATGATGTTCCCTGAGTTAGGTCCTTCCACTCCCCTCAAGGGGGTGGGCTCTGAGGAAACTGTTTTTTTTTTTCAGGCTTTTGTTCTCTGGGAGTTTTTATGTTCTTTCATCTGTTTTCTCTTGCCTTGACAGCTTTTGATGGTTTTGGGAGGTTTAGAGGAGAGCAAACTGCACCCAGACCTCCCTCTCAGAGAGAAGCCTCAGAATGCTCTGCAGAGCTGCTGGCAGAGTCGGTTCTGAGTCAGGGTCCCTGGGGATGCAGGAGCTCCTCGTTGTACCCAATACCCGGGCAGCAGCGGCTGTCTGGGCAGCTCCAGACCTCCAGAGAGGTTCCAAGCAGAGATCACACACTGAGATTTTCCCGCTGTCCCTGACTGGGAATGTCTGTTTTTTCCGGATGGCAGAGCTCCCGGCTAGCACCTGTGCGCACCTCTCCCAGGGGTGGGTGTGGGACGTGCATGTTTCAGGAATGCCGTCTCGCCAGGCTCCCAGCCCCGCACGGGAGCTGGACCCCACGCGTTCTCCAGGCACACTGGCGGCTCAGGCGCGCTGGCGGCTCATGGACCGTGACCTGATTTCTCCGCCGAACTCTCTCTGGCTCAGCGCCAGGGGAGGCTGTCCTGGGTCTGGGGACTTGGGCCCCTGTCCCTAACTGCCCCGATTCCCACAATTTCCCCCCCGTGATCCTTTGCTCTTTTTTTTTTTTTTTTTTTTTGAGTGCTTTCAACCAGACTCCAAGTTAATGCTGGTCCCCAGATGCAGGGCACTCTTGTATGGGGGTATTACTTTCCAATCGGTCACCTCTGGTGGCTCCCTCCCCCTTTCGTTTATCTTCCGATATCAGTCCAATGTTCCCACTCTGCTTTACCTGCCACTGGCGTCTTGTGCTCCTGTAGAGATCCAGACGTGTATAATTCTGATCTCAGGCTGATTTCAATGGTGGTCGGAGTTCTTTGGTAGGTAATCAGCTCACTTTAGGGTACAGGTTGAAATGGCGCCTCCTCCTACTTCCCCGCCATCTTGACTCCCCCCTGGACCTGATTTTTTAAAAATATTTTATTTATTTATTTGAAAGAGAGAGGTCTCAAGTAGGGAGAGAGGCAGGCAGAGAGAGAGGGGGAAGCAGGCTCCCTATTGAGCAGAGAGCCCAATGCAGGGCTCAATCCCAGGACCCTGAGATCATGACCTGAGCCAAAGGAAGTTAACCCTCTGAGCCACCCAGAAGCCCTAGACCTGATTTTTAAGATAAAGTTAATTTAAACAGATTATCCACATAGATATGTGTATATCTATCTGGTGAAACATTTAAAAATTGTGTGGCACTATCTATTACCTTTATTGGAGGGCACTGTACATCTTAAACTCCTACCACCTAAATGATACATTATGTCTCATCATTGTTACAATCTAAAATGTAACCATAGATTTCCAAATCACAAATTGAGAATAATGGTTGAGAACCACTGTTTTTGATCCTCTGAGATGCTTATTAGTCTAATGCATGTACTCAGATTGTCTGCTGAAGATCCAGAGAGGAAACTCTTTGTTAGTTGCAAGAGATCCTTGGACCCATAAAACTCAACAAATACCTTTATATATAAAAGTGTATGCTGTACAATATGAAAATTTTGGATGATTTTTGAATGTATATAGTAGGTCCTGTCATAATTTATAAACTAACAAATTTAAAATGATTTTGCTATTTGTGACAAATTTTTTGATTATATATTTCATTAGCTCAGGAATAATTAAAAATATCTATAATGTGGGAGACCAAGAATATTTCCTCAAGTAGAAGGATGTGTGGAAAGCAAAAAATGTAGTTTTGAAGTGCAAGCAATAATTGGATGAAAAGTTGATTTATTGTCAACAATATATAAAGATAATAATATCAAGGTGAGGGCCAGAATAAAAGGCAAGGAATCATGCTATAATGGCCAAGTTTGTAGCTGATAAATGGAGGCCATGCTGTAACAGCTGACAAGTTGGTTAGGAGGTAGATCAGCAGCCAAAGTGCCCTAAAGGCTGTCAGAAATGCTATTGATTAGCCAATGATCAATTTTATCAATGTTAGTAGGGTGGAGAGGGCAAATTGCTTTCCTCTCTTTTTTAATGTCTCATTGCCCTCACAGCTTATGGATACATTTAAACTTTTTATAAACTACTTTAAACAATGCACCATCTTAATAACATCAGTATATTTGCTATCAAATACATAAAGCTATTTAGTTGGCTTTGCATCCAAAATGTGACAAGTTGACTAACTGATGCTTTATTTCCTGACTGGTTTTACTTACTATTAAGCACTTTGTAGCAGGTATCTTTCCGTATTTAGCTTATTTCAGTTACAAATTATCCTGTCCTGAAAGTGTTATCATGCCCATTTACAAATAAGAAACCTGGAGACTCAAGGAACTTGTGTATTCCTTGGGGTCAAACTTAAGAATGCCAAGAATTACCTTGATCTTAACATGAGATCAGAGTGATTGATTCAGGGAAGCCTCAAACAGTGAATGAGAAGTTCTGATTTGTCTCATCTAGAAGAGAACTATTAAAGCCTTTCTGAAAAGCTGATCAAGTCTGTGAGTAATTCAATTGCTAAGACTTTTGTTTTGAAGTTCCTCTGTTTCTCTCTTCCACCCTTTCTGGTATGCCCCAAAAGAAGATAAAAAGGCACAAAAGATGAACTACGTGCATATTTCACAACAGACATTTTTTAGTGATGATTTTAGGTCGAGGCTTTGCAATGAGGGCTAAAATAAATAATAATGAAAATAAAACAGTAGAAGTTGTCAGAGTTGATGTCACTTAAATCATGTCAAACTCAATAAATGGAGAATTCCACATCAGTGAATGGTCATTTTTAAAGGTGATGGTCATTTCTGTAAATTGACAGCAGTTGAGTCAGCATGAAAACAAAATGAGGAGGGGTTGCCAGGTTTATTTTGTAGACATGCTGAATGTTGAATTCTGCTGAAGTAATTTTTTAGATTTTATTTCTCTAGAAAACAGTTGATCCAATTTCTAGTCTTCTCAGCTTTCTAAATTGACAAATAGAAGCATGTCTACAGCCAGAATCATGCAGAAGAAATATTTATGCTTAGTGCTAGAGTCTTTTAAAGATTTTTGAATGTTTGACTCAGAAAACAAATAGAGTTATGAAAAGTTGGGTCAGAGTTAAGAAGGAAGTAATTTTTTTTTTTTTTCCAGAATCTTGTTCCAAAGCAATTACATTTGGACTTGAGTGTACATGTCAAGAGTAGTGAGTTTTGGATTACTTCCTAATAGTCCTGAGTTTATGTTATTTTTGTGAATATTAGGCTTAGTCTAATGCCTACATCATGTTCTTTTCATTTCAGAGTATTTTTTGTGAATGATTTTGAACTTTGCCTTTCCCTCCAAAAGAACTTTGTCTTAATATATCAAAAAGCTCATATAAATAGAATGTTACTTAATAATATTTTAAAGTTAGGCTTATTTGTATAATTTAGGGAATCATTAGTTTGGTTGGTATTGAGTAGGAATAGCTGTTGGACAATTTTTGTCAACAGTATGAACAGCATAACAGAACGTACATTTCTCCAAATTTTATTTGGTCATTACTTCCTAGTCAGCATTTAAAAAGCCAGCTTATTATTTATTCTCCTATTTTTCCTCATAATAGTCTTATTATTATGAATGACATCACCCTATTTCCAGGCAAACTGCAACTCTTCTGTCTAATTTCTCTTTGCTTTTTATTCAATCACTTTCCATGTCCTGGGCTTTCTACTTTTACAACTCCCCGGATGCTCTCCCTCCATTCCTGATTATACCACCTGAATTTAGACCCAAGGATGGCTTCACCAAGCTTGCACATCACTGACAGTTAATTTTCCTATAACGTGACAACTATTTGCTCAAAACACAATCTCTAATAATTTCCTGTTGGATATAATTTAAAGGACTTAGCCTGATATGTGATTTCTGCTATAAATTATTGTCCAATAATTTCAGACTTATCACCTCTTCCCTTTAGCTTTCCTTTAAGTTCATTACTTTTTCCTGAAGTGGAGTTCCAGCGGGGATGCCCATCAGAAATTGCTGAAGCCAAATATTGGATTCAGGGAGTTCCCAGGCAGTCCGGCACTCTCCTGTGAACTCATACTCATCAGTGCTAAGATCAGTTCCATCTCAGCATTTTATAAGGATCTTCAGAGGTTGAGATTTTTTTCAAAAGATTTTCCAAGATCAAACCACATAAAATTTTAACAAGAATCTTACTAGATTTTTTTTTTTTTTAGTTGACACAGATGATGTTTTGATTTCATGTCCATGAATGAATCACTTGGCTTTACCCTGCTTGGGATGGGGAAAGTATGATTTTTAGCTGTATTCCCCATCAGGATATGGATAAATATGAAGCTCTGGCTGGGACAATTTGATATGAGGCTTCAGCTTCTTCAAGCTGCTAGGCAGCATGAGTCACTGATGGCTGTAGTGTGCTCTGTACTCCATTGCTTGTCTCTGTGTGTGTTTTCATCATTCACACAGCAGTGGGTGTATGAATGACTGCCTCAAGGACTTCCGTGAGTGCTTATATTCTGTTGAGGTGAAAAGTCTTCCTGAAAGAGAAAAATTCTTCCTTCCCCTGGCAGAGTAAAATGGAATTAAAGTTAATGTGTGTGTGTGTGTGTGTGTGTGTGTGTGTGTGTGTGTGTGTGTTCATACCAAAATTTGATCAGAGAAAGCTAATCAAGCTTTCTGTGATTGACTAAATGTATATACATAGCTGTCAGAGTATTATGTTTTCAAGAAGTATTTCAGATTGTGGATATGAAAATAGGTGAGTCTAGAAATGTTGGTTATTATTTGTTTTTAGCTCCTTAGATTCTATAAAGTTTTTTAGCTCCTTAAATTCTATAAAGGTTTTCTTATTTATTATTACTCCTTTCTGAAATCTAAGTTGGCTTTCAATTTTTTCTATAGTTTGCCAGAAATGAAATAGTTTAATAACTTAATCATTGCTCTAGCTTGATATTTATTTCATCCTTCTTCCTTGAGATATGCAAATATACTTCTCTTTGCTAATATCTTTTCTCCATTCTCTAGTCTGAAAGCTGATGCAAAGAAGTCATTAAAATTGATAGCAATATCCACCACTTCGGTGAATAAATTACACTTCCATTTCATGGAGGACCCATTATCTCCAGTCCTGACCCCTTCTTACTTCTCTGCTTGAAAGGATCCTGATTCATCTGAAACTCTTGTACAATCTCCGTTTCATTTTCTACCCTTAATTTTCTTATCATATTTTTTACACTTTTAACTTCATTCAGTCACCTCAGTGCTTCTCTACAGCTCATGTTTTATCCTGTACATTTTCTTCTTTCTTGGCTTTGATTAGTTTTTGGACTCTTCCTCTTTGCCACACTGACTTTTTATTCTAACAAAAATCATATTTATTCCTAGGTGATATGCATAGCCCTTGAACATACTTTAATTCACCCGTTAGCATATTTCATTTACTATTTCTCAAAGTCTTTTACCTTTCTCCCTTTCTTTTTCATTTGGTTAGGATATATGTCTCTACTTAAAATTTATTTTTCTTTCTATTAAAAATCATACTTTTGCCTTTTCTGAATTCCTTCGGTTGTTCTGTTGGCCTAACCCCAAATCCAACTTTATTACTCTGATTTCACTGTTATATACTTTTTTTAATCTGTAATAATATCTCCTATTACTTAAACTACTTTTGGAATTACAAAGAAAGCACACTTTCTTGGCCTTTGAAAAATGTGAGAAAGTATTGTAAGCAGAAAAGTGGTAAATGCAGGAAACACTGTGTTGGTAGAATCTTTGTTGAAACTTTCAGCTTTGAACTTCATACACAGAAAACCATTAAATGCTGGGATAATAGAACCAGTTTCATTGTATCCCCTTTGTTTGGCTATCTCTGTGCTTTATCAGTCCCCATAGAATATAGGACTGGAGGGGGTCTCCAGAGGTCATTTAATCTATTGCTCTATGGCCTAAAGGTTCTAAGGCCTCATAAGCTCTACAAGATACCTTTTCACTTTAGTTCTTACCAGTTTAAATGGTATTTGGAATTCTTGGTAAATATTTGGGAAGGTCACAAATGTCATAAGGAAGAAAGAAGTTGTATAGAAGAAATTATAGAAATGCCACCTACTATAAATTTTGAACATGAAGTTGTTAGAACAATCAAAGCATTTAACAATTAAAAGTATAGGTCTCTGTCTTACTGCAGAGTTTTGGTACAAACCAAGACAACAGATTTTAGTGGTTTGATATGTTTCATAAGGATGGATATTCTCAGAACTAGTAAAAATATAGACTTTTATGTCATATGGGCAAAAATGAGTCAAATGTATTGAGAATAATGAATCTATTTACATTCTATACTATACACCACTGCCATCCATTTCAGATGTGATGACCTATTCTTTCCATCAGATTAGTATTCTAAGAAACAGGAATGATAGTGGAAGTTCTTGCACAAATGCAAATACAGGGTCATTATAGATTCAACTAAATAATAATAATTTAAAAATGAGTCATTCTGATACTAACAGTACTTCTGACTCAGTCTCTGATTCATATTATTAAAATGCCATCTGTTTCCAAGACCAACTTTTCAACTGGTATTTAGAGAGATAGGGTGGGGTAGATTGAATAACATCTAATTGTTTTTATGGATGAAATAGTTGCCAAATTCCGATCTCTACATATTCAATAGTTTCAATTTTAGGAAGACTTAGTCATTCTTTAGTGATTCATTGACAAAAGTAACAACAAAAAAATAAATTAACACTAGACCAAACAACAATGGCCATCACTTTCAACCGAAATATCAAAATAAGTCTTGTATTACTCACTTTATATACTTAGATAATTTAAATTCTATAGAATTAAAAAGAAAAGACATTATCACTTCAAGAGTTATTAAGAATTTCAGGAGTGGTGTGGAAATGATTTGGAATGAATGCATGCACATCAATATAAATGATGAATAGATAACTTACTGTGGTAGATGTGTTCATTTAGAGGCAACCAAATTATTGAAATTCAAGGGAATACACATAAACATCCAGCAGTTGAGAATGATTAACAAACAACAATGAACAAAAACTGGAGAAACATGAAATCCTCATGTGGAGATAATATTAAAACTTTCTGACATAGAAACAAAATGTAGGCATTTAATATATGTTTGATATCCATGTTAACATCCTTTTGGCTTTAAGGCGGTGCCTGGGTGGCTCAGTGGGTTAAGCCTCTGCCTTCAGCTCAGGTCATGATCTTGGGGTCCTGGGATCGAGCCCCACATCGGGCTTTCTGCTCAGTGGGGAGCCTGCTTCCCTTCCTCTCTCTCTGCTCTCTGCCTACTTGTGATCTCTGTCTGTCAAATAAATAAATAAAATCTTAAAAAAATAATCCTTGGCTTTATGAAAGCTTCTGATATAGATATTGAAGATACTATTTTAACATGAGCATGTTTGTAACAAAATATTTCATTTATCAAAGGAGAGTTTTGAATTAAAGGCTAATCCAACCTATGAAGAAAATAGGTGACAAATTCCAAGACAATTTGGAATAGTACCTATGTTACCCTAAATAAAAACAACCATGATCAAACCAAAAAAATAAGTTTTATGTTATAAACACATAGTTTTTGGATCACCCCAAATAATTCCATTTATTTTACTTTATTAACAGTAGTTTAGATAAGGCCCTGTCACTTATTTATTTTACAACTGGGGGAATCTTCCTTAAATTCTTGGATTCATTGCTTGTCTGTATAGTCAGATAATGATGTTTACCTTGAAGGACTGTCATGAGAATTAAATGGATTAATGCTTAATATAAATTATATAGAACAGTAGGTGGCATTTATTAGATGAACAATACATTATAGCTCTTCACCACATCGTCATTATCATTTATGCCCTAAACAACTGTCATTGTTTCCTTGCTAGGCAATGGTCTTGAATCTCCTCAATACCATCCTACATGCAATTTTCAAATTAATATTTCCCAAACAACATGTCAGTTGCATCGTGTCCCTGGTCCCAGTCATCTTCACATGAAATTAAATTTTAATGACTTCGCCTGACCCTCATATTTTCCTATGTTGTTACACTGCTCCACTTCTCTAGAGTAATGTTTCCACATATTCCATAAGCAGCAACCAAACTGCACTCTTATTCTAGCACATATTTGATCTTTTCTCACCTGTATGCTTTGCTCACACTATCCACTCTAGTGTTCCAGGTGGCATCATGGAATATGTGCTAGCATTTGCCTTTTTTATTCACAAATTAATGTCCTGCCCTTTCCCTCTTCTGCACTGCATTATAGGGAACTACATTTCCCAGATAGCCTGAACAGCTAATTTCTGAGTCAAACTAACCAATGAGAGGCACTATAGGAAAACTGGAAGGTGAAAGGAGGGAAAAAGTAAGAGCATTTCTTTCTTTCTTCTTTTTGTCTCTATAGCAAATCCAGCATTTCCTTCATGTTCCCTGATTCAGCAAGAGAACTCTTTGCTCTATGCTTTTTTCTGGAGATTCTAACAAATTTTGGTTAGATATAAGAAGACCTCAACCTGTATTGGAAATTGCTGGACTAGGGGTAACCCAATTTCCCCCAAAGCTTTTCCATCTGCGGAATAAATGTAGTTAGTCTCTGGCTAAGCTATCTGTTTCCCTCCACCCTTCCCTCTAACCTGGAGTTAGCATTCAGAGATTGGTGTTCTCAGAAATAGCTGCATTGAGTTACTCGTTTTGCGCCTGAGCACTTCCCTCACCTGAATATCCATTTTCCTGTTTGAGCTCTCTTAGGCTGAAGAACTTGGAGTAGTTTCTTTTTCCTGACAGGACCATGACTGTTACAAAGTTCCATAGATTTGGATTTAAATACTGTCTTTGTGATGCTGGGGAAGCTAATTTTCTGAGCCTCAGTTTCTTCAAAGACAACCTAATAGTGTTTTGTGGGGATTAAATAAAAACGTGTGTGAAAACAGGTGATATTAGTTATACTTGGGTTTTCACCCTCATTTCTTTATGTTCTGAATGCTTTAAGCACATAAGTGCTGAAATTAGTTAATTTTTGAATGCCAGCGAATAAAGAAAAATCTTTGACAATGTTTATCCTTCAGAAGCATCTTATTATTCATACCATTTATACTCTGAAATTGTCTTATTATTAATTAGAATCTTAAGGTGTTTTAGTATTAAGCATTATTAGGTAGATTTAATGGATCCTCAATAACCATTGTATAATAAATGTCATTTTCTAGGTAAATATACAAGGTCCTCTTCCAAGAAAATATTATGTGGCTCAGGGAATGTGTGCCAGGTGAATATGGATGAACTGAGGGCAAAACAATTCCATAAGTCCCAAGGGAGACAAATAACAGGAGGAGTGGGGAATTTGTTGGATAAACATTAAGGTCAGGGGATTAGAACAAGGCATCAGAAGGAACTTTCCAATTACTAAGGATTTTCTGTTTCTGCCCTCAGTCTGAACAAAGAACTTAAACAATCTGGGACAATTTCCCACCAATGGACCCCACCATGTTAGAGATCAGAGACATTCTCTCTTCTCCTATAGTGGGGCCCTACTATGTCTTGTCTCATTATTATTTTAGGGACACCTCTTTAGACCCCAAACTACTTTTCTACTGTTTCTTTCCAGAACCATGACTACTGTGGTCTAGTGTTGCTTGTGGCCAGTCATTTACACTTGGTCCTGGGAAGAGTACTTACCAACACATCCTTTGTCTCTTGAATTTCAGGTATAACAAATCTGTGAGCTCTGACTGTATGAAGTACCCAATTCCAGTATGATGTCTGCCAAAGAGGGCAAAGATTAAATGTATTTCCCCCAAATAAATAAACTTTTGCTTTAAGAATCTGGAATCTAGAGAATTTCAGCTAAACATTTCACTTGCTGGATTGGAAAGGATAAATATAAACTCTTTGTAAAACTAGGACACTTGGACTCTACCATAAACCATTTCATGTATCTGGGACAAATTTTGGTTAGATGTAAGAAGACCTCAACCTGCACTGGAGATTGTTGGAGTAGGGGTAACCCAATTTCTTCCAAGGCTTTTCCATCTGTGGATTAAATGTAGTGGTCAAAATAGGATGAGATTGGAAATAAGCAAAAGTTCTTTTAATTTGTTGTGACTTGTTGGCTATACACCTCAAGAGAAATTTTGTTTCCTGTAAGCCAAGGACTCACTGGCTCTATTACTATGAACTTTAAAGCACCTAATCCACAGAATATTCTGGAACATTGAACAAAAATATATTAAATATTTGATTGAAGCAATACAAGTTATTTGGTGAGATGATCTGAACTAATGTCTACCAAACATAATCTTGCCTATCTTAATATAGAGGCAGGTAGGAAATTCAAAACATACTCATTGCTCCTTGAAAATACATAAGGTTTGGAGTTTTTTCCCTAACTAGTTAGCTGTTACCACTGTAGTGGAAGTTAACTCAGATTCTTAATATAGGATTGAACGAGTTTACTTTAAACAACAGAAATCATTTTTCTTCAGTAGCTTTACTCTATTTGTTGTGTTCCTAATGGGGATGATAAAAAATAAAGGTATATTAGTCACGAGGATAAACACATATAATAATCTATGTATAAGATGACCCAGAATTAAATAAATGTTAAAAGGGAGGTTTTATGAGAGGAGAGCAGAGGGACAATTATTTCTGATTAAGGTGTTTGGGAAGATATAACGGAAGTCACATTTAAGTCAGGGATTAAAACACGAGAGTGTTTAGCTAGGTTGAAAAAACAATGCAAGCAATGTCACAGAAGCTGGAAAGTGGAGAGGATATTTGGAACACCACTTGGTATTGACTGGAGTTTAAAATTCCAGCCAGAATGAATTGAGAAATAAGCCTAGGAAGATTAATTTGGGACATAAATCATAGGATTTGGATATTGAGAATACAGGGCTTTATTATTATTATTATTTTAAAGATTTTATTTATTTACTTGACAGTGAGAGAGATCAAAAGTAGGCAGAGAGGCAGGCGGAGGGAGAGTGGGAAGCAGGCTCCCTGCTATGCAGAGAGCCCGATGCAGGCCTCGATCCCAGGACCCAAGATCATGACCTGGGCGGAAAGCAGAGGCTTAATCCGCTGAGCCACCCAGGTGCCCCAGGGCTTTATTATTTTGACAAAGAGATATATTTTCAGACACGATGCCCTTCAACCTCTAATTTGGAAAGGTAAATATTGGAAGATATATTGTTGGGGTATTCCTATATATAGGAATAGACCAGACAAGAGATTCTGAGTGCTTGGACTAAGTTCAATGGCAGTGGGATGGAAAGTATGAGCAAACAAGAAAACCATAATAGCTGAATAAAAAGACCTAGTAACCAATTAGAGTAGTGAGGATCCCAATTGGACAGAGAAAAAAAAATTCAAGGTTTCAGAAATTCATCACTGAAAAAAATGATTGCAATATGAATAAGCATATAGAACACAATAAAGTAGAATAGATTATCAAAGAGAGCAAGTTGTTTAAGATATTGAATTGGAAATATAAATGGGTACTCCTATATGTAAAGTTTTTGTGAGTCTGTAGCTCAGGAGAGAGGCTGGAGTTGTGGCTGAGTCTTGCAAATACAGCAATTCGTACATTTTTGTCCTTAGTCCTTTTTTCTATCTGACACAGAAAGGATTCCCATTCATACCCACAGCAGTGACCTGACCCTTCAGTTTCTCCTGAGACTCAGACTAAAATTTTTAATTACCTGTTTGTTGTTGCCACCCAGACATTTAAAAAAAAATATATCAAACCCAGCATGTCCAAAACTGATATCATTTCCATTCTTTAGTGAAACCTGCTCTAACTCCTGTAGGAAAGACCATGCCGTGAATGTCATTATCAACCCAGGCATCAGCAACATCAACTACAACAACACAAAATGAAGCATATACACAAGTTTGTGAGTCACCCTAGACTCTTCTGCATCCTGGTATCACTAGTATAGGCCCTCATTCCATCCTTTTAGGGTTACTGAAACAAATTTCCACCAGAAGTCCTTGCCTCTAGACTATCTGTCAAATATATTTCCCATACAACTTTTATCTGATCTACCTGATCATACAATATGATCATTTCACACTTATCACATTGTAATCTACTTATGCATCTATTACACTCTCCAAACATTAAATTCTATGGAAGAAATGTCAACTCTGTTGTTTTTTGTGATTACTTTCTGCGGTAGTAATCCTTAAGCATTTTTGAATGAATGCAAATATTCCT
Source organism: Meles meles (assembly GCF_922984935.1). Lineage (NCBI taxonomy): Eukaryota > Metazoa > Chordata > Mammalia > Carnivora > Mustelidae > Meles > Meles meles. Next base: position 58,683,677 of record NC_060066.1, on the reverse strand, counting down.
ATTTAGGAATAGTTAATATAAAATGACAGCGGAGAATGTCCAGATTTAGAATAAAGAAAAAGATAAAACTTTGAGGAGAAAGAAGAAATAAAAGAAGATGAAACTGTAGAGGGTGTTAAAAAATGTATAATCATATAAAGACCATAGGAAATTAATATTTAAGGAGAGAAAGTTTTAAGAAGTATGACTTATTTACTTACTTAGCCTCTGCAAGCAAATTGTCATTCTCTGACACTTTGCTTTTTCCTTTCATTTCTCAGACTGACGTATTCTCTTCCTTTTTCTCTAAAAGTTGCATCCATTCTGCTTTCGTTCACAGCTTCATCCCATGCCAACTTCTCTTCCCACCTTCATGATCTCCATGGGAACTTACTTGCATTTCTAATATAAACCATCATTTATAGCACAGTGACTCCCAAGTCTGTATTTCCAGCCTTCCTTGGTTCCTGTGCTCCAATCCTGTAATTCAGCTTCTAGCAACATTATTTCCAAAGTGAAAACAGCCTTCCTCCCAAATGTGCTCATCTCATTCCTCCCATATTCTATAGATCTTATTAGATGTAATTACTCTTTATATCTCACAAGCTTGGAATGTGCTTTATCCTTGACTCTTCTGCATCCTGGTATCACTACTGTAGGCCCTCATTCCATCCTTGACTCCTTTCTTTCTTACACTGTACATCAATCACCAAGGTCCGTCAACTTGACCTCCTAAATGTCTTACATTTTCTTCCCTACCATCTTACTCCTGTTTTCATTCAGTTCTTCAACATATGCTGGGTGGATTATTATTATTATTTTTTAAGATTTTATTTATTTATCTGACAGACAGAGATCACAAGTAGGGAGAGAGGCAGGCATAGAGAGAGAGAGAGAGGAGGAAGCAGGCTCCCCGCCAAGCAGAGAGCCCGATGCGGGGCTCAATCCCAGGACCCTGGGATCATGACCTGAGCGAAAGGCAGAGGCTTTAACCCACTGAACCACCCAGGTGCCCCTGCTGGGTGGATTATTGAGGAGGCTTCAAACAGGTATGTTCTTCACAATTATTCTTAATCTAAAGTATCCTTCATATGATTGTTAGAAATAATTTTCTAAAGTATAATGTTAACGAACTCATCTGTTAAAAAAAATAAACAAATCTGTTTGTTTTATGTATTTTATTAAAAAAAATCTTAACTCCCTACCGATCAGAGAAAAATTTCCAAATTCTTGATACACATAGACAAATAGACAAACATAATTAATAAAAAGGCTCGATGTGATTCCAACCCATTGGCTTCCCTACTTGTCTGTGTGTCTAATACCTTATACAAGGACTCTTAAGACATGACAGCAACTATATTTTCAGTATCATCTTTTTTTTTTTTAAGGATTTTATTCATTTATTTGAAAGACAGAAATTACAAGTAGGCAGAGAGAGAGAGGAGGAAGCAGGCTCCCTGCTGAGCAGAGAGCCCGATGCGGAGCTCGATCCCAGGACCCTGGGATCATGACCTGAGCCGAAGGCTGAGGCTTTAACCCACTGAGCCACCCAGGCGCCCCTCAGTATCATCTTCTTAAGTGCCTTTTCCACATCACAAAAACAAATAAGAAAATTCTCATTTTTAAAAAATTCTTTATGCCTTGTTACATTTCTTTGCTTTTCCAGAATCTGTATCCTTATCATGGAATTTTTCCTCCTGTCTGCTAATAGTTACTTTTTGGAGAATATCTGCTTATCCTTGATGAATTGTTTAAGTGTCACCCCCTTTACGGAAATCTTATCAGATTTAAAATGTTAAATCCAGCTTTTGAAGGATGAAAGCCTCTGGCCTATAGTTACAAGCCATGCATTCTTACAAATTTATATCTGTGACAACCATTTCAATTGTGATCTTAATAAAAGTTGTCTATTTGAAAGAAAATTACCTCTCGTACTTTTCCTGCCCTCCAAATTATCTCTTTGGTATAGCGTTCACCTTTGATTTTATTACTTTTTCAATGAGTGCTTGCTTTTGTTCACTACAAATACTAAATGAAAATGCAGAGCTTTGGAAAATGCAAATACATACATTTGTACCATAATGCATTGGTTAGAGCTAATTTGTATCAGATGATCAGCCATTAGATAAGGAGGGATTTCTTCACTGGAAAGAAGAGTATGAAATTGTTGTCAAGAAATTGATCCCCCTTTTTTTCTTTATTTTGTCTTACTAAGAAAATAAAAAACATAAGCTTTTCCTTTATATCAGTGCTGTACTGAAACTATCGCCCTTCCCCTGCCACCTGAGTGCTATGAGGCACATTTAATAACAGGCAAATAATCAAGAAGCACACCATGCCTAGACGAACCCAATCTACAGATGACGGTCCCTGCCAGAATGCCATGATGTTCCAAATCTTGGCCTGAGTGACCAGAAAGAAAGAAAGCTGTGTGATGCAGAGGGCAAACCAAATGAAATCCTATCATGCGAAGCATCACAATTGTAAAGTCAGGATGAATAAGAAGAAATGGAAAGCTATTCATTGAAGCTGCCTCCACATGGGACAAATGATTCTTATGCTTGAAGTAGATTTAACTGTCCCCAAACAGCAATCTCGGTCTCATACAGGAAATGAAAATAAAAGCAAGCAAGCAGCCGGTCAGAAACAGTCACCACCTTCTGGGTACAGCCACTTGAGAACTGGTAGAATGTGTAGCGCTGTAGGATCCACGCAATTATAAAAACATCTGAATGGGAATACTTGAAAATGGTCTTTAACTCTACTGGGATGTTGAAATGACTTTTTTGAACTTTTCTCATTTTTCTCGGGTTTCTTTTTCCTGACTCTCCAAGGTAAATTATGACTTAAATGTTCCGTGCGAGGCTTTCTGTGTTGGATTTGGGGGCTTATCATAATTTTATTTCGTATATGTTGAGAGGTTTTAATAAATTTTGTCAACCAGAAAAACAGTGGGAATCATTGTTTCATATGTGAAGTGACAGCCTGCAGGCTTAAGCTGTTATTACTTGAAATTCCATTGAATTCAAAATTTCAGCACTTTTTTTTTAAAATTTAGCTGTTCATACTTCATATATGTTTGCTAATTACAGAATTTAATGCTTGATGCCCAAGCATTCTATTGCAATTAAAGCCCTGTCGTGAATGGGGAAGCCAATGGGTTGGAATCAGATTGAGCCTTTTTATTAATTATGTTTGTCTATTTGTCTGTGTGTCTTTATCCATTCCAGCGGCTGTCACAAAATACCACAGACAGGCATAACTTGTAAACAATAGAAATTTATTTCTCACGTTTCTGGAGCCTGAAAGTCCTAGATTGGAATGCTAGCAGGGTTTGGTGAGGACTCTCTTTTGGGTCACAGACTGCTCTTTCTATCCTCACCTGGTAGAAAGGGCAAGGAAGCTCCTGGGCCTCTTTTACAAAAGGCATTAATCTTATTCATGAGGGGCCTGCTCTCCAGACCCAGTCATCCCCCAAAGTTTCCACCTCTAAATAACATCACATTGGGCATTGGTATTTCAACATTTGAATTTGGGGAAACCCAAATGTTTAGATCATAGCAGTGTGTGTGTGGGGGTGTGTGTGTGTGTATGTGTGTGTGTGTATGTAGTTTTTTTGTTTTTGTTTTTTAAGATTTCATTTATTTGATAGAGATCACAAGTAGACAGAGAGGCAGGCAGAGAGAGAGGGAAGCAGGCTCCCTGCTGAGCAATGAGGGGCTCAATCCCAGGACCCTGGGATCATGACCTGAGCTGAAGGCAGAGGCTTAACCTGCTGAGCCACCCAGGTGCCCCTGTGTGTGTAGTTTTGATTGGATCTGTCATTTACTAGCTATGGTAATGTGGATTGGTCCTGGGAGTCTCCTTTTTTGAATTTTCAAAATGTTTGTATATTAGCACTAAATGCTGGCACACTCATATCATAGATTTGTTGTGAAAATCATAAGAAATCAGGTGTTCGGTCAGTTTGTAAATTCTAAACTTATACCCAATAAAATACTTTGCTATTTAGACGGCTGCATTGTTAAAGAACATTAATCTAAGGGTCATGTGATTTAAATTCTAATTTCTTTTCTACCACTTGCTTGTTTTGCGAGAATAGGTGAATCAATTAACTTTTCTGAGCCCCTATAAAAAGGAAACTGTTTTTTGTGGTTCATGATCATTTCAAAGAAACCTTCTTGCTTCATTTTTCCTTTTAAAATTTTTAGCTAGTAGTGATAATAATAAATAAAATACTTGTCACTGAACATAGAATTCAATATCAGTAAGATTATCAAGAAGGGAAGATTGTAATTAATAAAGTCTGTACATGATCCAGCTATGGACCATAGGATTATAAATATTTGATATCTTGATAACGACTTCTTTTGCTACTGTCCTTTTGTGCACGGTTCTTGCGGTCTAAGATATTTTCACATATTAGAAATGGAAATGCTGGTTCACCTATGGCCCCCTTAGATTTCCTACAGCTGAGGGCACAAATTTGAAATTAATGACAAAATTTAGAGTTGTGATTTGGGTCAGAGAGCAGAAGTGCTATAACTGATAACAGTAATGTTAGTAGAAAAAGGGTAGTTAATATCTAAATGAGCACATACTCTATTTCAGGTAGTCTTCTAGATGGTTACATGAATATGTGGTGTCATCTTCATAATATCCCTAGAAAATAAGCACTAATATTATTTTAAATTTTACAAATGGAGAAACTGAAGAACTGAGAAGTTTAGTTCTCATAAGTAGCAGATAGAACCTAGATATGAGCCAAGGCAGTTGGGCTCCACAAAACCACCATGCTGTTCCAGCTGAGAATCACGATCTAACTAGTTAAGCTAACCTGAAAATATACATTAGTCTTATTAGTCTATACCTAAAATGGTAATATTAATAATAACTTTCTCCAGCTGTTTTACAGGTGGATTTTCAAACATTCCAGGAATACTTGGATGAGAACATTGAAGGTATTATATACATTTCTCTATGTGATACAGTCTTGTCAGCTCAGGCTATATATTAAAATGGCATAAACTGGGTGGATGGTTTATCAACAAAAGGAATTTATTTCTCACAATTCTCAGGCTGAGAAATCAAAGATCAAGGTGTCAGTCAATTCTGTGTCTGTTGAGGGCCCTCCTCCTTGTTACAGAGGATTGCCCTGTCCTCACATGGCAGAAAGAATAGGTTAGCTGGGTCTGGTCTCCTCTTGTAAGGGCACTAATCTCATTCAAGAGGTCTCCACCCTCATGACCTAATTATCTCCCCAAAGCTCCACATTCACATACCATCCCATTGGAGATTAGATCACAACATATGAATTTAGGGGGCTAAAACATTCCATTCACAACAGATGATTCAATGTAGACATGTGATTTCAAATGTTATATTTCAAACAGTATACATGATCTGTACAACCACAAATACATACATACAATTAGAATTAAAATAAAATGAAACAAATATATACTATAGATTGTTTTTAATAATGGGTTTTTGTGTGCAACGTTCTTGTAAGTAATTTTCTTAAGAACAAAAATGGTCTTATAAGGATAAAATGTCTCCTTTATATTTATTTCAAAATCTTTCCTCATACAAAATTTGCAGGCATTTTTTCAGCCAATCCAGGCAAGTTTTGGAATGAAAACCCTGTGTTGTGTCTTTTGGTATGAAGCTCTTATGTTTTTGGACCTCATGTTCAGTGTCTATTGAGTTAGTGGATGTATATGAGGGACTCAAGAATACTCTGCTACACCTTGTACCTTTACAACCAGTCAGTAGTTTTTCATTAATTGTTTGCTGATCTTCTACCAATTTTTTTCCAGTGATTTTTTCCAAGCCTTCTACACTTTCTACAAGTGACCCTCAGTAGATTTTCTTATCTCCCCTCTTAAGAAAATTGAAGTTATTTGACACCTGATCCCATTACTTTCTCACAACTCAAAATCTAAAACTGGCATGCCTGTTACAATGTTTACTCTCAGTGGGCCAAGACCACCCACTCTACATTTTATTGAAGACGTCTTTAGCAACTTTTATTGGTGCTAGGTAAAGTTTGGGCCCATTACCAAAACCCAGCCTGGGAGGTGATTATTTCCAGATTTTACATATAAAAGGATTGAGATTGAGAGTAGCTAAGTAACTCCTCAAATCATAAAGTGAATCAGAGGTGGAGCTGGAAGTAATAGCCAAGTTTCCTCTCATTTTGAAGACTGTCATCACTCCTTTCCTTCAAATTGCCAATAACTCAGACATGTTTCAGTTTTTTACTATCTTTGCTAAGCCTATTTTTACAATACTTAGAGCATAGTTAGAACTTTTACAGACTAAAAAGAAAAGATGCTTCTTGCAACCCACTTAATTCTTCAAGCTATTAACTTCTCTTTACTTTCCTTAACCATAAACATTTTTGAAAAAAGTAGTTTGGACCTTCTTTCTACCTACAAATAACATTTGTATTCTGGCTTTAGCTCAAACATTATATGAAACACATCTCTTAAAAGTTATGAATGTGTCTATTTCACATAATGATGACACAGCTTTCAAATCCTTGACCTCTATTAACACTTTAGCATGCTTCATCTTGCACCCCTTGCCTTGATTCCAGCTCTTTTGGATTTCAAAGCATTTCAGAATGCAAACTATTACCTCTGTGTCCACCTTCCACATGACTCCTTGACTAATTCTCTTTATCATTCTCCCAACCCCAGTATGTAGTCATTCCCTGTGGTTCTGTCATCTGCTCAGGGATCCATCTGCTGTTTTCCCTTTGCCTGGCTAACTCCTCAGCATCAGAGAAATACAAACCAAAACCACAATGAGATACCACCTCACATCGGTCAGAATGTCTAAAATTAACAAGTCAAAAAATGTTGGTGAGGATCCAAAGAAAGGGGAACCCTCTCACCCTGTTGTTGGGAATGCAAGCTGGTATAGCCACTCTAGAAAATAACATGGAGGTTCCTCAAAAAGTTGAAGGTAGAGCTACCTTGCAATCCAACAATTGCACTACTAGATGTTTACCCCAAAGACAAAAATGTAGTGATCTGAAGGGGCACCTGCACTCCAATGTTTATAGCAATGTTTACACACACACACACACACACACACACACACACACACACACACAGACACACAGGAATATTAGGCAGCCACCAAAAATAAAATCTTGTCATTCGCAATGATGTGGATGGAACTAGAGGGTATTATGCTAAACAAAATAAGTCAGTCAGTGAAAGACAATTATCATATGATTTCACTCATATATAGAATTTAAGAAATAAAACCAAGGATAATAGGGAAGGGAGGGAAAAATAAAACAAGATGAAGTCAGAGAGGGAGACAAACCATATGAGACTCTTAATCATAGGAAAAAAACTGAGGGTTGTGGAGGGGAGGGGCATGGGGGTACGGAGTAATCAAGTGATGGACATTAAGGAGGGCACATGATGAAATGAATGAGCATGGGGTGTTATAAGACTGATAAATCACTATGCTACCTCTGAAACTAATAATATGCTATATATTAGTTAATTCAATTTAAAAAGTAAAAAAATTAAAATAAAAAAATTGAGATGTAAAGTAAATAAATAACTACAAAAAAAGGTCTAGGGCAAGTGTAGCAAACTATTCAGTGTGTATATAGAGAAACTTTTGCAAATCTATTGAGGAATTTAAAGAAATGTGGCAATAAATAGAAAGGCATATATTTACTGGAATAATAGAACTATATATTGAAAAGTTGTTAATTTTCCCAACAGAATATATAAGTAAAAGATCATTGTAATAAAAATATATGTGCAGATGCACACATATACCTATGTGTGTGTTTTTGTTTATGTCTATGTGTGTATATGTGTATAGAAAATGAAATAAATGAAAATAGCCAGGGAAATTCTAAAAGGGAAGAGAATTGAGGGGTTGAAAGAAATAGCTCTATCAAATATTTAAAATGTTTAAAATTTATTATAATTAAAACATTGTCATACTGATATATAACTTAAAAGACAGATCAATGGGCAAAATAGAAAGTCCAGAAATAGAACACCATGAATGAGCAACTTAATATATCTAATCCTCTTTAGAAAGCCTAATTCTTTATAAGAAAATAGAACATGCAGAAAAATGTTAAGATGAAAAGACTATTACCATATTTTTATGAGAAAATGTGGTAATTTGTTCCCTGCTTTATAAAATCATGTTACTTTTTAATATATTATATATGGTATATAAATTATAGATTATATAAATAAACTAAATAGAAATTAAATGAAATAAAAATTAATAGTTGTTTAAAATTGCAAATAAATTACATTTGTCTAAATTAAATTATAGTTATTTCATGTGAAGAAGTGGACAAAATTACATGGAGGGTGTATTCTTTGCCCCGTTAGCAAAATCCTTTCGTAAAGTATTTTCTCTAGCTATATAGGACAGAGGAAAAAATATGCTCAAGTTCTTTTCATCACACAATATTATTAATTTTTTTCATTTGACAAGCTGTTTCAAAACTATATGAAAATGCATAATAGCCCAAACAATTTTGGGAACAAAATTATTATATAACTAAGATTAAATAATTTGTTATAATTTCTATACTACACAAGAGTTTTTTGTATGAATTTTAAAGATACAACCTTTTTAAAAGCTTATAACTAATTCCCACAAAATTTTTATGGGATGGAACTGGTCATATTTCTTGCTACCATCTCACTCCCTCTTATGCAACTTATGGTTAATAGTTCTTGTATATAGGATAAAACATTTATTTCAGTTTACATTAAACTTGAGAGTAAGTATAAAGGCTTAAGCAAGAGTAAGTATAAAGGTAGCTGTGAACAGAAAAATCTGAGCAGTCTTAGACATTGTTGTTGCCTCCAACGGTCTGAATTCTTACAATTAAAAAAAAAAAATTGAAGGATCATTCCTTTGAAGAGCTCTTAAGAGAAAAATATTAAGAAAATAACAATATATTATTTTCAAATATATCCATATATATTACATATATATAATTTTTTATATATATATATATAAATAATTATATATATATATAATTTCTTTTTTTTCTGTAAAAGTAAGTCCCAGAGAATAAGTAGGAGCCAGGTAGGAAAAGTTAACATAACTGCAATTAGAAGACATCAAATTTTCAGGCATCACCTACTTTTAATAAATTCAACATCTGTTCTTATTGCTTAAAACTGTTACATGTGCATTTTAATTTCCCTGTGAATGGGACCTTTTGCATACCCTTGATAGTAGACAGAGAAAGTCTTGGTTGTCAGGAAAACAAACCACGAAAGCTCCTGTTGAGTGTGCAGTGAGCTGTCCGAGTTTTACATGAAGAGGTCAGAATTTTCTTGAAGAGTCACTTTCCAAGTATAGCATGTTTACAATAATTAGTATCCTGACTACTCAGGAGATGGTTGTAGACACAGCTGTTGTTTAAGGTAACGGGCACATCAATGGCAAGGCACTACGTATTGATCTGTGCAGTGACATCCTTCTAACTATGTCATCTGAGTGAAAGAAGCCCCAGATTAACCAATAATAAAGTGTTAGAAGTTGTAGGAGCTGATCTCTTGGGACTTACTCTAGAAGAGTATAGATGTCCCTCCCCCACAAGACCATCAATCCTGCTAAAGGACTCCAGTGACATTAACTTGACCAGTAAACAATGTAAAGCCTACAATAATGCTGGATCCCATTTAATATGGGTCTATGTGTATGTGCCATTTTTATATTAGTTTTTTGGATCTAAATACATAATTATGTATGCATAGCTACATGAATAAAATACACATATGTGCTATCAGGATCTGAAGAGACCTGAATCAATAAGAATACTATATAATTAAAAAACTGTCAGGCATTACACATCTTTAATAAAGCAATTTCACTAATTTGATGAAACTTAATTTCAGAGGCAAAAATCTAAGTGGTTATATGTATTTCCATCAGAATTAGATAAGGGATAAACTTCTTGGCAAGATTTGTTTTTTCTTGTTTTACTTTCTGATTTGATTATATTTTCTATGTTAAATATGGGCCCTAGCAACACAGTTTATGAATTGATCACTAATAAATCTGTGTTAGAATATACTAATGCCAGTGACCACACACGTTTTAAAAATAGTCAACCAAAAAATTATAATTACATTTTCGTCCAAGTTATCTCTTGATATTTTTATATATTTACATTAAAAATAATTATTCATTTATAAGCTTTTGGATTTTGTCTTGTATTTTGATATAAACTTTCACAACATATGCTTTCTTGGGTTAGTCTCTCAATTTCTGTGGTCATTTTGAGGGTGCTCATGGACAACATAGATTTACTCTAACTTTTGTCTGACCAAAAATTAGATGCCATCTTACCATTCTCCCCTACCTAGTCAATATGAGATTTTTATGTGATGGCTTTTTTAAAAAAATTAACATATAATGTATTATTTGTTTCAGGGGTACAGGTCTGTGAATCATCAGTCTTACACACTTCATAGCACTCATCATAGCACATACCCTCCTCAATGTTCATCATCCAGCCACCCTATCCCTCTCTGTGATGGGTTTTATTAAAAAAAAAAATATATATATATATATAAGTAACTTTGGTAAACAGATTTTCCCTTTTTAAAAAAATAGATGCTGGTATCATCAGGAGTGATATGGGCATCTACAACATAGGGTTCCAGCTTGCAATGGCCTTTGTAGCTCATATCAGAATCTCCACACAAGTCTTCTATTGTCTCTGGCCTGTTACATGGTCCAGTTTGCTATTAAGAAAGGGAAATCAGCTTTACAAAGTAGACCAAGAAAAAAATTTTTTTTAAGATTTTATTTATTTATTTGACAGACAGAGATCACAAGTAGGCAGAGAGGCAGGCAGAGAGAGAGAGAAGGAAGCAGGCTGCCTGCTGAGCAGAGAGCCCGATGCACGGCTCGATCCCAGGACCTGGGATCATGACCTGACCGGAAGGCAGAGGCTTTAACCCACTGAGCCACCGAGGTGCCCCAGACCAAGGAAATTTTACCCATTTCTTCAGTGAGGTTAATTTTTACTGAATTTTCCTGGCTGTTAGTCAGTACAAGCATAAGACATAATTTCCCCTCTCATTGTTATTAGGAAAGGAAAGAATGGTGAAGAAAAATCTTAGCTGGGTTACAGGCTATGGGGACTATCTGGTCGTTGTTTATCGTCTTTCTCATTTGGTTACTTTCCCAGGTAAGCACAGCAGTTGTGATTAAAGCTTGATCTAAAATATACTTCCATTAGTGAATCTCAGTTTGTCAGAGCTCAATATTCTCCACTTGTCTCTTGAGACCATTCATTGCACTCCTCTTCCCTCCTCTTTGCTCTAGGAAGCTGGTTATCTACAAATTCCTTGCTTGTGCTCTCCTGTTCTCTGAATTTTTATGGGGTTTGGCCACGGCGAGGCAGCAGGCGAATAAAGTTGTGGGGAGAGAGAGAGTCCAGGGTGTTATGTCATACTCCCTTTACTTCCTTGCTGTTTTAAGTGGTAGCTACCTCTTTTATAGCCACAGCTCCTTTGTGGTGATCCTAGTTTTATGGCTCCATTTTTCTTGGGTTGCACTGATGTCATTTCCTCACCTATGCCTTCAGACTTAGAGTAATAATGGTTGCATGTTCTTGCTCTTCTTCAGAGCTTCACCATCACAGACTGACTACCTTGACCCATACAGTAAATAATCCCTTCAGTGAACTATTTAGTTAACTTATTTGGGATCCAGGCTGGAATATCTAAGTATATCACACACAGGCACACATGCATAAGTAAGGGTTCCTGAGGCATGTGTTCTATTATCTGTTTGAATTGAGAACAGGGTTATTTCTTTAATGTACAAAGTCATAATTGTTCCATCAGAGACATTTATGGTGTTATAATTGTAAATTGTAGAGCATTTATACATGTGCCAAGATCTTCAGCATATCCACGTTTCCATGACAAAGATGGCGAAGTCTATCATATTGGGTCTTCCGTAGAGTCAGGTGGTCTGTCAACAAAAGCAGTGCATTCAGAAAGTCTACAAGTCATGGTTACATATCATGAGTCATAAAATCAGGAAGTTTGGGTCCTTGTCTTAGGTAGCTTTATTTTGCTTTAATAACCTATTAAAAAGCTTCCATCTAGGGGTGCCTGGGTGGCTCAGTCCCTAAGTGTCTGTCTTCAGCTCAGGTCATGATCATGATCCCAGGGTTCTGGGATCAAGCCCCATGTCAGGCTCCCTGCTCAATGGGGAGCCTGCTTCTCCCTCTCCCTCTGCTCCTCCTCCTTCCCCACACTCAGGTGCTCTCTCTCACTTTGCTCTCTCTCTCTCAAATAGAGAAATAATTTTTTTTTTAAAAAAGCTCCGATCCATTCATTCATCATAACTTATTATATCCCAATTTATAACACCTTAGAGAAAATAATTGTATAATTTTATTATCTACTCTGTATCATAGTAACACGGCTGGGTTGTGACCCTTGAGTAATGAGGTCTATGTTTCTTCCTCTTGAGTCCGGATAGAGGCTTATGACTACTCTAAACAAAAGAAGTGATACTCTGAGGCTTTCTAGGCATGTTCATAAAGTGATACATCTTTTGCCTAGCTTTCTCTCTCTCTCAGACATCAACTTTGGGAATCTGACTGCCATGTGAGAAGTTTGGTCATCCTACAGATGCCATCCTAGACAGACCATTTGAAGAAACAACCAAGACAGAGGGATCCGTGAGGAGCTTTAGCTATCTGTGTCTTCTCAGATGAGGCACCAGTCATGTGAGGAAGGACGGCTCAGAGAGAAATTCAGCCACACTCACCATATGATTGCAACCCATGAGAGTCCCCAAGCTAAAACCACCCAGTTGAAACTCTCCTGAATTATTAACCAGCAGAAATATGGACAGTTATTAAATCTTTGTTTTTGTTTTAAGCTATTATGCTTTTAATCATTTGTTACACAGCAATAATAACTGAAACATGCATCAATTAAAACAGAGGATATTGAAAAGTAAGAATGTCTCCAGATTTCTGAGGGTTACCCCGCCACCTGCAGTAGAAACTCCAGAAGTGATCATTATAACAAATATTTCTGGATTCCACCTCAGATTTAAGAATCATTTTGGCTTAAAGCCCCTGGAATTAGCATGCAGTCTTTCTCCCTATCTCTCTCAGTCTGTTTCATTTTTTTTCTTTCCATACACACATACATAATATGTATATTATTGTTTTCGTTTTTACCTCAATCTGTCCTGAAGTACAGTAGTCTGCTAGGGAAAAGCTCCAAATTGGATGACGCCATAGCCATTGAAGAAAGATCACAGATTTGGAATCAGACAAAGCTAAGTACCATTTTGCTGACTCTACAACCCACTTGTAATGACATAGCTTAACTTTCTTGGCCTCAAGTTCTTTATCTCTAACATGGAAACTATTGCTATGTAACTTGTATCAGGATTGCAAGGGTTAAATTACATGAAGCAGCATATGAAAGAACCTAACTCATTCTTCAGTTAGCACCTTCTTTCCATTTCTTTCAGTAGTTGTAATACTCTAAATGTGTGTTACAAATGTTCCCCGACACACTAGCTGAATTTAAGAAAAAAATAAATTTGAGTTGAATACATTAAAGACTTTAGTCAGTTTTTCTTTTTTTTTGTTTTTTTTTTCCATTTTATTTATTTTTTCAGCATAACAGTATTCATTCTTTTTGCACAACACCCAGTGCTCCATGCAAAACGTGCCCTCCCCATTACCCACCACCTGTTCCCCCAACCTCCCACCCCTGACCCTTCAAAACCCTCAGGTTGTTTTTCAGAGTCCATAGTCTCTTATGGTTCGCCTCCCTTCCAAATTTTTTTTTTTTTAATAAACATATAATGTATTTTTATCCCCAGGGGTACAGGTCTGTGAATCGCCAGGTTTACACACTTCACAGCACTCACGATAGCACTTACCCTCCCCAATGTCCATAGCTCCCTCGTCCTCTCCCAATCCCACCTCCCCCCAGCAACCCCCAGTTTGTTTTGTGAGATTAAGAGTCATTTTTTTTTTTTTTTTAAAGATTTTATTTATTTATTTGACAGAGAGAGATACAAGTAGGCAGAGAGGCAGGCAGAGAGAGTGAGAGGGAAGCAGGCTCCCTGCCGAGCAGAGAGCCCGATGCGGGACTCGATCCCAGGACCCTGAGATCATGACCTGAGCCGAAGGCAGCGGCTCAAACCACTGAGCCACCCAGGCGCCCCGAGATTAAGAGTCATTTATGGTTTGTCTCCCTCCCAATCCCATCTTGTTTCATTTATTCTTCTCCTATCCCCCTAACCCCCCATGTTGCTTCTCCATGTCCTCATATCAGGGAGATCATATGAGAGTTGTCTTTCTCCGATTGACTTATTTCACTAAGCATGATACGCTCTAGTTCCATCCACGTCGTCGCAAATGGCATGATTTCATTTCTTTTGATGGCTGCATAGTATTCCATTGTGTATATATACCACATCTTCTTTATCCATTCATCTGTTGATGGACATCTAGGTTCTTTCCATAGTTTGGCTATTGTAGACATTGCTGCTATAAACATTCGGGTACACGTGCCCCTTCGGATCACTATGTTTGTATCTTTAGGGTAAATACCCAGTAGTGCAATTGCTGGGTCATAGGGTAGTTCTATTTTCAACATTTTGAGGAACCTCCATGCTGTTTTCCAGAGTGGTTGCACCAGCTTGCATTCCCACCAACAGTGGAGGAGGGTTCCCCTTTCTCCACATCCTCTCCAGCATCTGTCATTTCCTGACTTGTTAATTTTAGCCATTCTGACTGAACCAGGAAGAAATAGAAAACCTGAACAGGCCCATAACCAGTAAGGAGATTGAAACAGTCATCAAAAATCTCCAAACAAACAAAAGCCCAGGGCCAGACGGCTTCCCAGGGGAATTCTACCAAACATTTAAAGAAGAACTAATTCCTATTCTCCTGAAACTGTTCCAAAAAATAGAAATGGAAGGAAAACTTCCAAACTCATTTTATGAAGCCAGCATCACCTTGATCCCAAAACCAGACAAGGATCCCACCAAAAAAGAGAACTACAGACCAATATCCTTGATGAACACAGACGCAAAAATTCTCGCCAAAATACTAGCCAATAGGATTCAACAGTACATTAAAAGGATTACTCACCAGGATCAAGTGGGATTTATTCCAGGGCTGCAGGGTTGGTTCAACATCTGCAAATCAATCAATGTGATACAACACATTAATAAAAGAAAGAACAAGAACCATATGATACTCTCAATAGATGCTGAAAAAGCATTTGACAAAGTACAGCATCCCTTCTTGATCAAAACTCTTCAAAGTGTGGGGATAGAGGGCACATACCTCAATATTATCAAAGCCATCTATGAAAAACCCACCGCAAATATCATTCTCAATGGAGAAAAACTGAAAGCTTTTCCGTTAAAGTCAGGAACACGGCAGGGATGTCCATTATCACCACTGCTATTCAACATAGTACTAGAAGTCCTAGCCTCAGCAATCAGACAACAAAAAGAAATTAAAGGCATCCAAATTGGTAAAGAAGAAGTCAAACTATCACTCTTCGCAGATGATATGATACTATATGTGGAAAACCCAAAAGACTCCACTCCAAAACTGCTAGAACTTGTCCAGGAATTCAGTAAAGTGTCAGGATATAAAATCAATGCACAGAAATCAGTTGCATTTCTGTACACCAACAACAAGACTGAAGAAAGAGAAATTAAGGAGTCAATCCCATTTACAATTGCACCCAAAACTTTAAGATACCTAGGAATAAACCTAACCAAAGAGACTAAGAATCTATACACAGAAAATTATAAAGTACTCATGAAAGAAATTGAGGAAGACACAAAAAAATGGAAAAATGTTCAATGCTCCTGGATTGGAAGAATAAATATTGTGAAAATGTCTATGCTACCTAAAGCAATCTACACATTTAATGCAATCCCTATCAAAATACTATCCATTTTTTTCAAAGAAATGGAACAAATAATCCTCAAATTTATATGGAACCAGAAAAGACCTCGAATAGCCAAAGGAATATTGAAAAAGAAAGCCAAAGTTGGTGGCATCACAATTCCGGACTTCAAGCTCTATTACAAAGCTGTCATCATCAAGACAGCATGGTACTGGCACAAAAACAGACACATAGATCAGTGGAACAGAATAGAGAGCTCAAAAATCGACCCTCAACTCTATGGTCAACTAATCTTCGACAAAGCAGGAAAGAATGTCCAATGGAAAAAAGACAGCCTCTTCAATAAATGGTGCTGGGAAAATTGGGCAGCCACATGCAGAAAAATGAAATTGGACCACTTCCTCACACCACACACGAAAATAGACTCCAAATGGATGAAGGACCTCAATGTGAGAAAGGAATCCATCAAAATCCTTGAGGAGAATGCAGGCAGCAACCTCTTCGACCTCAGCCGTAGCAACATCTTCCTAGGAACAACGGCAAATGCAAGGGAAGCAAGGGCAAAAATGAACTATTGGGATTTCATCAAGATCAAAAGCTTTTGCACAGCAAAGGAAACAGTTAACAAAACCAAAAGACAACTGACAGAATGGGAGAAGATATTTGCAAACGACATATCAGATAAAGGGCTAGTATCCAAAATCTATAAGGAACTTAGCAAACTCAACACTCAAAGAACAAACAATCCAATCAAGAAATGGGCAGAGGACATGAACAGACATTTCTGCAAAGAAGACATCCAGATGGCCAACAGACACATGAAAAAGTGCTCCACGTCACTCGGCATCAGGGAAATACAAATCAAAACCACAATGAGATAGTCAGTTTTTCACTAAAGATTTCTTTTTTTTTTTTTTTTTCTCATTTTATTTATTTTTTCAGCGTAACAGTATTCATTCTTTTTGCACAACACCCAGTGCTCCATGCAAAACGTGCCCTCTCCATTACCCACCACCTGTTCCCCCAACCTCCCACCCCTGACCCTTCAAAACCCTCAGGTTGCCCCAACCTCCCACCCCTGACCCTTCAAAACCCTCAGGTTGTTTTTCAGAGTCCATAGTCTCTTATGGTTCGCTTCCCCTCCCCAATGTCCATAGCCCGCTCCCCCTCCCCCAATCCCACCTCCCCGCAGCAACCCCCAGTTTGTTTTGTGAGATTAAGAGTCATTTATGGTTTGTCTCCCTCCCAATCCCATCTTGTTTCATTTATTCTTCTCCTATCTCCTACCCCCCCATGTTGCTTCTCCATGTCCTCATATCAGGGAGATCATATGATAGTTGTCTTTCTCCGATTGACTTATTTCACTAAGCATGATACGCTCTAGTTCCATCCACATCGTCGCAAATGGCAAGATTTCATTTCTTTTGATGGCTGCATAGTATTCCATTGTGTATATATACCACATCTTCTTGATCCATTCATCTGTTGATGGACATCTAGGTTCTTTCCATAGTCTGGCTATTGTAGACATTGCTGCTATAAACATTCGGGTACACGTGCCCCTTCGGATCACTATGTTTGTATCTTTAGGGTAAATACCCAGTAGTGCAATTGCTGGGTCAAGTTTCTGCCTCTCTCCATTTCTCTGCCTTCATTTTTGTTTCCATATGGTTCACACCAGATATGACTTTCTAAAAAAAAACCCTCAGATATAGTTGCAAGATTTACAGAGAGATAATCAGGCACAGTTTGATCCTCAGCAGAAACCATAAAATTAAATGACATTCTGAGTGTTAAATAATTTTTGAGGGCTTTATTTTTTTTCACCAGTCATGAAATCTATATGTGTTTTTTATTTAAAATTTTAATGTGATTGTAAAAATATACCTTATGAAGATTCATTGAACAAATCAAGATCACATGCCGATGTAAATTAGTTGGTGATACTGACTTTGAAAATTTCTTAGCAAAGTTTCCTCAACCAAAATATATTTGAAAACCTCTTATATGTACCTTTGAAATAATGTCAAATATATCATCAAACTATCTTCAGCAATGAAGATCAGAATATAGATTATATACAAATATTGGAATCTTGGGGCATACATATCTGTTGAGGCATCTCTTACCTGTAGTCCTACTTAGTGGAACTTCACTGTGTTACCATCTGTCCTCAGGTTCTATCTAATAAACTTTCCTGTGAAAACATACCCTTTTTTCCCTACAGAACTTACTGGCAATTGACAGTCTTCAGAAGGAGGAGTGACATTAGTTGCACCATGAAACCAAAAAATATAGACATCAGTTTAGAATCTGGAACATTCCTGGAACAGTGAAAATTCCTAGTAGTAGCCCTGACATGGAACAATATACACATCTCGTTAGGTGTGCTTTTGTACTAGAACCACGGGGAATACTTCACAGATCCTGCGGATGCTATTATGTAAGCTGTAGTTCCACAAATATGGGCAAGAAGCCAGGTGGGCTAACTATAACTCTTATGTTAAGGTAAGATGCAGTCTTGTGCATAAGGCTATTAATAGCTCTATGTATTTATTCTTCTTGTTTCCTTAAAACCAGACATTTGAGTGAATACTGTGTCTTGGATGCACTCTCATCCATCACATTAAAATTTCTTTAATAGCTTTAAAGTACAGATTTTCCAGAAAGACTGTCTTTGCAACACTTGACCCACAAGTTTCGACTCTGGGGGATAAAGTCCAGAGATGTACTTAAGTAGCACTTTGAGCCCAGAGAGACTTGACACATTAAACTAATAAAAAATGACTGTACAACCATCTGTAAACATGAAGTGTCATATAAGTGCTTATTAATAAGTATTTTTCTTCAACTTATATTTATTTTTATTCCAAGATGCCTCTTAAAATGCATTATGGTTTATTGTGTATACTGTCTTTCAAACAAATTGTATTCAAGGTATTTTAGAGAGTTAAATACATGTCAGTGTGTGGCATAAATTATGGAAGGAGACTTTGAATGGTAAATGAATTAGTGCATTCAGTCATAAGGGCAGGGAGAAATGGGTTGTGTAAGCGTCTGGCTTGAAATATCTAGACTCCCTGGAACCAACACTTCAAATCCCAGCAGGCAGCTCTGTCCTTCATCCTTCTGAGATAAGAGTCCATTCAGTTCACAGTCTGCTGGTTTTTTGAATGATCCCTTGGAACAGTAGGCATGTCAGCTCTGTGTGAACATTTTACAGAGACAGGGCAAGGGAAAAAAAAAAAACTTTCAAGAGAATTTAAGCAGAACTGAAGTATCATTTTATGTGGGCAATATGTTAGTGATGTAGAGAGGCTGACTTAGAACATAGCAGGAATGAGGGCTAGAGAAGAATATTCAAAGTTTTAAAAGAGGAAGGAGAAGTTAGTATGTGATTGATTGCTTCTACTGACCCCTAGAACTGTTTTTTAAATGGGGAAATGGATTCCAATAGAATGGTAGACTTTAGAGCAGTGTGGAATTGACCTATGCTACCTAGTTGATATTTTGGTTTGGCCTATGATTTTTTATGAAGCATTAATCTGAATCCATAATGAAAAGCATTTATTATCTAGACAATGCTTACGAGTGAGGCAGAAGAATAGGGCTCTATAATGTAATAAAAAGGACACAAGTCACATTTGAATATGGCCTTTCTAAAGACTTGAGCATGGTACTTCTAAGTGGGGATTTTCAACTTTCCCAAGCCTTGACAAACTCTGCCAAGTGTCAAACATATAATTATAAGAAAGTGGAATTTGAATAAGCTTATTCAGGGGACTCTATACTTTCCCAGATAATGACTTACGTTGAGTTTTTCCAGATTCTGACGGGGTTATGAGGATGCTTACAGCCTAAATCAGAATGTGGAATGGAGATAGTCCCAGGTTGCTCCTCCTTCAGTTTGAGACTCTCCACAAGTTCTGGTGGTAAATGAAGAGCTAAGATAATCCAGGTAGATCTTAAAATTTTACCAGTAGATTTTGGCTGACTGGTGATTGTGATCAGCTGTTTAAGAAAAACTTTTTTTCCCCTGAAAACTAGTATTTGATATTTTAGTTTTCTAAGACATCACCTTAAGCCTACCTTTTTTAAGCTTCCAGTATTTCTGAATTCCCCCTTCTTTTTGCAAAGTGTCATAAGAACAATCCATAATAATACTAGAGGGACTAATACTAAAAATACTAATCCAAGCTTGAAGGACAATCATCCTGTCCTGGGAAGAGTGAATTCATAGAAATGTAATAGAAGGAGACCACTTAGGGAGGCTGGGTGGCTTAGTTGGTTAAGTGGCTGCTTTCGACTCAGATCATGATCCCAGGGGCCTGGGAGGGAGCCCCGTGGTGGGATCCATGCTCTGAGAAGAGCCACTTCTCCCTCTCCCTCTGTCTGCTGCTCTACGTGTGCTCTCTCTCTTTTTCAAATAAATAAATAAAATCTTAAAAAAAAAAAAAAACAGACCAATCTCTGGACTTCCATTAAATACTTCTTCACTGTGATATAGGTATATGTATGGACAATCCTGACACAATGGAACTATTGCTGTCTATGTCTATATGATTAAAGAAGAATTATATTATCACACCAATGGATACCTTTTTTCCTTATTTTAATTTTTCACCTAGACAAACCTTCCTCTTTTTTCAAAACTCAAGATTCTCCTCTATTACAAAGGTTTTCTTAACTCACTTGTCTCGTTTATATCATCCCTTCCTATGGCTCTAACATCATCCATGTGTCCCTCTTGTATTTCCCTTATTCTTTATGCTATCATGGGGAAACTAATACAGACGTCCCTAAATCATCCTACTGAAAATTGCAAATACTTCTCAACACTGTGGTGCTACCCAATCTTCTTTTTGGTTTTATTTTCTTTATAATGCTTATGAACCTCTACTTTACTATATAATTTATGTATATATTTTGTTTATTTTCTATCTCCCTTCACCACAGAGTATGAGTTTCACATGCACAACTATTTTTTTTAATTCTTATGATTCATTTACTTTTATAAGCCTAGTTCTTTAAGTATAGCATATGATAGCAGTCACAGAATGTATTTGTAGAATGAATAAATATATGCCTGGATCCATGAGTAAATGAAAAGTAGGTTCAATAGGTCTGCAACCTATTTTGGAGGCTACACGTTAGAACTAAACCAAGAAGTAAAAAAGCAATACACTTAAAACATCCCAGTTCTGTAATACAAGTTCTGATAGGAGTCAAGAGAGAAGACTGAATCAAATCCCTTAGAAATGTGTGGGGTCACGAGCAACTTATTACTGATTAGATTTATCATGTGGGAAATTCATTTACTCTGTGATTACTGATTTGCATTTTTTTTTAAGATTTTATTTATTTATTTGACAGAGAGAGAGATCACAAGTAGGCAGAGAGGCAGGCAGAGAGAGAGGAGGAAGCAGGCTCCCTGCGGAGCAGAGAGCCTGATGCGGGGCTCCATCCCAGGACCCTGAGATCATGACCTGAGCAGAAGGCAGAGGCTTAATCCACTGAGCCACCCAGGCGCCCCTGATTTGCATTTTTAACTTGAATCACAAATAATATCAACAGTTAGTAAATTTGAATTTTCTACTTGTGCTAGCTTTTTCTTAACCATTCATTGTGTCACTAAGTGCATTTAAGTTACAGGTTTCCTGGCCACGTAGGCAAAGTGAAGGACGTATTTTTTTACCCAAGTTGCAAAATGACACAGAGACAAGATATAACACAGATAGGGGCTTCAAATATCTGTATGTCTGATGAATATTTATTAGTATAAAACCATAGTTTCTACTTATAAAATTTAAAGGTTTAAAATATAAAGGGCTTAGGGCATCTGGGGGGCTCAGTGAGTTAAGCATCTGCCTTTGGTTCAGGTCAAGATCCCAGGGTCCTGCCTCAGTCTCCCTGCTCCACAGGGGGCCTGCTTCTCCCTTTCTCTCTGCTTCCAGTTCCCCCTGCTTGTGCCCTCTCTCTCTCTCTGTCAAATAAATAAATAAAATCTTTAAAAATATATAAAGGGCTTGGGGCGCCTGGGTGGCTCAGTGGGTTAAAGCCTCTGCCTTCGACTCAGGTCATGATCCCAGGGTCCTGGGATCGAGCCCCGCATCAGGCTCTCTGCTCCATGGGGAGCCTGCTTCTTCCTCTCTCTCTGCCTGCCTCTCTGCCTACTTGTGATCTCTCTCTCTGTCAAATAAATAAATAAAATCTAAATCTAAATATATATATATATACATATATATATATATATATACACATAAAGGGCTTAATAATGAGAACCCTAATTACATATCTAATTTTTATTAGCCAGAAGTAATTGGTTTTTATAATAGAAGTGACTGATAACATGGAAAAATAAATGCCATTTCAGACCTTATGGCCAGATAAAACATTAAGAAGATTGAAAGATGTATGCTATACTATGATGAAGTAATTTAAGAGAATTTCGGTGGAAAGACAGGTAAGTGGTATTCTAAGCAAGAAAATACATCAAAAGTGTGGTAGGCCCTCAAATTTGGAGCTTCAAATAATCTTGAAAAGAAAAAAAAACTGATTTAATCAGAGAATATCTAAAAATAACTAACTCTTCTTCCTAGGGGATTTTTTTTATCTTCAGCCGAGATTTTGAATGGTATATCCACAAATAGACTAGTTAAGCATAAAAATCAAAGACAAACACTAAATTGTCATATGATTTAAGACAATATGAAAAGACCACCAACAAAGGACAATAAAAGGGCGGCCACTGGTAATTTAGAGAATGAAGACAGACAAGGAAGACACATACACAAGTTGGGGACAACAGAGTCATGTTCTTGGATTCCAAAACAAACAGTACTTATGGGTCAATCATATATCAATAAAGTTGGAGGATAAGAAGATATAAAGCATAAATTTTGAACTCATATATTCCTATATTCCTTCAGTTTATTCTGACAAGGAGAATATTCTGCAGATTTGAAAGGTAAAACAAACACTGATGAAAAATTAAAGCCACAGATATGTGACCAAGTATGAGAGAATTAGCTATTCCAAGTATTCACGGCTCCACACTCAGCAGAATTTTATCCCAGCCTACTGAGAAAACCATTTGATGAGATTCCTGAACTATAGCTCATCATCTCACATTTATCACCTAAGCATTTACTAAGTAAACATCTTCTACTGCTTTAAAATCAGATGCGTGTTTTCCAGATGAGCCAGGGAAAAAGAATGGGTTATTTCCTGATATCTTTGAAGCAGTGGAAGTAAAGCATGAGAGGTATGGCTGATTAAGAAAACTATATATAATTCTTTGGGTGTGGTGGGCAGAATTTTGAGGACCTCCAATGACCTACACCTTGTATAATTCCCTTCTTTTCAGAATGTGCAGGACCTATCAGCCATTTCTACAGAATGCAGCAAAAGTGTTGGGCTATCACTCCCAAGATTATGTTGCATCATATAGCAGAGGTGAAGGGATTTTGTAGATGCAGTTCAAGTCCCTAATCAGTTGACTTTAATCAATTAAAAAGAATATTATTCTGGGTGGGTCTGGTCTAATTAGGTGAGCCTTTTAAAAAAAACCACTGGAGTGCCCCTGAAATCAAAGACTCAAATTATTAGTGACTTTCTCACCTGATGGCCTTGAAAACCTGAATGGCTATAAAGTATGCAGACACAAGGAGATGAATTCTGCATATGAACTCAATGGAGTTCATATGCAGATCCTTTTCTAATCAATTCTCCAAATGAGAAAACAGCCCAGTGGACACCATGATTTTAGGCTTATGAGACTGAACAGAGAACCTTGTTAAGTTATGCTCAGACTTCTGACCTATGGAAACATAGATAATAAGTGGATGTAGCTTTAAGCCACTACAATCATGGCAGTTTCTTATACAACATAGAAAATGAACACAATGGGTGTTATAGATTATAAATTTAGCCAAATTAATCCCCTCCCTGTGTTTATATCTTTTGTGTGTGATTCTGTACAGTTTTCCCATGAAGAAGTGGAGTTTATTTTCCACTCCTTGATTCTGATCTGCATCTGGTTTGATATAATCAATAGAACGAGGTAGATGAGATTTTGTGCCATTTGCAAGTCTCCTGTTTTCTTTTGATCCCTGCTCCTGCTGTGAAAAGTGTCAGCTACTCTACTAGAGAATGAATGATCATGTGGAACAGAGCTCAACTGTCTCATCTGATTTCAGCCTAGACCAGCCTACAGACAGCTGTCTGAAATATATGTAAGAAATCCTAGCCAAGATGGACAGATCTGTGTAAGTTACCAAGAACTAAAAAAGTTTTTGGAAATTTACCTGAATAGAAGCTCCATATTTGTTTGTATAATATAGTTGGTGAAAAACTAGATGAGCTTAAGCAGCCACAACAGCACTGTACTGTCTAAAAATGGGAAATTAAAATTTCTTACTTGGTTTTGGAATGTTTAATTGAAGTGGAGTGTTCTGAGAACTACTGCTAACCTACAAGCATTGATAAAATTATTTTCCTTAAATGAAGTGTATATGATGATGTGAATTTGAAATGTTATCCATGTAGAAATAGATTTTTTAGAAGACCTAATAAAGACATATAGATCATAAAATTACATCACACTTGAAGCCTTATTTTGTAAAATGAACCTTCAATATTTACCATGGAGCTAAAGACCAAATATTTCTAATCTGGGAATGGAAATTCCATTAGAAAAGATGTTGTTTCAGTTGAGGGAGTAATGTTCTGAAACTCAGAGCATTAAAATAAACAAATAAAAAGAACCCTGAGAAACCAGAGCTTTCCCAGTAGCTAGAATTTTTTCAGCCCTGGGATTACTGCTTCTCATGCCGTCACAAAGCTGGGATTTGGGATTACTTCACACATGCCTTTGGTAGGACTGATATACTGGACAGAAGATAGAACTAGAGTTGTAATAATACTTTTCAGTTCAAGAATGTTTATTAGTTTGCATCTTGGACCTTGGGTTTAATTATATTAAGATTATACCTCATATTATAATTTACTTTTGCATTTCTTGTCACTTACTCTTTTAGACAATTTCCATAAAATTAGTACAATAGAATCTTAAAAAATGATTTCGATATAGTAAGATGTGACAATATTGTCAGGTCTTGCCGTGGAAATTTTGTATTCAGAATATACAACAAAAATACAATACACAGAATAGATACTTACTTTAGGGCATGCTTTTCTTTCTGTCTTTTTGAAATTCAAATACATGTAACAGAATAGACACATTTTTAAAGAACTCTCAGTACAAAGAACAGCAAATGCATTCAGATTATTTTTTAAGTAGAATAAACATCATGAATATTTATGTGGTTTGGAAAGATGTGTATTCCACACTTTGTATAACCAAACCAAATAATTATGCAAAGATAGTTTCACTTAAAATTACAGATGCCATATTTTAGTTTGTGTTCAACAGTTTTAATGCATATTGATAATAGAAGGAAATAGCATCTATTTAAAAACAATACATTTAAGCTGGAAAAATGCCATTACAGCATATTTTAAAATGTTAAAATGGTTGGAATTGTGTTACGGTAAGAGCTAACAAAGGTCTAAATGCTGACTGATGTTTAAGAACAAGACATAATTGCCTCTTTTGAAGATAATATACTCCTAAGATTTAGTCTGATAAGTCTTTATGCTCTGGTTTATACATTTATTGTGTTTAGCTTGTTCAGTTTGACCTGTGCATACAAAAAAGTGCATGAGAAACTCCAAATAGAGGTTATTATGAGTTAGGAGCAGAGTGACGTATCTATAACAGAAAATCATGCGAATGGCAATTTAGTTCCTTTATCTTTTTCCATGATAGATCATATAATTAATCTTTCTTTAAAAAAGGGTTTGCTTCTATAATGTCTACATAATATTCTGTTAGGCATTTGGGGATGCAAAGAATATGTTATTAGAAAGGAGATAAAGAGCATGCCTGTGAAATAAATAGTCCTGTGTACGTATGCATGTTTATGTAAAGAAAAAGAAAGAAAAACGTAAAAGTTTATATTTACAAATATGTACTGAAATGAAGCAAGTAGATACTAGTATAAGAAGGTACAGAGCTAAACAATGGAGACCAACTGCTGCTGCCAACAGCGTGGACATTTAAGCTTACAGTAAATGTTAACATTTCTGATCCTGAGAATTAAATGTTTTCAGATCCTGGGAATTAGAGTTTCAGAGCACATGTCAATTTAAAATATTCAGATGGTTAAAAGAGTGATCTTTGAATAATTTATTCACTGTAATATGAAGGTATATGATCAATTTAACGAAATCTTCTAAGGCAAATTTCCAAAAAATATAATTAGAGTCAGACACATTATTAATTTTGGGTGTGGTTAAACTTCACTTACCATCTATTTCTTCAGGTGTAAAAGAGTTTGATATGTCTGCTCATTATGTCTTCAGAGCCTGCCGTAATTATTAAGTGAGCTGCTGTATATGAAGACAAATTGAAGATTAATATGCTATAAAATACTTGATAGTATTATCATTATTGTGTAAGTCAATACCAAGAACACTGGTTCCATAAGCCCATACAGCATTTTTGTCAATTGCCCATAGAAGGTCATAAACAGAAAGCAATAATCACAAAGGAAGAAGGAACAAGATGATTAGATGTCTCTATTTCAAGGAATATTGTGAAAATTGAAAAAGGTTCCAACTAGAGCCCTGACAGTAATATTTAAGAGATGGAAAATATGCTGCCTAATGAAGACAGGAAAAGGTAATTAGAGTAGTTCTGGCTTTAAGATAGAAGAATAAAAATTGGTTTATCATCAGCATTTTAAAAGGGCCTATCAAAGGTATGCAGTTATTCTACATGTCCTATTTAAGAAGAGAAATTGACATAAAATAAAGAGAAGTTTTAGATGAATATGAGAAAGATTACGCATGATAGCATCAATACTAGAGAGAATAAATATAGAAGGCAATCCAAACTTATTTTTTAGTCTGTGTGTCTATTCATCTATACCATTTATCTATCATCTATCTATCTATCTATCTATCTATCTATCATCTTTCCATCTATCTATCCTATATCTATCATCTATCTATCCATATCATCTTCTCTACACATGGATTGGATTATCTGTTTGAAAATTGAGAACTAGACCAGTATATCTCTGGAGTTCCTTTAGTTCCATCATTCCAAAGAAAATAAATCTGTGATTTTCTCTTCATGTCAGTCTTTTTTACTAAATCAACAAGATAAACGGAACATAAATTTTTCCTTGTTAATAACTTCCTGCAATTATTATAAGTTCGTAGGCCGATTTTGTGTGTGGCTGGTAAAATACATGATGATTTCACTAGTTTTCCCTGTCAGGGTTTTTAAGGTTATGAGGTGAAATGGAGTCACGCAGGAATATATGTTCAAAATATAAGAAGCTCTACATTAGAACCATTTAAAATTAAATGAAAAAGAGTGAAGATGATTATAAAATATAGTAAATATTATTCCAAGAATTTGTCTAACTTCTCTGAAAGTGGTTAAGGAAATCAACAGAATCTGAAATATGGGCTAAAATAGAATATATTATGGACTATACAGATAACTCTGAAGTGATTTTTAAAAATAACATATGATAATATTTTCTGTATTTGAAATTCAAAAATTATCCAGTTCTGTCTTGATTGACTTAAAAGAGTCAACAGACAGTCAACAGAAACAGACAATTCAGTTAAGGCAACTAATTGATTTGAGGAATTTTCATTTCAATAATGACCTTGAGCCTTTGCTGCCTAGAATGCCCTCAGATCATGTCATGGGGCTCTAGTAAAGATCTATCGTCAAATCAATTACAAAAAGCAATGGAACATCTGATCCTTCCCTTGAAATTAACTAGTGAAAGTAGGTCAGCACACCTTCAAATGACACAATGAATTATTATGTTCTCAATGACCCAGGAAAGAAAGCACTAGTGATTGATGGGAGATGATATTTAAATGAGAATTGAACATTTCTGGGATTAAACATGTAGCAATGATCAGAAAAGTACGAGAAACTTAAATATGTTAAAATAATTTCTTTTTTCATTATAGCCAGGAAAGGGCTTTCTTCTCATTATTTTCTATATCCACAACTATAATCCTGGGAAGGTGCTTAAATATTGAGTTTATTGCTATACTATTTAAAAGTAAAACTGTGAGTACAGCAGATTTCTCAATTTTGTTTTTATTATTATGTGGAGAAAATATACAAAGTAGTCCATCATATGTTGCCACTTTGGCAACTGAACTAAATAAAATTATAAAGTTATGGTCAAAGATAACTAATTTAAAGAGAGTAATTGAATTTGCCAAAATGAAAATTAATATTATTTAGATAGTGATTTCATTTTTCAATTATAAAAAGTAAAACAAAAAAAAAGTGCAACTGTCTCCTTCCAAAAAAAAAATCCAATATTTCTTATTTGACTGATATTTCAGATAGTTGTGTTTTTGTATGGGCTCTAGGAGTCTTTTTGTTAGGTAATCAAGCACCTAGATTTATTCATAATGGTAAATTTCAATTTAGAGTTTTGTTTTTACATACTTTGTAGACAAAATAAATTGTATATATGCTTTTATTACAAACAGCTGTAAGATTAAAAGTTTAATTCAAATATTAAATTAAGGAGTAATTTTGTTGGATCCTATGTAAAAATTCTTATAATATGGTTGCGTACATAAAAATATCTTCTTATGACTGCAGTATGGCAGTTCAGTATCTGAACTCAGGAGTTCAGACCTTCCTCCATCCTTACTTTTGAATTACGTGGTCTTAGTTAAACTACTTATTCTTTACAAGCCTTGGTTTCATCATATGTAAAATGGTATTGATGATAGCCATTATCTATAGATTTTTGTGAAGATAGCATTACAAAATGTAGATAAAATGGTTAGCTAGAGTTTGGAATATGGGAAATAGTGTTAGCTATGTGATAGTCAGAGTCAATAAGTATGTCTTTAGTTATATTAAATACTTAAATGCTCCTATTCAATTAATTATGAAGACTTCAAAGTGATAATACAGTGTATTTTATTTAATCATGCACAGAGCTTAGTTTTCTTTTAAAATTTTTGTAAAGTCATTAATAAGCCTATCATGCTATTTTATGAATTTTTATATGGTACTTAGTATGATATTATGACTTTGTTTATATTATGGGATGACTGTGAATTAATACAGCCATTTGACACAGCTGATAGTATAAATTATTATCTTTATATGACATAAACTGTGTCCAGAAAACACATTCAAGTACCAAATTTCACATTTTTATGCCCATGGGATTAATGAGTTTTCTGTCTTATTAACAGAAACTCTTTAATAACAAACTGCATAAGTTAAGCATAGCAAATACTATGTAAGTGTGCTCAGAGCTTGGTCACACTAACTTATTAGAGCAGACATTTTATCATCTTTGGTTTCTGGGATTTCTTGCATTTTAGCACTAGTGTTACGGTATTCTCTGGGTAGGAGCAGAATGCTTAGATGAGAATATACCCTCTTTCTGCATCTTTTCCATCCTGACTTTAAAAAAGACCCAAGAAACTCTCAATTCAGCCTCGCTTTGTACTCAGCCTAGTCCCTGCATATAAGAGCTGTGAGATGCTGGAGGGTGTCATAAAGGACCCTGTGGAGTGTTTTTCTCTTCAGAGATCTTAAAGGAAAACATAGCTCTTATCTTTATAGTCTTACTGGGTTAAAGGTCAAAATGGAGAAAAAGCTCTTTAAACTCTTATGTGAAGAATCAGGAAGAAAGAGGAATAAAGGGTGGAACAGTCTTCCACATAAACATGAAGCAACCATGGGTACTTGCTATTAGGCACTAAACTGTAAATGTCTGTCTGGAGTGGCAGTAATTATTATGAATATGTAAATATAAAAGGGAGAAGAGTAGAATTGACATGTCTTTTTACTTTTTCCCAAAGAAAAGGAATTCTTACTGATCGACTATTAGAGACCTAGTAATCTATTCAGAAAATTTATACATAAACGTACACAACCTCATTATAAGAAAATATTTAAATGATATTTAGCAAAGCTATGATCGACAATGCATAGCTAATTACTAGATGGAGTCAAAGGTCACACAGCAATGTGGGCACTTTACCTGTCTAGGTTAAGCCAGGAGGTTCCATTAGGAAACAACGGGATTCAGGGGATAACATCAGTGTTAAACCCTTGATGGCTGCAAGTAAAAATGAGGTTAAGCCTTAACATATTTCTGCTAAAGTGCACAGAAGTTTCAGACATCACTATATAAAAATTCCTTCTGCATATAAAGCAAAATTAAAGATGAGAAACCAAGCAGAGTGTGAAAAGCAATGAACCCATTGAACAGATTCTCTGGCCAACAATGTTCTAACATTCAAAAAGAAAACAATAAAGGAGAAGGAGGATCATGTGCTCCAGGAGTGCACAAGACTGTACGTGGGTAGTGGGAATAGACTCAGAACTAGAGAAATGTCAAGGATACTTTCATTCTCTGTGAAGTTTTTGTGCTAGTGTATGTAGGTAGAGGGACTTAAAAAAATACATATATTTTTGTATGTAGTGTTTAAAAAGCCTAATATGCCTACAGGCATTATGGAATGAGAGTAGGGCAGAGAAGAAAATTAATGAAAAAGATGAATAATCAATGGTGAAAGGAGCTAGAAGGGTGTTGGCTGAGAGACAGTGAGGATCTATCATTTTCCTGGTAAGGTGTTATGGAAAAAAGTCAGAGACATGCTACATATTATTTGTAGTTTATCATGTTTGGAATTTGGTTTGGAATTTGGTGTAAGTGATCTATAAACTCTTACTATTCCATTTCAAGAATGTTAGTTGCTATTATTTAAAAAAATATATATATATTAATTTTTGAAATGTAATGTTTAGCCATAAACAGTTTTTGGGTTTATGTCCTAAATTATAGTATAAGGATAAAAATATACTATGCATTTTCTTTGTATTAAAACTATGATTTATGTAGAAATAAGGTATTTGAAATTAGTACTACATATATTTTAAATTGTGTACTATCTCAAAGACCACATGATAATTAGAAATGTTGTGTTTGAAGAACTGATTAATTTCAGGTAATGATTTTCCAGTGCACAAGAGACATGGGCAGTTTTTAGTATAATTAGACTTTGAATGCCAAGGTCATGATCAATAAGAGTTAAAAGACCATTTGCAAAAGCTTTACTTATGGAATCTATATAGACAACCAGATTTTTCTTTAAAAAAGTCAAATCTCATTCTTAAAAATATATCTGATGAGATTGTTTGCTGATAACTCCATTGTTTTAACTCCGATCAGTATTTTATGAGAGAGGAGGACTACCAATAATTTTTCAGGCAAAAGAAAAAATTTGGTTTTAATTTAACAAATGTCAATTAATTAATAATCAACAAAATGGCATTCTAAATTTGCTTCAGATGGCAGTTCAATAACATCTATTGATTTTGTATTATTGGATTGAATATTTCTATGTGGCATGCTTCAGGCAGGAAATGAATTTGCCACATTACACAAAATTTTCTTTTCCTTTGTGAAGTATATGTATGAAATTATCTTAAATGCTACCAAATTTCCTATTGCTATGACAAGAATCTCTCTCTCAGTGTATATTATATTATATCACATGTGTGTGTATACAAAATGTTTCTCTAACATAGTCTATAGCTATTAAATGAATTCTTTTTCATTCATTCAGCCTTTATGGATATACCTCCCATCAAGCACTCTGCAGAGCATAATAGAGCTGTTATATGTGATGGACAAGGCTAAGAGGGCCTAGGAATGTGACATCTAGTGCAGTCTTAAATATCATGCTGAAAAGTATGGACCTTGTCTAGGGAATAGAAAGTTTTGACATATCCACATGGCCACCAAATATCTTGGAATCATCTTTGATTTCTTTCTTTCCCTTACATGCCATAACCCTATCTGTATTGGCTCTACCTGGAAGATATGTACAGAATCTGCCTTATTTACCTCCACAAGAGGGACAACCTAAGTACAGGTCACCTCCAACCTGGATTAAATGTCTCCCAATTGGTTTACTACCCCTGCCTTTGCCCACTTCCTGTCTATTCTCTACATAGAAACCAACAAGATTCCCCCCCTCCCTGCCCCTCGCCAAAATTAAGTCAAATTATGACATTTTTTTCCCCTAATACCCTCCAAAGACTTTCCGCCTCATATCAGGGTGAAAAAGACAAAGTACTGACAATTATCTACAAGGCTCTCTTGATCGGGCCACTCATTCACTATCTTTCTGAGTTCATCAGCACCATGTGTTTGCCCACCACTCCCCTGCTCTTCGGCTAATAGAACTCCTTGGCTCCTTAAACATGTGAAGCATTCTACCATCTGAGGGCTGTTTCATTTGCTCTTTTGCCTGCTTGGTATAATTCCTTCCTTTAGGTCTGTTAAATGCCACCCAATTAAAGAGGGCTTCTCTGGACACATCCCATGAAATAGGATCTCTTGCACCAAGCTCTCTCTTTTCTTTATCATGAGCTAACGTAAATCTGTTTACTTTTCTATTGTTCGTCTCCCTTTCTGCCCTGAATCATTATGCTAGAGAGCAGACATTTTGTTTCATTCCTTGATGTATCTCAGCAGAGAGTAGTGTCCTGGTACTTAGAAGGTGATCAACTTTGGTTTAATTTTATTACAACTTTAAAAAAAAATTGTGTGGCAGGGCACTTGGGTGGCTCAGTCATTAAATGTCTGCCTTGGGCTCAGGTCATGATCCCTGGGTCCTGGGATAGAGCCCCCCCATCCGGCTCCTGACTCAGCAGGAAGACAGCTTCTCCCTCATCCACTCCCCCTGCTTGTGTTCACTCTCTTGCGATCTCTCACTCTCTGTCAAATAAATGGATAAAATCTTTTAAAAAATTGTGTGGCAGTAATATAAGAATTCTACTACATCCGATCATTTTTCTGTTTGAGCCTGGATTTCTTTGTTCATGTTTTTTCTGAGATTCTTCTAGTGTTTTTGTTTGTTCTTTTGCTATTTTTTTCATTTGTGTCTATGTGTGTCATGATCATTTTAATTGAAACTAACTTCTGGAAGAAACTATCTGGCTTAAGGTAAAATTTTAATCTAAACCATAAGAGAAGTTGAAAGAAAATTGGATTTTTTTTTTTTTTTTTGGTTTGTACCTTCTATTTTTCAAATTGTTGTCTCCACCTCATTCCTCCTTTCTCAGTACCAGGTCTTTTCCTTTTCATTCCTTATATGGACCCACTAAATGAAAATGCATATATTCTCTAATTAAAGTTTGGGAAGTGAAGAAATTTTTACATTTCTTCACTACTCCTAAAAGGAGTGGTAGGGCAGCAAACATTAGACCAAAGGGGGGAAAAAAATTCCTACACCTACATTACAATAAAATTAAGAAAAATGCCAGGACCAGAAGCTGCAATTAGGAAGGGATCTGTGGAGTCTGGTCTGAGATACAATAGAAGACTTTAGCTTGAGGGGTGCCTTCTTAGAACTCCTGTAGATTATTATTTCTCTAAACTTGGAAGACTTTCTCAAGGATCACTTAACAGAGATAGCATCTATTTCAAGAGAAGCAGCAAATATCCCTGCAGAGAACCAGTTTAACTTTGAAGAAAAGAAGAAAGGTGAAGACACTGAACGAAACAGGCCAACCTTATATTATTTCTGTCTTCAATCCACCCTTGTGGCTATAAACAAGGAAATAGGAAGGCAATGATCTATGGCAAGATGGACATCCCTTGCTGCTGTAAGCCCTTACATGACAGAAGAGGGGGGCGATATATCTGCTCAGGTATATAAAGGAAATTGCATGCATAGGCAAAATTTCAGGAAAATCCCAATTGTCTAGAAGCTGCAAGCTACCCATCTCAAAACTCTCCATCAAAAAATAACAGTGTCTAATTGTATTAGTTTTCCATTGCTGCCATAATAAATGACCATAAATTTAGAAGCCAAATACAAAGTTATTGTCTCTTGATTTCTATAGATTAGAAGTCTGGATGGGCGCGGCTAGGTTCTCTGCATAGGGTCTCCCAAGGCTGAAATCAAAGTGTGGTGCGCTTAATGTATATAATTGGAAGAATCTACTTCTGACCTCATTCAGGATGTAGGCTGAATTTAATTTCTGGCAATTCTAGGACTGAGAGCCCATTTCCTTGCTGGCTGTCAGCCAGGGGCTGATCTTTGCTCCTCTATTCTTTCACATACTTTCCGGGTGCCCCGCAGCTGCAGCAATGGCAGATGGAGATACTCTCACACTTCAGAGCTCCTGAATACCGCTGCATCTCTCTGATTCCAGCTGAAAACTGTTCTCTCCTTTTACGGACTGATACACTAACCTTATCTCTACCTGCATAATCCATAATAAAATCCCTTCCTGAAGATCAGCAACCTTATCCCTGCAAAATTCCTTTTGCCATATGATGTATTATATTCACGGATTCCAGGTATTTGGGAATGGCCATCTTTGAGGACCCATTCTGTTTACCGCGATAAAGATTATTAACATAACAATAACATATGTATAAATAGGATGTAAAATCAAAGGAGACAAGGAATACAAACTTAAAAGAAGATAAATTGAACAAAAGAATCATACAAGGACACGGGCCAAGAGTTCTGAAAATAAAAGTTCTTAATAGTCTCAAAGAAGTGATGGATAAAAATGATCTTCCTTAAAAAAAGCAAAAGGCAAAGAAGATACAGAGATTGAAAAATGATGTCATAAAACAATAAAATAAGTTGAAAAGAGGCTTGACAGAGCTTAACAAAGGAAATAAAAAAAAATTAAAATGTTACAAAGATGAAGGTTATATGTAGAGCAAAGAAAAAAAAAAAAAAAAGTACGGATGTGACTGCAAACCTCCCTGAAAACAAAAGAAGCATCAGAAAGAGACCTGAGATAATTATTCAAAACAAAATGAAACAAATAGAAAACTTAAAATAATTTTTAAAAAATAAAATGTACACAAAAGAGACAGAAAAGTCAAAAACAGGTAGCTAGAGTAATTAGTTGTTTGGAAAATTCGAGGTTGAAAGTGACAAAAAATATTTAAAAAAATACAATAGAAGAAAGGATCTTCAAATGGACCATGGCAAAACCAAACTCAGAAGAGACTGCACGTGTTATAAACTTTGATGGAGTTAATGAGGCGGGATGAAGGAAAAGGTGGAGGGAGGGCAACTAGATTGTACAGTAATTGTGCTAATTTCCTCATCCCATCTTTCACAGCAGGTGGTCAGTAGGACCTAAAGTCAAAACGCATTTTTTAAAACAATGATGCTAAACTTAAAAAACTTAGTATTTTTCATAATCGTGTAATCTTAAAGGAAATTAGAGACATTTAAAAATCACATAATCTTGAAGGAAATAAGAGACATTTAAAAATCATCTCTATAGTGGTTAACAAGGACAACAACTCATTTGAATTTCAACAAGAACTTTAACATCAGTTAAGTTTATTTTTCTTCTGTTAAGTTCAGATAAAATTAATTTTTAAATGTCATCTGTATAAATTGTACCTATTATCTAACTGTTTAACCATCTTCAATCTATCTGGCCATCTCTTCTATCTATATACGGGCATTAAAGGCTGCCTGAAAACATTTTTATCTTAAATTAACTATGTTTAATCTTCATTGATGGAATTTGGGGTTCATGTGTAATATTTATAGTCTAGTGGATTTGAATTAAATTATACACATATCTCTTTAACAAGTAAAATATAATTAAAATTTTATGGTTACGTTGGCATTCAGCTTCTTATTTTATGCCTTAGCCCCTGCAAAGGCAAATGGTACCACCGGTTCTGGGCCCAACAAAGCTCCTGAGTGTCTTCCAAAATTTATATCCAGAGATCAGTGGGGACCATGATAGTGCATATCCGAGACTGTAGGTTCTATTTCTGCTTCTGGAATAGACCAGTTGCAATAATGGGAACTTCTTCCTCAGGAGCACAACTCACAGGCTGACCCTAAGAGAGTTACAGGAAATGTGGATATTAGCAGGAAAGACAGTTTTCTAGACTCCCTTATCTTAATAAGTACATAATGCTTCTGATATAGGATATATGTTTTCAGGTTCCCAGTAGATCCCTGGTGTCTGTTCCTGGTGATACTGTGAGTTTTACTTCCTCTAATCTCTTCTCCCTACAGTGCATCCTCTGAGCCTTCTCTACACACAGAAAGGTCCACTGCTGTCATCCTATTAGAAACTGTACCATTGACTGTATCACTTTGCCCTTTCCTGCACACCAAAAGAGAGGTACCTATTGCATTTGTGTAATAAGATGTTAGATAATGGGATTTTGGAGGTTTGTGAGTAAAATTCTCAATAATTAAAATTACTTCCTAGATAGGAAATGATCCCATGGACATTGCTTATAGAAACTGGTTTGTAAAGATAATAACTATCGGAAGCATTGGTAGTCAAATTCATCTTTTTGTCAATTGTGTGGGAATTCTCACTTTTATTTATATTTATAATGATCACACTTTGACTCTACGAGCAATTTTTTGGAAGGTTAAACAAAATTATAGAGGTACTAGGTCACAATAACAGCATAATTACAATGCTAATTCAATCAGTATCTATTATTAATTTCAAACAATATGTTCATTTTTTCAAGTTTCTAATCACCAAATCCCCTCTACAATCAAACACAGATATATTATTAACATCATTCCCCAAAATGTCATTAACTTTAAGATTTGTTAAATAATTACATTTATCTCAAAATAATATTTTGCAATGATTTTACATTTCATCTTCTTATAATGATTGGTTGGTTAAATAATTTGGTTGGTTAAATAAATGGTTGGTTAAATAATTTATAGTATAAGTAAAAAGACCTTTAAATACATTTCTCACAAAAGAAAAATGCTTCCCGGCCACGTGCCTGAGGGGTTTTTTTCTCTTCCCATTCACAGTGACATACAACAAAGAAACCATGCTAGAAGAACAGAAGGTTCATCTACAACATCAGTCATCAGAACAAAACACAAGTCAGGGACCTGCATTCTTGTCAGACCTCTGCCGCTTTGCAAGTCACTTCACCTCTCCAAGGCATACGGTCTCCTCTATAAAATGGAACAGCTGAACCATGTAAGGTGAAGTCTGACATTTCTGGGAACACCAAAATTCCATGAGTTTTGATTTAATCATATTGCCAGCAAAAGGGGAGTCAACTCATTGCATGGTATAGCATCCTAAGTTGTTAGTTAATGGCAATGAGAAAGAACATATGAGGGGGATCTCAAAGTCAGAAATCCAGCTTTTGTTTGTTTATCCAAAAAATGTGAGTCCCTGGGATATTTACTTAATTTTTCTCAGTCTCAAGTTCCATATTTATAAATCAAACTTCAAATATATCTGCTTGGACTTTATTTATCATTGTTCACCATGTTGACACAATTGCTACCTTCAAGAGTTCTGTAGACTTCTCATTTTACCTCTTCTCCTCAACACCCCTATTCCCTATTCCTCTTGCTGTATTGTCATTCTCCCAGCAATGTCCTAGGAAGTACACAAACACCAACAAGTGAGTCTTGAATGTAGTCTGAGTGCTACAAGAGTGTAGGAAATGTTATTTGCAGATAGTAAGGGAAAACATAGACATTTTTAAATGCACAGCAAAAGAATATTGAGAATTAAAGTAAAAAGAGGTTTCAAATAATTCAGTTATTTCATTCTCCAGTTATAAGTTACTTGGCTTAAAGAACTCTTCCTGGATATTGTTTCAAAGTATCTAAAATTTTCTCAATTTGGAAATGGTAGGAATGCTTAACTATATGTTTTCCACTTTCCACATAGGGCACATTATATCTATATCTCTCTATTTTTCTTAATTATGATAATTTTATTTTCCAAAGAGGATTATTGAAACTGATTTCTGCCCTTTCCTTCACACACTGGGTTGTGGAGTTTAATTTTTTTTTTAAACATTTTTTGGTTGATGTCTTAAAATCAAAACATTGGAATGTGTTTTGTGCATAGATTTTATTCAAAGATTGAAACCAGAAAGGTGGCTCATTTTCTAACATTTTGCATTTCTTAAAGATTCTACTTATTTATTTGACAGACAGAGATCACAAGTAGGCAGAGAGGCAGGCAGAAAGAGAGGGAGGAAAGGCAGGCAGAAAGAGAGGGAGGAAGCAGGGTCCCTGATGAGCAGAGAGCCTGATGCGGGGCTCGATCCCAGGACCCTGAGATCATGACCTGAGCCAAAGGCAGAAGCTTTAACCCACTGAGCCACCCAGGTGCCCCTAACATTTTGCATTTTTAATGAACTTTTGGTACAACTACATTTATTCCATATATCTTGAATTACTTACTGTGCAGTCTATCTAGTCCAAATTGAAGTCATTTATAAGACAATTGAAATCACAATACATAGTTAAAAAAAAAACTGGACTACTTCAAATTTTATTAGCTTTTGAATTTGGAGGTGATCAGGGTATGAGCTTGTGCCATAGAAGATAATTTAAAATTATTGAAACACTTCACATGTTTTTAAAACCACTTCAGTGGGGGAAATGATGGTGTTGGAAAATGGTTACGAGGGTGTAAAATTATCAGAGAGCTTAAGTGCTTCAGTGTAAAAGTGATCAAGGTTCTTTGCTTGCACATCACAAAGCAATTGAAAATTACTGAAGTGCTTCAAGTGGTTCATGTTTCCAGAATAGTTTGCAGTCTTTCCTCCTCAGAGTGCTTTAAATTTTTGAATGTCTGAAAATTTCCAGTATGTTGCAATTACACACACACACACACACACACACACACACGGTTCTGATTATCAGTTTAGAAGTCAATGCAAATATTGAACTTCTAAGCTATGTCTATGCAAAGATGAAGATATTGGAGATCGTTGATTTCAAGCGGCCAAAATAAATTCATGAAGCCATGTCTCTGTTTGAAAATTACAGTGCAAAATGAAGCTGGAGAGGAGAGATTTGTGGGGAGGAGGAAGGGAAGAGGTAATAATATTTTTGTTTTTTTTTGTCTCTAGGTAATATATCAATTTCAACTAAAAAATAGAATTCAAGTTACTTATAGATAACAGGAAATTAGAATTAAAGAATATCAAAATGCAGACTGTTAGTGACTTAATTTGGGATCCTAAAGCCTCAGATTCCACTGATTTTTAAAGTTAATAATGAAAAACAGTGTAATTCTACAATTGTTAAGGCAGAATTCAAGAATTATTCCAACAACCTTTGTAGCTTCAGCTTCTACTGGAATAGTAAATACTCAGGCTACCTTGATTTTAAGGACATCTATCTCATGCTTTAAATTTATCTAATCTGATATATAGCCAATCAGCCAATTTATTGAACACCGGCTCTGTGTTTAACACTGTACTAGGCACTGAAGATATTACACAAAATACAGACAGAACAACTGCCCTCATAAGCTTCAGAGTTAGAAGGACTTTAGAAGTTTTACAAGGCAGACTTCCTTTACAAAGAAGAAAACTGAACCCCAGAGAAATAACGCGACTGGTTCATTGTCACAATCCTAGCGCTGGAGGCTGAACAAAAGCTGCCCTTTAGTGGTAATGCCTTTTGCTCGGACTAACAGCACTGAAATTCCATTTTAATTTTGTTTTTCTGGCATCAGTAAAGGCTGAGGGGTGTTAAGGTCAAAAGGTTGAAAATTTGCAGAAGCACAATACAGATAATAATAATTTGACTTCAAGTTATTATTATTGTTATTGTTCAGCCAAGAACATTGTCAATAAATAATATAAATAAGGTACATCATATGTAACTTAGAATCATCACTCATACCTGAATGTCTGAATACCTACATTCAGATAATATGGTTTGGCAATCTGATAAGCTAACAATCTAAAAGCCAGTGAAGTGTGAATGTATATTATCAAAATAAGAGTAAGAATCTGAAAAAAAAAAACCCACAAAATTTATATTCAAAACAATATTAAGAAAATTATAATAAATAAGTGGAAAAGAGGATTGTGATGTACTCCGAAATAACTGTATTTAGAATATTATATATTTTTCGAGCACCTGGGTGGCGTAGTCACTTTAGCTTCTGACTCTTGGTTTTGGATCAGGTCGTGATCTCCAGGTTGTGAGATCTAGCTCCACATTGGGTTTTGTGCCCTGTGTGGAGTCTGCTTCAGATTCTCTTTCTCCTTCTGCCTTCCTACTAGTGCTCTCTCTCTGAAAAAAAAAAAAAAATCTTTATGAAAAAAAGAATGTTATAATTTTTCAACAATAGATGTTTATTAGAATAAAAATAACAATATAAAGAAATATATCATAGATGGGATTATATAGTGATTATTGCAATGACTATATATTTATAGTATTATTTTGTATACCTGCATCCAAAACTACACAAAGTGACATTAGGTACTCTAATTTTTAATAGGATAATTCCATTTAAGATATAACATTTTCATGTAAAATTTCTTTTTGTGAATTATTCTTATCATGTGAAAATGAATTAAAAGACAAATGTTAAAATGTCATGAGTAAGAAAAACTTTAAAATAAAGTACAGCATTCAAGATAAAGTATACTTGATCCAGACATAATAAAGAATATAAAAAGAAGAAATAAAAGGGGAAGTTTCAGAGAAAAGAGCTTTTCCTTCCACCAACTCAAACATTTGGATCCCAAGGCAATAATACAAATAATTCTTAGAAGCCAGGAATCACTTGGCTAAATATTTAGTTAACAAACTTTCTCAATAATGTAACTTCATAAAAACAGACTCAAAATGTTAGTGTAAGTCCATGGTTTCTAATAATACAAAATCATAAGAATACTAAATATAATTTTGTTTAATTACTGACTTCCTTCATGTAACAATTGCTTAATAAATGATTTTCCCCAGAAATCTCTTGAAATGTGTCATTCCATTTCAGAAGACAATTTTTTTGGCATAACGACTTTTCCAACTCCAATCTCTATAAATAGTCTACAAATGGCATTTCAGTATTTCATAGCAAAAGGACATGGATTCATATGAAAAAAAGAAAATCATTATTATTTTGGATAGGTAGTATGGTACAAAAGTATACCTAAACAAAGTAAGGTAAAGCAATAAGCCAGGAAAACACCATTAGGGTACAATAAAAGCTAAAGCCCAA
Organism: Meles meles; assembly: GCF_922984935.1. Taxonomy (NCBI): domain Eukaryota; kingdom Metazoa; phylum Chordata; class Mammalia; order Carnivora; family Mustelidae; genus Meles; species Meles meles. Next base: position 58,642,622 of record NC_060066.1, on the reverse strand, counting down.
AGTACTTCGAACGCATAGAAGTATTCCCTGCACACTGTATGCTGCTTCACAGAAGATGTCCTCTTAATCTCTGTTGCTTCACATACATAAACACAGCCAAGTATTTTGGATTCATTCAAATCTAGCACGCAGTTCAAATTTGTACTTTAAGAGAAGCTCTCTCTAGAAACTGTTGCATCATTGCAACAGTAAATTGTAAAGTCCAAACTTTACAAGTCGAAAGTCGAAACTGTAAAGTCCAAACATCACTTCATGCTGAACCCAACATACACTTAAAAAAAAAAAAAAGTGAAACTTGACAACTATTTCCAACGAGCATACCAAAACTACAAATTCAGGGTACAAAATTGTTTGTAGAGTATTATTTCAGTTATTTCAAACACACTCATAGAAAAAGACTAGGAGAAATCTTGTCTTTAAGCATAGATGGGAATTTTAGGTGTTTTTGATTTTTGAAATAGTGCAAAAATGCTAGCTTTAAATATGTTGAACAGGCAAAAAGCCCTATAGTAAGCTACAGAAATAGCAATTTATGTTGACACAAAGTAATTAGTTAAAACTCTTTTTTTATGTGAATGATCAACGAGCTTTGATTCCGCCTGATAGTATTAAGAGTCAGTTCACTACCAAAACCCAAACAGAATCCCACGGGAAGTTTTGTCAACAATTTTTCTGTAATCAAGATGTTCTATACCGACTTCACTCCATGTGTGCACCAACTAATAAAATATGGTAAATGTTAAGCTTAAAAACAATTTTATTGGCTTATTTAGAGGGTAAGAAAAACACTTCATGCACTTGGCTCATTCCAAATACTTAATCCAACAGATTTTGTTGAGAACAGTTCATTTCCAGGTGTAATGTTCCAGAGATGAAAGAAGAAGGAAAAGAACTCTCTTCTGGAAGTTCATGGTTTTGGAAAGGAGAAAGGTATAAATATTATAAATATGTGTTCTCTGTGTGTGCACCTACCATATATCTATAGATACTGGCCACATAGAAACTATATACAAACAAGTATATACATTTAATAATATGTTGTATCTATGTTTATGTGTATGTACATTCTATGCATTTTTACTTTTTAGATAAGGAATAAATCCAATAAAATATATTTATGTTTGACAGGACTTATCAAATAATTCAATACAGTACACTTTTAACATGTGTGCCTGAATTTGGTGAAATCGAGCTGGAATTTGAATCTTCTCTATGCTTCCTGGGGAAGTGAACTTGGTAATGTTGCCCCCAAATCCCTAACAGTGAGAGCATGACTGGAGTTGAGCCTCAGGGCTGACATTTAAGAGTTCTGTGACAGTAAACATTTTAGTTCACTTGGCTGAGGCTTACTTTTCTCATCTGTATGCTAAAGATTTATTTCAAGGAATAAATGAGATAATTAAATAAGATTAAATAAATTAATTGATTGGCGCAGTGTCTGACACGTATTACCATAGTAAGTGCTCAATGATAAGCCTGTCTGCATACACATATATATGAAAAAACTCGAGGGGTGGAAAGTTAAGTAAAATGGTTTCTGGTCATGCAGCTAAAAACTGATAGAGACTGTGAATTCAAAGTCCATGTCATTTCCATAGCAACTTGGAACTCCTAAATGTTTAAGACTCAAGTCACCGTTATTCTTCCTGGATTCTATGGGATATAAACAGCACTGTTTACCTACTATTGGTCAGAAAGTATTCTAAATATTTTAGATGGGATTTATTAATTCCCTGCAATTGATATTTGATCTTGAACTTGAAGTTTCTGTTATAAATTTTATCTCTTTTTTCTACCAGTTAAAATTTTTAATGCTTCAGGTATACAAATAATAGTCAGGAAATTTCATTTTCTATAAAGACTCTAAAATGAAAATTTGTAGGAACTTTCTGACACTCATTCAAATAAAAATATGGATAATATCCTGGAAACAAAATAACAACTTATCAAATATCTTGAAAAACTATTTTGTACTTTACACGCCCATGGCTAAATCCCAGTCATGCCATCTGACCAAAGGAAAAGAAATATTACTACTTCAGTTCGTAGTAACCTGTCAGTTGGGAATGTCTGCAAGAAAATCCCACTCACCAACATGAACTGAGCACCCACTTTGCACAAAACACTGTATATTATTAGATAACCATGATATTACCAGTGGAACCAAGGTGCCAGACTTTAATAAACATGTTATTTTGATATTTGTTTGTTTGATATTGTTTTAGAAATTTAGTAAGTTTACTGTTAAGTCTAATATTTTAAACCAATTATATACCTCCAAATTTTCTGCATATCCAGTCAGAATAACTTTAAGAAGCTATCCATACAAACTGAAAAATACAATAGTCATATCTTTACTACTGTCATCTACCTTCTATCTCCTGTTGGAAGCACATCCTAAAGACAAAAGTGATCATGTCATTCCTCTGCTTCAAACCAGTTGAGAGTTCTTCATAATCTACACCATTCTTGCTTAAAACAAACAAACCAACAAACAAAAAACCCCCGAAAACCCAAAAGGTCCCAGAGACATTCTCTGTATCAGAACCTGCATAGGTTAAAAACTTCAATTCCTGCTTACTTACAGAAGTAAAATTTCTGAAGATGCTGTCTAGAATATGTATTTTTAAAAAGCACACCACTTGATTGTTTTACACAGGAAAATTTCTTTATTTCTTGATGCACAGGACCATGGCCATGCTACCTGGCATGATTTACAAAAATCTTGATGAAGATCTTTACTTGCCTTTTTCAGCCTCATTTCCCAAAGTCTCCTTTGCTGGTTATTAATCGACTGCCCCTTAGCTCCAAATCCAGTTTTCTTCGACGTGCTTCATGAGATACAGGCATCGGACGCTATAAACATTACTCATTGGTCGACAGCTGCCTTGTGAGACATTACAAGTACAGGGTGCTGGAGGGGCATTGCAAAGCCATTATCAGGGCTGAGTCTTTTTACAGTTCTGAGTGCTAATTTTCCAGGCTACTTCCAGACTTCTATGGCAAGGTACCAGAAGTACAGCTCATAGTGTTCCCATTCCAATAGGTTTTGCCACAACCCAGCAGATGGCGTCCTGCTTTTCTGCTGTTTTGTTGTACCCAAGTGAACTTCTCTCCCATCTAGTGGGCACCAGCCACACCCTTCCCTGAGGTACAAATCTCACCCTTGGGAAGGGCATCTTCCAAATTTGTTCATTTCCTTGAGTTCTTTCCTTAGTCTAAAAGGTAGTGGTTACTCTATATATTTGCTATCCCTACATTCTTTGGAATTCTCTTTTGTCTGTTCAGTAAACTTCACATTTTTGTGAAACCTTTCTAGGTACTCTCTGGTCCATTCTTGTTTTACAGTTTCTTCCAGAATCAGGCCAAGTCACCCCTTCCAGATTGTCTTTCTTAGTCCTTTCAGATAAAGAGGAGAAATTTTCTCTCTGTTCTCTCCCAGGGTCTCCACCACATCTCTTCCATAGCATTCATCTCCCATAATTGAAGTTGTTTCTTTAATTCTCAGCCACTCTTCTTAATCTTTGAAACCCAAACAATAGTATTCTATCATATAAGTGTCCAGATCGCGGAACACATACTAGGTACCAAATAAAGCATTTGCTCCTTAAATAACTTCTCTTCCCCTCCTCCTCTCTTCCTTCTCCTCCTCCTCCTTTTAAATTTACATTTTAAAGGGGAAGTTTTGAGGGTATATAGTTTGGCGGAAGTGTTGAGTGGACATTTTTTTTTTTAAAGTTTTATTTATTTATTTATTTGACAGAGAGAGATCACAAGCAGGCAGAGAGGCAGGCAGAGAGAGAGGGGGAAGCAGGCTCCCTGCTGAGCAGAGAGCCCGATGTGGGGCTTGATCCCAGGACACCAGGATCATGACCTGAGCCGAAGGCAGAGGCTTAACCCACTGAGCCACCCAGGTGCCCCTTGAGTGGACATTCTTAGGGCTAAATAACCTTTTTGTCTTGTCTAAATCGATACAGCAATGTACTTAATAGACAAGGAATCTAGCACACTATAGCAATTTCTGTAACATTGAACACTGGGCTGTTAGGAATGGACCAATGCCAGGATACATTTCTCATTGACAATTAAACACCCATCAACTGCTAATGATGACTCCTAGTCACTTGTGACACAGACTAGACAGAAAGGCTATATCTAGATGGGAAAGCTATTTGATCTCATTACTCATCCTCAGAAACATGCACTGCCTCAGAATGTTGAATGATTGGAGACTTTGATGAAAAGAAAGCTACAAAATATAGGGTTGTTTATGAAAAATGTACACATTCTATTGTAAAGAATATAAATATGCTATTTGATTTATGTATGTATATTTTTGGTAAGCATTAACCTTTTCTCAGTTACTAAATTCTAGTTTTCAAAAGTAGCAAAACTGTTGCATGATGTACGGACAGAAACTTGGCGTCAAAAAGGAACACATTTTTCACATAGTATTTGCTCCTCCACAGTTGATTTTGAAATGTTAGTAATAAATTTATTTAATATTTAACTCGTATTCCATTTGCAAAATGAGTATAATGGCAAGGATTATTTTCAGGACACAACCATTAGGAAATATGTCTTGCATATGGAATAATTTCAAGTTTGACTTCTCAAGCAAGTAAAATGCAATTGATTTCAATACATTTTTGACACTCCTCTAACACGAATAATATGTAGCTACCACATTATTTTTGACCCAGAATATATGTTTTATCAAATAATTCCTGAATCTTTGGGTTTTCACTCTTTTTCTTTATTCAAGAACTTACTCAATTCTCAACTATGAGAAACAATCTGACAATCAATGGAACTGAATTTTCCTAGTATATTGTAACCTGCTGGCAAGAACTTGGTATTATGGTATAGGGATGTTACTCTGGATAGAATAGCTTATTTAACTTATGTCTAAATTATGGGTATTTAATATGATAAAACAAAAAGTGGGCTTAAATAGCCAGAGGAGAGACATTTCTGAAAAGTTTATCTCCTCATAGTGTTTATCTTTTAACTTATTGACATATATACTTATATAAAATGTCATTATCTCATTGTACACATTAATATTTGTTGTGTGTCTTAGAAAACTCATAATTATATACAGAAATAAGAACAAATTTTTTCTTTACATATACATCATTATATCCTTGGTAATTGAGTTTTACCCTCTAGGCCAAAATGACTATTTTTGTTTTAATTGATTTCATTTGGATTAAGTTATAAGTACTTTCTTTTTGGTGCATATTGCAAATACATTATTTTATTGCAAATGAGCAAAGGAAAATAACTGTATACAATCTATTTTAACTGGTACAGGGAAGAAAGAAATATGGAACAGACATTCAGTGTTTAAACGAATTTTTTTTTTAATATTTTATTTATTTGACAGAGAGAAATCACAGCTAGGCAGAGAGGCAGGCAGAGAGAGAGGAGGAAGCAGGCTCCCTGTGGAGCAGAGAGCCCGATGTGGGGCTCGATCCCAGGACCCTGAGATCATGACCTGAGCCGAAGGCAGAGGCTTTAACCCACTGAGCCACCCAGGCGCCCCATAAACAAATTTGATAATATACAGACTTTTGTAAAAAAAACATTCAAGAGTATTCCATATTGGGGGCCCTCGTTGACTCAGCCATTCAGCATCTGCCTTTGGCGCAGGCCATGATCCCAGAGTCTTGGGATTGAGCCCCGCATTGGGCTCCCTGCTCAGTGGGAAGCCTGCTTCTCCCTCTCCCACTTCCTCTGCTTATGTTCCCTCTCTCGCTGTGTCTCTCTCTGTCAAATACATGAATAAAATCTTAAAAAAAAAAAGAGTATTCCATGTTTCAAAAAAAGAATACTCCATATTATGAGGAAGATCAAAACTCTGTGATGTACTATTCAACAAATATTTATTTGGTGCCTATTAACACCATAGATCACATACATTTTACATCATTCGGTTCTTTCCTCAAAACTGTGAGGTTTATAAAATATTTTATAGATTACAAAATAAGATTCAGGGAGGCAAGAAACCATTAATTCTAATTAGTAAGATGCTAAAATAACTTTGGGGGTCAGAAAAAAAAGTACATGAAATACGGAATATTAAACTACAGTTGTCATAGAACAAACTCTCCTTTGCTTCCAGTTTTTCTTCTGGATGAAGTGGAATTACTGTAATAGAATTTGTACTTCTTACCTTCTTGTAGCGCAGCACGGTGGTTAAAAGCTTAGAGTCAGACTGCCTGGGTTAGATGACTAGCTCTGGAACTTAAAAACTGAGTAAACTTGGGCATGTTATTTACACATTTTGCTCTTCAGTTTTATTATTTGTTAAATGGAAATACAAGTATCACCTATCTTCAAATTTTGTTGTGTGGATTCGATAGTAACTTATGGAACTTCCTTGAGTTAAAATGGGATTATATCCCAATAAACACATCATTAGTTGAAAATACTGTAATTCAAAAATGATTTAAAAAATATTTATTTTTTGAGAGAGAACGCGCGCATGCAAGTGCACGCACGTGCATTGGTACAAGCAGGGGCATAGGCAGAGGGAGAAGCAGTCTCTCCACTGTGCAGGGAGACCGTTGGGGGCTGGATTCCAGGACCCTGGGACCATGACCTGAACAGAAGGCAGACGCTTAATTGGTTGACCCACCCAGGTGCCCTCAAAAATACTTTAAATACACCTAACTTCTTGAACATCCTAGCTTAGCCTAGTCTGCCTTAAACGTGCTCAGAACACTTACATTAGTCTACGGTTTGGTAGAATGTTGAATATCTCATGAAATTTATTGAATACTGTACTGAAAGTGAAAAACAGAATGGTTGTTTGGGAACAGAATGGTTGCAAGCACATTGATTGTTTACCTTTGTGAGCACTGCCTGGCTGGCTGGGAGCTCCAGCTGCTGCTGCTGCCCAGCATCAGGCAAGACAGTATCTTATACATATCACTATCCCAGGACAGGAACCAAATTCAAAATCAAAGAGTGGTTTCTACTGAATTGTATTGCTCTGACACCGTAAGTCATAAACCAAACCACTGTAAGTCAAAGACCATCTGTACTTGGCAAATATTCATCACTGATTCTTAAGTTTCAACTGCTTTTTTAAAATCATAGTATTAAATATGATTAATAGTTTAGTCTTTATCAGATAACGTAATACAAATATATGTGCATATAATTGTCACAAGTTCCTTTTATGTGATTTTTTTACTGGGTTCTTTTTAGTTTTTGGAATAGATTTTTTTCTAATGAATTTTGCTTACACTCTAAATGTACTTTGCCTACTCAACAATTCATTAGATAGGTTTAGTTGATGAATGAATAGATGTTAATGACTTCTAATCATTTAATGTGATACAAATCAATTTAATGATGCAAAATTCTCATATTTTATTTAAAAATGTGCCCTGTTTAGGTATTTGCAGCATGATTACAGTTTGTTCTAAAAGCAGATTTTAAAAAAGTCATTTCTATTATGATCTACATGATAATTTGCCAGGTATTCCAATGGGTACAACATTAGAACTGATTTTATTTTGCATTTTGAAGAGTTGCAAGGGCAAATGTAAACATACACAAATCAGGATTATATGATGGTTTGACACATTTGCCTGACATGCCTCCATATATCAGAACTCACCTTTGAAAATGTAGACAGGGGTGGTGAAAGTTTGTGAGAGATGTCAGATTACAGGGCCTAGCAGCTCTTATCTCTAGACATGTCATGGTCAGCCATTATTAGAGTTCCCTTCCCTGATCTGGCCACAACAGTGTGGAAATCTAAACATAGAGCCTCCCTGCCAATCATTATTTAACTCTCATCATTGTTTTCTGGATCAGTCACCATAGCAACAGAAGTGAATTCTTTAGAAGTCTTATAGCTCCCTAATACACCTGAAAATATTATGGGCTTTGGTCAGTAGGAAACCTAAATTGTCCACTTAGTTTCATTTGGTTCACATGAAGCCACAAAATATCTTATGTAATTATCTTTTTTTCATTATAGAATGTCATAAGATTCAGCTTTTTTGCCTATGAAACGATATTTAAAAAATATATTTCCAAAACAAAATTTGGTGTATGTTTTTATATTGTTGAAGGAAAGGTAAGACAGAATTTCAGGAATATGGATATGGATAAACTTCACAAAAGAATTTTGTACATCAAAAAATGACTCTGGAATTACCTACTAAAATGTGAAGTTCTCATTGCCCCAAACTAGTGTTAGTATAAAAATTGTATGATCATGTTTCTTTATATTGATTCATACGATTACATAATTTTCTCGCCATTAGTCTCTTACATTTTTTCTAGACCTTTCTTTTCATCTTTTACTTTATCTATAGATGGTCATAATTTTATGAAATACAATTTCTCCCTTGTTATTAACAAGTGCAAGTGGGAATTACCTTTTCATGATAATATCAACTAAAATTTACAGCATAGTGCATAAATAATAAAGTATTTTTCAATTAATTATGATGATGATGAGATTTTGAAAGTTCCTTCTTTATTTAGAGCACTTGATTCTTATTTTTCTTTTTATTGATTAGTGAAATTGGACAAATCAAAATAAGTGTTCTCATACATTGGTCTTACACCCTCCTGATTTCCAATTGAGAATCTTTCAGTACGGTTAACTTCTACCTAAGTGTAGCAACTCCCTTCTGTGAATACCTATGTTCAAGATACTTAATAGTATCTGTGAAGCGTGCAATATCTTGTAAGCATAACATTTGCTATACAACATTGACAAGAGAGCAGCTGAGATTCAGAGAAGGAAGGCAATGTGCCCATGGTCCCCTGATTAAGATATGATGGATCCACAATATGAATTCTGGTTTCTCCTTCAACGATGTGACACAGGATTTATGAAAATTGAATCTTGTTTTTATTTTTATTTTTTTAAGATTTTATTTATTTATTTGACAGAGATCACAAGTAGGCAGAGCAGCAGGCGGCAGGGGTAGGGAGGAGCAGGCTCCCTGCTGAGCAGAGAGCCTGATGTGGGGCTCAATCCCAGGACCCTGAGATCATGACCTGAGCCGAAGGCAGAGGCTTAACTCACTCAGCCACTCAGGTGCCTCTTGAATTCTGTTTTTAGAGCCAAACAAAGTGGATAGGGCCCCCATACTAAATGAGCAAACTTGGACAAGTTGCTTAACTTTTTTGAATCTGAGTTTCCTGCTCTGTCTAAATACACAGTCCTGGCCTAATCCCCAGGATTGATGTATATACAGTTGCTGCCCAGGAGTTGACACTACAAGATGCAATTTTCTTTACTAACAGTTTCTTTTTTTCTTTTTTTCCCCGCCTTTCTCTCTCCCTCATTTTTATTTTCTCCCTCCCATCGTCTTCTTTCTCTGGCATAGAAGAGTAAAATACCCACCCAAGTACAATTTCTGGCTCCATTCTGTTACAACTTATTTGATGTTGGGAGCACTATCTGCCATCTCAAACAGTTTTCTTATATCACAAACAAGGGATAACTAGGCGTACTACGTATCATGGTTAGCATACCATGGGTACTCAATAGATGTTGAGTCCCTCCTTTGCTCATTGCTTTTTAAGATACAAAGCTGTATGCAAATGTCAGGTCTTATTATTATAAGGAATTAGAAGGGTATGATCAAATTCGTATTTAATTTGATATCCGGACAAACACAGAAAAGGGCATTTAACTTGTGTTCTAGCATTTCAGCAGCTTGCCAACGTGGTGCCATGGTTATTTATCATTTAGAAATGATCTCTCTTCTCTAGATTGGAAAAAAAAAATCCTCCTTCCCCTCATAATTGACCTTTGCAGGTGTCTATTAGATGCCAGCATCTCATACATTATTTGAGCACTGGTCTTTCCCAAACACTCTTCCGGTGCTGAGATTTTACTCTTCTAAGATTGACATTTGCTCCTTTCGCTTGGTATTAATTTCTTTTGTTTTAACTATGAAATCTCAAGACCTGGTTCTCCTTACTAAATTAGCTACTTTAATATTTCCTTAATTGCCTTGCCTGACCTTTATTCCAGTCCTCTTCCATCACTCCATAGTGGCCCCCCAAACAGAACTTCATTTATTGTTTTTCCTTGTCAAATTTCCCTCAGCCTGGCTATGCTTCCTTAGGCATTTTCCTTCTTTATTGGGCTTATTTTCCTCACTATTTTCCCCTTCTCCTTTGTTTCTCTTATTTTCTATTTCAGGAGTCCTCTGCCTTCAATTTCTCTGCCATCTATTTTTTTTTTTCCACACCATTTCTTCCTGACTATGATCTAATCTCCCCTCTTCCAAATCAGAAATGACCATTTTCCACAAAATACAAAGAAGGTGGATTAAAGGAGGAAGGTAGTATATCTGTAAAGAACATAAGTGTTTATATAACAAAGTACATGGCAAAAGGATTCTAGGTTTGGAAGTGATTCATGTGGGTAGTTAGAAATTTCTGTGGTGGGTGTGTTTGCGACATTCCATTCCCGATGCTAATTAGTTGAGGTTTGAAGTGTGTCCAGTAAATGAAAACATGTCTGAGGAGACCTTGGAGAAATCATAACCTTGCTAGGAGGTATTGCAAAATTAATCCTGCATTTTTAGTGTGTTTCAGTGCCTTGTCTGTGATTCCATTGTTATGTCACTCCTGTCACTTGACGACTATGGCTTACTGATGTTATCTTTCTGTGTTTCATTGTTAGTTGCATGGAATGCATTTAGTTGTTCATGCTGCTGTCTGTTTTCTAGTGTTCCAGTTGCCTTTTAAGTCTTTATTTTTCCTGCGTGTTCAAGATGAATGTGTAATATTTTTCCAGAGGTGAGTTACAACTTGTGAGGTTCAAACACATGATGCTGACATCTCTTTTTGTTGAGTGTCAAATTTTTGAGGATTTTTTCCTTAGATATTCTTGGAAGCAAAATTTATGAATGTATGAAGAGGTAACTGAGCCAAGATATAGCTTTAATAAGTTTTCAGCTAAATTATTACAAAATACTTATTTCATTTCTCAATATATGTAAACACATACTTCTGTAAAATAATTCTAATGCCTGTATTTATATGAAATTGTAATAAAATTTCACATATATCATCTTTAAGATTAACATAAACTCTATGAAATAGGTAAAGCAGATCTCATCCCTCTTATTTACAGGTGAGATAAGGGCTTCTAGAAGTTTTATGACATTCTCAAATTCCCATGGCTAGAAAAGGATTGGGACTGGAAAACTTCAGTGTACTATGTTTACTCATAATTCATTACTTTTTCCAGAAATTTAAAACCACTGATATAAATGTGTATAAAATGTCTTAATGACTCTGAATAAAAAGTCATTCATATTTTCTGATATTGTTCTCATAATTACAACTTTCCAGCCACCATACTTCTATTATTTCTAATTTTTACAACAAAACTATAAGCTACATCTAATTAGTCCCAAATTATAAATGAGAAAGATGATGTCAAAGAATTTTAATAACACAGCTGAAGTTATTATTTTAGGAACCAGTCTTGCATTTTCATTTATTGAAATTCATTATTTCTTATGCTTTCTACAATATAATTTCTAAATAAATTCTTTAGTACCACTTTATTTTGCAGTTAGGAAAGATTTTATGACTGTTATTTAGGTAAAAGAAAAACCAGTGAGAAGAAAAGGAAAAAAAAAGGAATTGCTGTATAGCAGTAGCAGAATTTCCAGGTAATGTCCTCTCTAAACCCCATTATCTATTACTGATTTATCAGTGTCCTGGATATATGTGCAGTGGTCAGCCTCTGAGTGACCACTGAGGCCAGCTGTAGACTGAGATACAAAGTGATCAGAGTATCTCACACCAACACATGTGTGCCCATATTGGTACACTGGTCAAAATCTCATCTGTCAATTTCAAAGATATCCACTGTATTTGTTTTCTATTGCTGTGAAAAAAAATTGCCACAAAGTACTATAAAACAATATGGATTCATTCTCTCACCGTTCCTGTGCCTCAGGAATCTGAGCATGACTAATCTGGGTCCTCTGCCCTGGATTGCCATGGCGGCCATCAGTATGTCAATTAGGTTGCCTTTCTTTCTGGACTGAGGTGTTACAAGCTCATCTGGTTGCTCCTGTTAGTGGCAGAACTGGGTTCCCTGTTTTCTTGCTGACTGTCAGCAGAGGATCCCTTTCAGTCCCTCAGGGCCATTCACATTGCTTTACCATGTGATACTCTCTCAGACTCTCTTATAGCATGGTGGCTCACTTCTTCAAGCCCAGTAGGAGAACTTCTTACTCTAGTCTGCTAAGACAGAATTACATATGGTGTAACACAATCACAAAGTGACTATACCATCACCTTTGCCACATAATGTAACCTAACCAGAGAGTACCTATCCAACCATTTTTGCCATAATCTCTTACTTACAGACAAGTTACAATTCTACTCACACTCAAGGAGAGGGGTTTATAAAAGGACACCACTCATGGAGTGTCATCTTAGAATTTTGTTTAACATATCAATTCACACAGCAGAATTTTCTAAGAGGAGCCAACAAGTCCCACTTTCTCTTTCCACTTAAGCTGATGAGAAAATGACATTGGTCACAGAGAATCTGACACCAGGTACTTGTTCATAAAAAACACTGAGAAGAATCAAGTTTTTCCTCGTCCATCTATGGCAAATAGATAATGTGTGTTCATTCACTATTCTCTGTTGAAAATTATAGCTTGCTGTTGTCTTTTGCTGTTTCTTCTCTACTTGCAACCTAATACATTTTTGATGCTGTGAATACATTGAAAAAAGTAGTAATTAGAGTAATTAAGTTGTATATATATATTTCAATCTAAGAATAAAAGTTCATCAACTGTGAAGAATTTAAAATATATCTACCATTTTTTCAAACTGTATGCATTAAATAAGAGTACAAGTAAGTTTTAAAATGATCTCAAACATTACCTGTGCTTTTTTCCCTGCAAAATGTTCTTAACTTTAATCAAGATTATGATGGGGTAACTTCTAGCAATAATATTCTTGAGAAAACACAATTTCCCAACTGGTGGGTATATTCAGTTGTAAGGGTTTCCGCTCCATGAGAACTCAAGAATCGTGGATTTACAAACAGTGGGTCTAGATCTTATGAAGGAAGGCTTATTTGTAGTTCAGTCCCCTCTGTTGGCTGAAGAAGATGATTTGTCACATAACAGCAAGATTTTACTATTGTAGCATTTAAATTAGGCATGTAACAGGGAGGATCTTTTCTGTTCTTATTCATTCAAAGGCATTTGTTTGAGCTGTATCTTTACTTCTCATGTCAAAGAAAACATTAGACATGATTAGCTGCAGGTATCTGTGCTTCATGATATCCAAGCAAAGTCCTTTTTATATTTCATCTTATAATTGTATTTGCAACTTAATGTTTGAAGTGTCAGTCTTTGTAAAATTAGCTCATCTTGTTATGATTTGGAGCTTTGATGTGAGTGAAAGGCTTCAATTGCAATGCAGAGTCACATCTGAGAGTAAACTGCTTAGACAAAGAGACTTACAAGGCTAGTAAATCAAATACTCTGAGCTGTCTATGCGGATTATGAGATAGTATTTGCATAACTTTGAAGTATTTATACTGATGAAATTACAATAATTAAAATCATTGCTGTGTCAATTGCTAGATGCCACAAGGCATAGCAATTACTAGCATGCAAATTAGACTTTGTGTAAGCATTTTAAAGAATAATTACCTTATTTGATTCAGATGTGCCTGAAAGGCATTAGGAATCATTTGAGCTATTTTTGCCTTCAACAATTTTAAGGCTCGTAGATAATGTTGTTGTTATTATCAATTATTTACTTTTGTATATCACTTTTCCTTATTTTGGTTGAAACTAAATGCCATAGATAAAATAAAAACACACAACTTCGCTGTAACTAGGAACAATTTACAGTATCAGTTGAATCTGCATCTTTCTTAAGCAAACATTTTTCTTCCTAATGGGTTTGACTCTGCTGTGTCATCAGTTTCACGTGAAACAGCTAATGTGTACTCAGTGTGTACACTCACACAATGTGAGATCAAGGTTGTGAATTGCAGGAACATGCCAGAGTAAAAAAATCCACCCTCAGAGTTTGCAAAATACCCTCTCAAATATATTTGTCACTGGATATGTGTAGATGGTCACTTAGCCAGCTAAGAGTTTTAGTCTTCAAATTGCAGACATTTTACTTTCCAAATTTGACACCAAACTCGAAATAACACATTGACATCAGCACTGACATCATATTGTAGTATGTGATAATTTGGAAATCATTATGTACTTCCTCTTAGACTTTAAAAAAAGGGACAATTAATATAGGCTTATTCCATATGATCTTTCCTTATCAGAATACCAAGCCCTGATCCATTTTTGATCTATGGGGTAAGTAAAATAAATCTGTACGTTTTTTAAACATGTATCATGCAGAAAAATCAAATCACAAATCAGTGAATCAAGGGTAGTGATTTTTATGAGGATTATTACCCAAATTTCTTTCTTTTTGGAGACTTGCTGAACTTTCTCATGTCTCTTAATAAATAGTATCACTAAATAGGTAGTATATATATTACTACTGGTAAAAATTCAGGGAGTTTTTAGGATCAAAGCTTTGCTATTTTAACATCTATTACTTTGATTTGTTGTCTGAAGACTCCTGGAAATATACCAGATTTTGTTTTGATTTCTCTTTCCTGTTGAGTGATTATGAGTAAACTATTTGATTCTTTCCGTGTATTTTAAACTGTATTTTTATCATTTTAAATGAAACTTTCAATTGATATATTCCTTTCAATTCTTTTCCATCTTTTAAAGACACTTGGGAAAAAAGTTCCACTGATGACTCCTAATTACATTGGTTTATAGCAACATTTTATGCAACTTAGTTTCAGGGCCTGTTATAGCCCATAGTAAAGTAAAAATGTTCTTTTGTTCCCTGTGGCAAAATAAGTAGATCATTAATATACACACTGTGGGCAGAAAGTTAGGCAACATGAATACTTTTAGCATTACAATGCATTTGAATAATAGTGTCATTACTGTCAGTTCTCTCTTTAATAAAAGATATATGTGCCTGACCACAATGGATCATAGTTCTCTAAAACACATTGAGTTAAGATTTACAAAACAGTCTAAATTCTTTTAAAGTAATTTTCCAAAGCTTCTGCAGAAAGCCTGGCCAAAAATTACCACTGACCAAATTATACCCTAATTTTTGTCTTGATATACTAAGAAAAAGAAGTAGTATTGCAGACCACATATACATAGGCTATTTTTTTTTCATTTTTTACGTAGTTTACATTCAAAACATGTGCTTATTAGCATATGTTTTAGGCTGACATGCTTATATTTATGCAATATTCTTAACATTTACAGAATAGGATAATGTTAAAAAGCTGAACATACAATGCGGTATAGACTTCATATGGTCCAAAGCAATGACTCAAAACAAGCTCAAGCACAGAATTCCCTGGAGAAGATTTTAAACACAGAGTCCCATTCTTTTCCCTAGAGTTACAGAATCAGAGTCTCAAGGAAGTTAACCTTGGACTGTGCATGAAGTTCTCCTGTGACGCTTATGCACAGGTAATCACTGTCAGGATTCAGTGTTCATGGAGAAGACCTGGAAGGTATAGATATGTCCCAGAGACCACAAATTTGGTGAGGGGTGGGACCTTAAAAGTTGGTTAACCGCATCTTTATTTTCCTTTCTCTAAAGCAAATGCATTTTCAAACATAGCTTCAGTATAAATTTCATTGTGCAAAGATTTATAGTTAAAAATAATTTATAATATATTTATTCTTGACCTGGGGCTTTTCTTAGTTGATGTTGTAGCTTTTGACAAATATTTATGTCTCTAATAAGATCTCTTTTTCCCTTAAATATATAGGAATGGGTGGATATCTTCTTAAAATGAAAATAATAAAGTATATATTAGAAAACAAAATTTGGCATCATGTATAATAGTGAAATAGCAGAATTTTCAAGAAAACCAGAAACCAGAAAAATGAGTTTGCTCTCATATTTTTAAATACTGTTTTGCAGGGTTTGGAGGGTTACTTAATGCAGTGTACTTGAGAATGAGTTATAAGCTTTACATGCTAGAAAGAAGAACTAAAAATATCATCAGTCATAAATCCAAGAGAATCAGACAAAAAAACCATTAGAAAACACTAGATAATAGATAACATAGTTAAAATTTCAAATGTCAAATACAAAACATTTCCCATATAATTTTTTTTTTTTTTTTAAGTAGGATCCCCGCCCAGCCTGGAGCCCAACATGGGGCTTAAACTCAAAACCTTGAGATCAAGACCTGAGCTGAGATCAAGAGTTGAACACTTAATCTACTGTGCCACGCAGTTGTCCCAACATTTCCATATGTAAATTCTAACTCATAAAGATAAATTATTGGAGAAAACAGATAATTGTTAAAAAGCAATAAATGTTCTAAAATACTTAAAATTTCATTGTAAATGTTGGATAACTATGTGAAGAAAATTGTGTAATCTATTGAGGGGTCACCATAGGAAGACATAATAGTGTTCAAAAAGTTATGCCTTGTTTTTGGAAGAAATACAATATCATAAAATAATAAGAAGAAATACTATAAAGGTGTCAAGTATCTCACAATCAGTCTTTACCTCCAATGTAATGTTAATGAAAAACAAATGGATTTTGGTAAAGGCATTGGGCAAAGACTGAAGTTCATGCGGAAGAATAAAGTTATAAGGATGAGAAAATTATAAAAAAAGAAACAATGATCACATGATTGCAAATGCTAGAAGGCAAGCCCTAACAAGTAGATATATCATGAAATTTTACTCACAAAATTAATGTAATATTGGCACTGCAATTCATAGATGAGAGAGTCCCAAAGTTAAACAGTATATGTATTAGGATTATTAGGATATGGTACAAAGAGCATTTCATATTAATAGAAGAAAGATGGTATTAAAAAATGTATGGGGAGGCATGCCTGGGTGGCTCAAATGCTTAAGTGTCTGACTCTTGATTTCCACTTAGGTCATGATCTCAGGTTCATGAGGTCAAGCCCTGCATTGGGCCTCTGTGCTGGGCATAGAGCCTGTTGAAGATTCTCTTTCTTCCTCTCTCTCTGCCCCTCCTCCCCTCACTTGTGCACATGCTTTCTCTCTTTTTCTTTTTCTTTTTTTTTTTTTAAAGATTTTATTTATTTACTTGGCAGACAGAGATCAGAAGTCGGCAGATGGGAGGCAGAGAGAGAGGAGGGAAGCAGGCTCCCCACTGAGCAGAGAGTCCAATGTAGGGCTCGATCCCAGGACCTTGGGATCATGACCTGAGCAGAAGGCAGAGGCTTTAACCCACTGAGCCACCCAGGTGCCCTGCTTTCTCTCTTTTTCTAAAAAAAAAAAAAAAAAAAAAAAAAAAAAGAAGATATATTGAGGGAGTTCTGCTTTTCTGGGAAACATACAGTCATAGGGACCAGAAAAACCCTCTTCACCAAAAGAATTTAAAAAACAGATAAAATATCTGAAAACAATTGGTTTGCAGACATCGAACACTGAACAACATAATACAGTGACCACTGAAAGAAGATTGGCAATAGAATACAGCCCTAATATTATCCTGGTTTACTGCCTAGATGGAAATTCCAAAATAGTGTTCTAACACCACCAAGATGGAATTCGACCATCTCCTTAAGTCATGAAGATAGAGCTGGGAGGGAAGTAAAAGATTACCAGAGAGGAAAGGATTTCACAGAAAATGAGCTCTAGAGATCTGCAAAGAAATCTTCTTCAGGTCTTCATTTGAGTATTGATTTGTGCATACATGTCAGAAAACTAGCCAAGGCTGGGAAACAAGCAAAGAAAACAATCCCCATAATTTATAAAAGTCAGGGTATTTTTTTCTGCCACCAACCAGAGTGGAAAACTTTGCAATTCATGGCACATCAGTTAGGGTACTTAGGATATTTCCCCAGTAGTGGAGCAAAATTAGTGTTTGGCCCAAGACTGATCTGGTCTCGCATTATCAAAGCTTAAAAGCAAAGCCCAAATGGATCAAGCTATTTTTAAGTAATTTAACTGCATCCTAGCACATTGCCCAAGAATATTTGTAGAAATACAAAAATATATGGGAGAAGATATTTGCAAATGACAGTACAGACAAAAGGTTGATATCCAGGATCTATAAAGAACTCCTCAAACTCAACACACACAAAACAGATAATCATATCAAAAAATGGGCAGAAGATATGAACAGACACTTTTCCAATGAAGACATACAAATGGCTATCAGACACATGAAAAAATGTTCATCATCACTAGCCATCAGGGAGATTCAAATTAAAACCACATTGAGATACCACCTTACACCAGTTAGAATGCCCAAAATTAGCAAGACAGGAAACAACATGTGTTGGAGAGGATGTGGGGAAAGGGGAGCCCTCTTACATTGTTGGTGGGAATGCAAGTTGGTGCAGCTGCTTTGGAGAACAGTGTGGAGATTCCTCAAGAAATTAAAAATAGAGCTTCCTTACGACCCTGCAATTGCACTACTGGATATTTACCCCAAAGATACAGATGTAGTGAAAAGAAGGGCCATCTGTACCTCAATGTTTATGGCAACAATGGCTATGGTTGCCAAACTGTGGAAAGAACCAAGATGCCCTTCAACAGACTAATGGATAAGGAAGATGTGGTCCATATACACGATGGAGTATTATGCCTCCATCAGAAAGGATGAATACCCAACTTTTGTAGCAACATAGATGGGACTGGAAGAGATTATGCTGAGTGAAATAAGTCAAGCAGAGAGAGTCAAGTATCATATGGTTTCACTTATTTGTGGAGAATAACAAATGACATGGAGGATATTGGGAGATGGAGAGGAGAAGGAAGTTGAGGGAAATTGGAAGGGGAGGTGAACCGTGAGAGACTATGGACTCTGAAAAAGAACCTGAGGGTTTTGAAGGAGCGGGGGTGGGATGTCAGGGAACCAGGTGGTGGATAATAGGGAGGGCATACATTGCATGGAGCACTGGGTGTTGGGCAAAAACAATAAATACTGTTACACTGAAAAAATAATTAATTAAAAAAAAAGAAATAAAAAAATCCAGAACTCAGCAATATAAGATTAAAAATATCTGAAATTTGGGGTGCCTGGGTGGCTCAGTGGGTTAAAGCCTCTGCCTTTGGCTCAGGTCATGATCCCAGAGTCCTGGGATCGAGCCCCGCATTGGGCTCTCTGCTCGGCAGGGAGTCTGCTTCCCTTCCTCTCTCTCTCTGCCTGTCTCTCTGCCTACTTGTGATCTCTATCAAATAAATAAATAATTAAAAAAAGATCTGACACTTAACGAAAGATGGTTAAAGATGTAAAGAAACAGGAAAATACAATCCACAATAAAGGAAAAAAACTCAACCCATATCTACACAGTGTAAAATGATAAAGATTGTATAATTAGTAGAAAAAGATAAAACAATTATAACTATATCTCATATGCTCAAGAAAGTAGAGAAGAAATTGAATATGTTATTTAAGACACAAGACAATACAAAAACGTACACTATGGATTTAAACAAAAGAATTCAAGCGTACCAGAATGGTAAATATGTGGTTAAATATGGCAGACTTCTTTTTGTACTTCTTAAATCTTTTTGTAAGCTAATTGGCCATTTTGAACTAAGACAGTAATTATGAAGTTTGAAATTTTCAACATACTGAGAACTAAAATGTATATTAGCAATAACACCAAAGCCAAGAAGGAGAAAAAGGAAGATCACTCTCAGAAGACTCTTTAAATGTAGCATCTGGGTGGCTCAGTTGTTAAGCCTCTGCCTTCAGCTCATGTCATGATCCCAGAGTCCTGGGATGGGCCCTGCATCTGCCTCTCTGCTCAGTCGGAAGCCTGCTTCTCCCTCCCTACTCTCCCCACTTGTGTTTCTTCTCTTGTTGTCTCTTTCTTTGTGAAATAAAGAAATAAAATCTTAAAAAAAAAGACTTTTCTAATATACTTCCCACAGAAGGAAAGAGATTGTTTCTCTTCTTACTCTGAGTTATACTTCTCATTTAAGCTTATGAGCATTACTGCTTGTTTTCCCAATTCCCTACAATTTCTTTTTAAATTCTGCTTGAAATCAATCTCTCTCTCTCTCTCTCCTTAAAGATTTTACTTGTTTATTTGCAAGAGAGTGAGTAAGGGAGACAGCATGAATCAAGGCAGAGGGAGAAGGGGAAGCAGACTCCCTGCTGAGGAGGAAGCCAGGCTACCTGCAGCTTAACATGGTGCTCAATCCCTCTGAACAGTGGGATCATGACCAGAGCTAAAGGCAGACACTTAACTGACTGAGCCACCTAGACACCCCCCTGTTCGCAGCATCTTTCTTGAAGATACTCAGACATTAGTTCCCTCAGCACAGACTAGAAGAACCCTATTGTCATTGTTGGTTGATCTTGCAATGCCATTTTCTCCCTTGGGTTAACCACACCCACCTGTTGTTCCACCTTCATTCATCCAAAACTCCTCATGTAAATCATCCCTGAAAAGTGAATCTCACCACCAGTTCACCATATACACCTGAATGAATCCCATCTAAGTCTATGATGGATTTCCAGGTACAAAAAGATAACAGTGGAGCTGAGTGAACTAGGGCAGTGATTTTTATTTACAGAATAGACAGATTTTAACTTAGTACCAAATTGTGAAGTCTGTATATTCATTTTCCACTTGTCCTTTTAAAATGAAGTTTTGAGAAACTTGTCAGCAATGAAAATTAATCTGTTGCCCACTATCACTTTGTTTTCTTGCTCTGGTTACCATAACCTTAGAAAAACAAAATATTCTTTCAATTGCCTAGAAGACCAAAAAGGAGTTACATATCTGAAATAACTAATATAAATTTGTATATTTGATAAGCACTGTGCGGGTCAGCTTTTCCTCTATGTACTTCTCAACCTATGATCTGGTTTTCCATTTCACAGAGACATACCTTGACACATCTTCAGGCAAGACAGTATGAAAGACCTGTGAACAATCTGAGATCAATCCCCATTCCTGTTGGTTGTCTAACACTACAGTTTAAGAGCTTTCCTTTCATGCATGGATAAATGGAAAGGGAAAGAATATCATCAGGACTCAGTGGAGAGTCTCCCTTGATACAAATTTATTCATGAAATATAACATTTTAAAGACGATATCTACTATAATTTTTAAATAAATCAAAGAGTAAAATGGATGTATTAAGAGAAGAATATTTAAAAGAACAAAATAGAACATAAAAAGAGTACAATTAAATAAAATAAGTAACAAAAGCAATATGTAGTAAGCTTAACAATACAACAGAGTGAATCATTTGTAAAAAAGACAATAAGTATTCATAGAAGACAGAAAATTATAAAGAAGAAAATTAATGAACAGAAAATTACATCAACAGAGGATAATCATGGAAATATAACCTTCAAGTAATGACTCTTCTCAAAGCAGTAAATAGAACAAATAGAAGAAATAATAAAAAGTGTATTAGTTTGTTTGAAGTATTGAGACCATTTACTCAAAGGCATGTTATGATCTGGGAAAAATTATTGAAAGGAAATCCATTCTTGGATATTTCTTTAAAAAATTGTTAGGATTCCAAAAATAAAGAAAACAATATATTTTTCACAAACATCCAAGTAGAAATGGGTAACTTTTAAAAGAAACATATCAGAGACATAAAGAAATTAAAAATGAAAGCACAAGAAAAATTTCATAAGTCAACCTTTCATTAAGAGGGCAAAAATAGCAGTCTTAATTGTTTCAAATCCTTTTGTAAAAAGATGGTTGAAACAAGTCAATTATAGATAATATAGGAATAATAGAGAATTTAAAGTATAGGCATTAAATGGAATAAAGAGAATCTTTTTACCTTACTAAAATATTCAATCACACTGAGAAAAGGAGTGCCTTATATTATTCATGATAAGTCACCTGCTATAACAAACCATTTCAGTGGTTTAATACAATAAATCTCTTTAATGTGGCACTTCAATGCAGGTACTGGGATTTCTTTATTCTGGAAAATAGTCTAATACAATTTAGTTGCTCTGTTATCTTCTAGAGTCTGGCCACTGTCCATTGAAATTTCAGAATATGGACAATGCACGAGTAAAGAGAAAGTGTAAAGAATTATGAGAGGGAGAACAATCCTAAATTGGCAGAGATCCTTTCTCTACACATCCCATTGGCAAGAGCCTTATTATACGGCCTCACCAAAGGGAAGAGAAAATGGGAAATATACTAAGTACTATCATAGGAAGAAAAGGAGAAAACTGATATTAGTAATATTAGTGAGACTAGGTTTCTTTGTTATAAGTACTAAACACATGTCAAAAATAAAAACAAAATCTAAAAAGTAAATTCAAGGAAATATTGACAGGAAATTAGATGGGTTATAGCATTTTAATATATAGTTATACTTAGAGAAGTTAAAAATAAAGGTTATAATCAATTAAAATTCTAAATATGGCAGCTATAGACTGGTCTGTATTCCTAAGTGTGTGGGGAACATTTTTTTTTTTTTTTTTTTTTTTTTTTAAAGATTTTATTTATTTATTTGACAGAGAGAGAGATCACAAGTATGCAGAGAGGCAGGCAGAGAGAGAGGAGGAAGCAGGCTCCCTGCGGAGCAGAGAGCCCGATGCGGGGCTCGATCCCAGGACCCTGAGATCATGACCTGAGCCGAAGGCAGCGGCTTAATCCACTGAGCCACCCAGGCGCCCCTGTGGGGAACATTTTTAAAAACAATAAGATATTTTTCAATGAGAAAAACTTCAACGGAAGATGCTAATGCTAAGTTGTTTATAAATTGACTTTATATAAATTTTCATTATATAAACTGTTCAATTCATAACAGTGCTTTGTGTGATTATTCCTGGTTATAATCACACACACCTGGATCTAAAAGAAACCTTAGAATACCAATATGTCAGGAATGGATTGAGAGAAATCATAACAAATTTAATAATTTTTATCATTAAGGTCATATAAGAAATCAATAAGAAATGAAAAATTTTTAAATGAACACATTATGGTGGCTTACTAGTAATTTGAGGAAATTTGAAACCCCTTCAAACAATTACATTTAACTAAGTTGAATTTGATTAACTCAATATAAAAAAATCAAATTCTTAAATAAAAATAGAGTATTTGGAGAGGGAAGATGGCAGAAGAGCAGGGGACCTCATTTCATCTGGTCCCTTGAATTTAGCTGCGTAACTAACAAACCATTCAGAACACCCATGAATTCAGCCTGAGATGTAAGGAAATATATCTGGAACTCTACAATTATTCCTTGCTTTTTGCAAGGTAGGAGGTGTGGAGACATGAATCTGAGGGGAAAGAGCAGAAGATAAATGGAAGAGGTAAGGAGCCCTTTAAGCTGACTATTGCATA
Source organism: Meles meles (assembly GCF_922984935.1). NCBI lineage: Eukaryota > Metazoa > Chordata > Mammalia > Carnivora > Mustelidae > Meles > Meles meles. The sequence continues at coordinate 58,619,233 of NC_060066.1, read as the reverse complement.
GTGATATAGCCCCAGAAGGCAAAATCAGAACACTTAGAAATCTCTAGTGAGAGGCATCCCTACTTGAAAGGGGCTCAGGGGATGAAAAGAACAGAATTTTAAGTGGGTCAGTGTGCTTTCAGGATCCCAAGAGTCATAGAACTAATGGTGGTGCCTGAGCTGGTAGAGTGCCCAAGCAGTGTATCAGGGAAACTGGTTTTGGTCAGCAAGCTCAGGAGTGAACTCTCAGCTCAGATTGCCATAAACTATGAGCTGGGCTGATTGGGTGACCACTCTCCACCTAAGCACCCTGAAAAGGACTGGAATGGTCAGACCATCTGCCACCCCTGTGAAGGGTGGAATGGGTGTGCTCAAGACTGGGCAACAACTCTCAAGGCAGCGGCCCCAGAACGGATAGTAGGGCAACATTCAGCTGTCCCCCAGGAGCGGCAGAGTGGATATGTGCATGAGCCTGCAACCACACTTAGCCCCGGGGCACACAAAGGGTAGTAACACAGATCCCTCAGGCTCCCCCAGGAGGATTGCTTTGGGCCCACACTGCAGGAATCTGTAGAGTTTGGCACACACAAAAGTGAAGACTGTCCCAGAAAGTTTACTGAAGAGGGGGACAGTGACCTTTCAGTAATGGGGCAGGAGATTGGGGCATGACCATTTTATTCTGATCTGCAAAAACCATCAGGGGGCAAAAGCCACCCAGAGGACCAGCTTACATTTAGTCCAGCCACCCGACAAGGGACAGTGCAACCTCACCCAGGCAAAGACACCTGAGAAATAACACAGCAGTCCTTTCCCCAGAAGACAAACTGGAAAAATAGGTGCAAACTAGATTATGGATCCCATAAGATTGTAAAACTCCAGCGTCAGTGGAAAAGAGTGTATAGGGCTCTAAGTTTGTTTGTTTGTTTGTTTTTTTTTCCATGATTCATTTATCTTTCAGTCTAAAATTTTCCCGTTCTTTTTTTTTCTTTTCTCCCATTTCAACCAGTTTTATTTTATGAATTCCATGTTTTTAAGCACTTTTTAACTTCTGTTTTTTACATCTGCATTTTATAGATATATCTTTTATTTTTTTTCACTCTATTCAATTTTATTTTTGTATATATATATATATAAGTTTTGATTTCTTTACAATTTGGGGATTTAGTGTGTTTTAATGCACAGACCAAAATTCACTCAGGAACAAGTGATCACTCTGCTTTGTCCATCCTGTGAGATTATACTCTCTCTCCCCCCACCCTTCCTTTCTTTTTTTCTCTTTTTCTTTTTTGTTCTGTTTTGCTTTGTTTTTGTTTCTTTTTCTGTTTTGATTTCCAACAGTTTCAGATTTGTCTAGTATGTATTTTGCTTAGGTTATGGTTGATATTTTTGATTCTGCCTACTCACTCACCCATTCTTCTCTGGGAAAAATGACTGGAAGGAGGAATTCACAACAAAGGAAAGAACCAGAGGTGATGTCCCTGACACAGACCTAATTGATATGGATATAAGTAAAATGTAAGAGATGGAATTCAGGATAGCAATTATAAAGTTATTGGCTGGGCTTGAAAAAAGCATGAAAGATACTAGAGAATGTCTTAGTGCAGAAATGAGATCTAATCAGCTAAACTTAAAAATATTATAACTGAGATGGATTCTAAATTGGATGCTCTAACATCTAGGGGGAATGAAACAGAACAGAGAGTAAGTGGTCTAGAAGACAGGCTGATGGAAAGGAAGGAAATTGAAAAAAAGAAAGAAAAACAACTAATTGCCTATGAATAAAGGCTTTGAGAAATAAATAGTGCTGTGAAATGTATCAAGGTCAGAATTATTGGAGTGCCCATGGATGAAGAAAGAGAGAGGGCCAGAAGGTGTATTTGGGTAAGTCATAGCTGAGAACTTCCCTAATTTGGAGAAAGAAACAAACATTCATGTCCAGGAGGCAGAAAAGACTCCTCCCCAAATTAATAAATATAGATCAACACTCTGATATATAATAGTGAAGTTTGTAAATTTTAGAGAAAATGAAAGAATCCTGAGAGCAGCTTGAGAGAAGGGGCTCCTTATCTACAGAGGGAGGAACATCAGACTAATCAGACCTAACCACAGAAACCTAGCAGGCCAGAAAGGGCTGGCATGATATATTCAGGGAACTAAATGAAAGGAACATGCAGCCAAGAATACTTTATCCAGCAAGTCTGTCATTCAGAATGGAAGGAGAGATAAAAAACTTCCAGACAGAAACTAAGAGAATATGTGACTGCCAAGCCAGCCCTGCAGGAAATATTAAGTGGGATCCTGTAAGCAAAGAAAGAGCTCAAGAGTAACCTAGACCAGAAAGAAACAGGGACAACCTACAGAAATGGGGACTTTATAGGCAATACAATGGCACTAAGTTAATATCTTTCAATAGTTAATCCAAATGTAAGTGGGCTAAATGCCCCAAATCAAAAGACACAGGGTATCAGCTTGGATAAAAAAGCAAGGCCCATCCATATGCTATCTATAAAAGACTCATTTTAGGGGTGCCTGGGTGGCTCAGTAGGTTAAAGCCTCTGCCTTTAGCTCTGGTCATGATTGCAGGTTCCTGGGATTGAGCCCCATATCAGGCTCTCTGCTCAGCAGGGAGCCTGCTTCCTCCTCTCTCTCTGTCTGCCTCTCTGCCTACTTGTGATCTCTGTCTGTCAAATAAATAAATAAAACCTTAAAAAAAAAAGACTCATTTTAGACCTAAAATCACCTCCAAACTAAAAGTGAGGCAGTGGAGAACAATTTTTCATGCCAATGGACATCAAAAGAAAGCTGGGGTAACCATCCTTATATCAGACAGATTTTAAACCAAAGACTGTAGTAAGAGATGAAAAGAGACACTGTTGTCATACTTAAAGGATCTATCAAACAAGAAGACCTAAGACTTATAAATATTTATGCTCCCAACATGGAAGCAGCCAATTATATAAACCAATTAATAAACAAAGTAAAGAAATAGTGATAATAATACATTAATAGTAGGGGACTTCCACACCCTACTCATAGACATAGACTGATCATCTAAGCAGAAGAGCAACAAAGAACCAATGGCTCTGAATGACACACTGGACCAGATGGACTTTACAGATATATATATATATATATATATATATATATATATATATATATATAAAACATTCCATCCTAAAACAAGAGACTACTCATTCTTCTTGAATGCACATGGAACAGTCTCCAGAATAGACACATATTGGGTCACAAATCAGGTCTCAACCTATACCAAAAGACAGGGATTATTCCCTACATATTTCAGGCCACAATGTTTTGAAACTTGAACTCAATCACAAGAGGAAATTTGGAAGGAACTCAAAAGTTTGTAGGTTGAAGAGCATCCTACCAAAGAATGAATGGACCAATCAGGAAATTAAAGAAGAATTTAAAAAATTCATGGACACTAATGAGAATGAAAACACATCCATTCAAAACCTTTGGGATAAGCAAAGGTAGTCCTAAGAAGGGAGTACATTGCAATACAAGCTTCTCTCAAAAAATTAGAAAAACCTCAAATACACAAGCTAACTTTATACCTGAAGGACTTGGAGAAAGAACAACAAATAAAGCCTAAATCAGGCAGAAGAAAAATAATAAGGAATAGAGAAGAAATCAATGACATAGAAACAAACAAACAAACAAAAAACAACAGATAAAAGAAACTAGGAGGTGGTTCTAGAAAGAATTAATAAGCAATAAACATCTAGTCAAACTTATCCAAAAGAAAAGAGAAAGGACCCAAGCCAATAAAATCATGATTGAAAGGGAAAAGATCACAACAAACACCAAGGAAATACAGACCATTTTAATAACATATTATGAGCAACTATATGGCAACAAATTAGGTAATCTGGGAGAAATGGATGCATTTCTGGAAATTTATAAATTACCAAAACTGAAACAGGAAAAAAATAGGAAATCTGAACAGATTAATAATGAGCAAGAAAATTGAAGCAGTAATCAAAAACTTCCCCCCAAATAAGAGTCCAGGGCCAGATGGATTCCCAGGGAAATTATACCAAACATTTAAAGAAAAAATAATACCTCTTCTTCTGAAGCTGTTTTAAAAAACAGAAATGGAAGCAAAACTTCCAAACTCATTCTATGAGGTCAGCATTACCTTGATCCCAAAACCAAAGACCCCATCAAAAAGGAGAATTACAGACCAATATCCCTGATGAACATGGATGTCAAAATACTCAGCAAGATACTAGCCAACAGAATCCAACAGCACATTAAAAGGATTGTTCACCACTACCAAATGGGATTTATTCCTGGGATACAAGAGAGGCTCAACTTTCACAAATCAATATGATAGGTCATATTAATAAAAGAAAAGACAAGAACCATATGATCCCCTCATTTGATGCCAAAAAAGCATTTGACAAAATACAGCATCCTTTCTTGATCAAAACTGTTCAGGGTAGGGATAAAGGGAACATACCTAAATATTATAAAAGCCATATATGCAAAGCCTACACTGAATATCATTCTCAATGGAGAACAATTGAGAACTTTCCCCTCAGGTCAGGAACACACAGGGATGCCCACTCTCATCACTGTTGTTCAACATAGTACTAGAAATCCTAGCCTCAGCAATCAGAAAACAAAAAGAAAAGGCATTCAAATTAACAAAGAAGTCAAACTCTCATGGTTCATAAATGACATGATACTTTATGTGGAAAACCCAAAAGACCACTCCCCCCAAATTACTAGAACTCATATAGCAATTCAGCAACATGGCGGGATACAAAAATCAATGCACAGTAATCAGTTGCATTTCTATACACTATCAATGAGACAGAAAAAAGAAATTAAGGAATTGATCCCATGTATAATTGCACCAAAAACCATATGATACCTAGGAATAAACTTAACCAAAGAGGTAAAGGATCTGTACTACAGAATATTTATGAAAGAAATTGAGGAAGACACGAAGAGATGGAAAAAAAATTCCATGCTCATGGATTCGAAGAATAAATGTTTTTAAAATGTCTATGCTACCCAGAGAAGTCTACACATTCAAAGCAAAATATATCAAAATGCCACTGACGTTGTTCACAGAACTGGAACAAACAATCCTAAAATTTGTATGAAAGCAAAAAGGCCCCAAATTGCCAGGGGAATATTGAAAATGAAAACCAAAGCTGGGGGCATCACAATGCCTGACTTTAAGCTACATTATAAAGCTGTGATCATCAAGACAACATGATACTGGATCAAAAACAGACACATAGATCAATGGAACAGAATAAGGATCCCAGAAATGGAGCCTCAATTCTACAGTCAACTAATCTTTGACCAAGCAGGAAAGCATATCCAATGGAAAAAAGAGAGTCTTTTCAATAAATGGTGCTGGAAAAATTGGACAGCCATATGTAGAAGGATGAAACTGGACCATTCTCTTACACTATACACAAAGATAAACTCAAAATGGATGGAAGACCTAAATGTGAGACAGAAATCCATCAAAATCCTAAAGGAGAGCACAGGAAGCAACCTTTTTGATCTCAGCCACACTAACTTTCTTGCAAGACATGTCTCTAAAAGTTAGGGAAACAAAAGCCAAATGAGCTATTGGAACCTCATCAAGATAAAAAGCTTCTACACAGCAAATGAAACTTAATGACAGAAGATATTTGCAACAACATGTAAGATAAAGGGCTGGTATACAAGATCTATAGGAATCTTACCAAACTCAACACTCAAAAAACAAATAGTCTAGTCGAGAAATGGTCATAAGACATGAAGAGGTATTTCACCAAAGAAGACATACAAATGGCCAACAGACAAATGAAAAAATATTCACATCACTTGTCATCAGGGAAATACAAATTAAAAACCACAATGAAATACCACCTCACACTAGTTATAATGGTTAAAATTAACAAGTCAGGAAACAACAAATGTTGGTGAGGATGTGGAAAAAGGGGAAACCTCTTACACTGTTGATGGGAATACAAGCTGGTGCAGCCACTCTGGAAAACAGTATGGAGGTTCCTTAAGAAGTTAAAAATAGAGCTACCCTATGATCCAGCAATTGCACTACAAAGATACAAATGTAGTAATCTGAAGGGGCACATGCATGCAAATGTTTATAAGAGCATTGTCCACAATAGCCAAACTATGGAAAGAGTCTGATGTCCATTGAGAAATGAATTGATAAAGAAGATGTGAGATACACACACACACACACACACACACACACACACACACACAGAGGAATATTACTTGGCCATCAAAAATGAAATCTTGCCATTTGCAATGATGTGGATGGAACTAGAGGGTATCATGCTAAGCAAAATAAGTCAATCAGAGAAAAACAATTATCATATGATCTCATACATGGAATATAAGAAACAAACAGACGAACACAGGGGAAAGGAGGGAAAAATAAGATGAAATCAGAGAGAGGGACAAGCCAATAGAGACTCTTAATAATAGGAAACAAACTGAGGGTTGCTGGAGGGGAGGTGGGTGAGAGGAGAGTAACTAGGTGATGAGCATTAAGGAGGGCACACGATGTAATTAGAACTGGGTGTTATATAAAACTGATGAATCACTGACCTCTACCTCTGAAACTAATAATACACTATATGCTAACTAATTGAATATAAGTTTAAAAAAAAAAGAAAAGAATATAAGACTCTTTGGAGAAATGGCTGACTTCCAGATGTGACACAGGAATTGTATAAGATGTTAAAGCTGAGATCAAGAAATCTTTCAAAGACTGAAAGAGTCATGTCAAAAAGACTCAGAAGCTAACTGGAATAGGTTCCCATCAGTCAAAGTTGGGGCAGTTGGAACTTCAATAACTAACTGTAATGGGTTGAAGATAATCAAATAGATTTAAACATATCAGTCTATAATAATACTAAAATAGATTTTTGAAAAGCATAAGCAGTGGTTACTATTGTTAGGAAACTGAACTCCTATTTTGAAAAGTGATAGAAGAAACAAAACAAATATTTTTCCCATACCTGTAAGATCTCTCCTCTGGGTAACCAAATAGGTGACAAAGGGAAGTTTTACTTGTTTATATGTTCCAGATAACAAATGGTGAAAAAATAATTAGAATATCACCATTTTGCAACCTTAACGAGTTAATTCATCTAGGCGATGATCATCAATGAGAAGAAACAGCCAGAGAAGAATCATTGCATATTACATGTGAAAACATATATTGTCTGGTTGTGTTTTGATGATTCTAAAAACCACTGATGTTTCTTTTCAATTATTTCCTGCTTATTCTTCCTATTCTATTTTATAATGGGATAGTTCAGGGCTCTGTCTTTGGATTCGGCACATAGACTTGTTCTAGCTCATGATTTTAGATATTGTTTATACTATGAAGATTTCCAAATTCATATCTGCAAACCAGTCATCTCTGAGCTAACATATCCACCCACTTATTCAATGCCTATGCTTGAAGGTTTTACTTTCAAATGTCACATATTTGCAATTGTTATAGGTTAAATTTGTCCCCTTCCCCCAAAATATAGTCCAGTCCTCAGAATATTACTCTCTTTGGAAATAGGGTTGTTGCAGATGTAATTAATCAGGTTAGGATGAGGTCACACTGGAGTAGAATGTGCTTATAATTCACTATGATGTTTAATTCAATAAGAAGACTGCCATGTGAAGTCACAGAGATACAGGGAGATGGCCATGTGACCAAGAGGCAGACATTATGGTTATGCTGCCCCAAACCAAGGAATTCCCAAAAGCAGAAGCTGGAAGAAACAAAGAAGGATCCCACAGAAGCATTGGAATGGCTCAGTTGACACCTTGATTTCAGAATTCTAGCCTCTACAGCTGTAGGAGAATGCATTTCTGTTGTTTTAAGCCATCTAATTTTTGCAATTTATCACAACCGTCTTAGGAAAAAAGTACAAGTTTCTGATTTTCACCTTGCCCAAACCTGCTCCTCATTTGGTCTTCTTTTCAGCTTGGTGACTCCTCCTCCCTCTGTCAAGGTGTTCGGAACCAAAGCCTAGAACTCATCTTTGACTTCTCTGTCTCACATTCTCCATATTTGAACCAACAACAGATCTTGTAACCTTTAAAATATATTCAGAATATGACCATTTTTTCCTCACTCAGTTCCAAGTCACTGTCATCATTTGTCTGGATTATTGAAATAGTTTCCTAACTGGTCTACCTCCATCTTTCACCCTCTGCTGTGGATTCCAAATGTGTCAGCCTGAATGACTGTTTTAGAGCAAAGTCAGAGCATGTCTCTCATCACTTAAGATTTTCCAGTGGCTTTCCACATTAGACAGAATTAAAGCTACAATCCATTGTGTGGTCAGACTGAATCTTCAAGATTTACTTTTTTTTTTCTTGCCCACTTCCCACCATTTCCCAAATCTCTTTGACCTCATCTCCGACCAAATTTGCCCCCACTCCAAATACATGTCACAAAGCCCATTTGCTTGCTCTTACCTATATCTAAAATGTTCTTCCTACAGATATTCCATAATTCACATAATCTTCCTCTCTTTAAATATGATCTTGTCACTAAGCTCTTCCCTGACCTCCTTATTTACTATTATAACAACCTCAATCTTTATTCTCCTCTTATGCTTACTTATCTCCAACTGGTATAACATAAAATTTATTTGTTTGTTTATTTGTCTTCTACCACTAAAAGGTATACTGCATTAAAACACATTTTAGTCCTGTATTCACTGCTGTATCTAAGATCTTAAAAAAAGGTCTAGGGGCGCCTGGGTAGCTCAGTGGGTTAAGCCGCTGCCTTTGGCTCAGGTCATGATCTCAGGGTCCTGGGATCGAGTCCCGCATCGGGCTCTCTGCTCGGCAGGGAGCCTGCTTCCCCCTCCCTCTCTGCCTGCCTCTCTGCCTACTTGTGATCTCTCTCTGTCAAATAAATAAATAAAATCTTAAAAAAAAAAGTCTAGAACATAATGGGTATTTCATAGACACTGGTATAAATTAATGATCACAAGGGAGAAATACTATTAGTTAATTTGAGCAAAGAAGCTATTTTAAAAGACCATTTATATATAATATATTCTTGTGAAATAAGCATTTTAGCTATAGATGACATATTTTTTCATTAAAGTATATCTATCAAGACCAGTTTTTGGAATTAAACAGTGTGATTTACCTTCTTAAAGGTATATTTCTCCATTTTTTAGTAATGTGAAAAAAAACTAGAAGGAACTTCATTCCAAATGATATTAGGAAGCCGTGAGTGGGGAGCTCTCATGTGCCACTACTAAGTAACAACTTGCAAAGTTGAACAGGAAGGATTACCACTTGGTCCACAACAGCAAGCTGTCCTTGCCTGCAGCCAATGAGAAGCTGCCACTACTTTGAACTAATTTTTCTCCAATGAAATTTTGTACAAGACAACTCTTCTCAACTTCCTCCTTTCTTTCTACAAAAGGATGCCCTCCTTTGTTCTCTCAACTTGCCTATTGTTTTGCCATAGTTTGCATGTCCAGATTTGCAATTTTTCTGCTCTTCCCAAATATACTCATTTGCTATGGGACAACTTTTATTGTTTAATTTTTAAAGTCAACAATAGTAAGATCCAACTATTTCATTATCTTACCTTTCTTTTCAATGGTGCAATTTAGTAATGATGCCAGAGTACTTGTCAAAGAATGCTAAGATAATTAAATTTCCTTTTCTTAAAATAATCCATTACAAATATATGAGTATTATCAATGATAATACTTTTACTCATGTATTTTCTTTGTCTAAATTGTATTGAAAATTGAAACATAAACAACAATGAACCCTCAACTCACCAATAATCTATCTGTTAATTTAAAATTAGATATTTCTGTTCAGTTAGCTTACTTTTCCTGACCATGGAAGTACATTAAATAATAATATCTGATTACCAACAACTTGCATTCTTATGAAATGCTGAGTTTTCATGCAGAGTAGATGTCTATTGTATTTTACTGCCAAAATAACATGTTTCAAATACTAAAACAGCAGGGGAATACTGACTGAGCTATTAATAAAACACAGCAGCTTTTAGCTGGCAAAGCAGCCTTCTTTCCATCAAACATGTCTCAGCCTTTAATAAAGAAACTCAAATGGTGTAGGTGAAAAATTACTTTTCTCACCCGGTCATCTGTCTGTCATGTATTATTCAGGTCACCAATGTTTGTCCTGAACTGTATCATTCTGTAGTTGTGTCAGGTATGAGATATGTTCAGTGTAATTCCATCAGACTTTGTGAAGTTGATTAGAACAGATCACCTTTCAGCATGGGCACAAGTTATCTCAGCAGATTGAGTGAAAAAGACTTATTTATCTTTGCCTTATAATAAAGAAAGAGATGAGCAAATTTATCCATTAACTTGAAAAGAGTCACATATTTGGTGTGAAAACAAACTATAGTCAGTAATTCTATTGAAGATACTATAGTGCATGGATATTTCTTCAGGGGGAAAAAAACTTATGCTGGAGTCAACATTTAATAGCATGAAATGTTTAGCCAAAGCACATGCATTTTATTATGTCCTTAAAATGGTAAATATTTGTCCCACAACAACATGATAGAATGTAATAAAATATGTCAAATGTTTGACGGCTTCCATTGGCTTTTTCCAAGCATTCTTTTTGCAAAATAATTTGTACTTCAATTTTACAGAAAATAATCCTCAAAGTTTATCCAATCATGATATTTGCATATCATAATGAAATCGTAGGTTATTTTACTACAGACATTCTAAAATACTTAGCAACTCAAAATAGGTTTCCATTAACAAAATGGTATGTGAATTAGGTGTAAAGAAACCCAAGATTATGTCTGATATATCCCGCAGTCCTCAGGTTCCTCATCTGGTCAATAAATGAGTTGTACTCATGGATCCCCAAGGTTGACCAGGGAGCAAAGTGATCCATATTGACCACACAGTATTTAGTTTGAACTCTGCTACTTATTGGATTCATGGTTTTAGATACATTTCCAAAAATGATAATAAGAGATTTTATGAGAGCATATTTAGCACATAGTAATGTATGCATTGATATGTATGTACACACATACACACACATACATAACGTTTACGCATTGTCTCATCCTCAAAATGATTTAAGATAGTATAAGGTAGAAATCAGTTTATATTCCTTATTCTCACATATTCCAATTATAGATTTTAAGAACTCCTGAAGTAATTTTTTGAAATATAAAACATTGTCACTAAAGCTAAACTACACATATTCCAATTATAGATTTTAAGAACTCCTGAAGTAATTTTTTGAAATATAAAACATTGTCACTAAAGCTAAACTAGAAGGTTCAGTAATTTTGTAAAAAAAAAAAAATGGCATCACTCTATAAAGAAAGCAAAAATAAATATTATGAGATCTCCTGGGGAATTATTTGATTTTCCTTTTTTCATATATGTTATCAGGAGTGGCCAGGAGACACTCTGGAAAACAAAGTTAATTTCTACTAAGTTGTTTTTCATCCCCTGCTGTCTAGGACGTGTTTTGAAATAGAAAACTTAGAAACTGCCTTAACCCTTCTACCTCACTGTTATATATTTTGTTGTAACTTGTTTTGTTTAAAAAGAATACTTACCTTTTTCTTACCCTGTAAACCAATAAATTTCCTCCTCCTGGATGCAATAACTTGAAACAACAAGTATTTGTTTATTAAGCTTCCAGGATGTGACCAATTTTTGCTGGGCTGTAGAGTATATTTGTCTTTGTTCCCACAGAGCAAAATGTGTTTTTGAGTAGATGAACAAGAAAACTTCCATGTACAGAGCATGCTGAGGACCATCCAGAACAAGTCTAAACCAAGTGCTAGTACCTCATAGAGCAACTTTAAGCTACCAGAGAAATTCTGAGGCAGGGAAATATTGAAGAGGATTAATTTTATGTAAAATGTTTAGATTTAAAGAGAGGTACTGGAAAGACAAACCAAATGTATAATCACCTTACTTTACATTCTAAGATTCATAATTTTACATATTTTTAAATTGTTTGAGATCATGTATGTAGAGGCTGCTTTTGGACAACAGGTTGGAACAACGGAATGTAGAAAGGGTCCACAGAGACCCCTGGCTGAATACAGACAGGCACATCAGGCAATGCATGTCAACATATCTACAGGCCCTAACTAACCAATGGGTTATTTGCCACTAGCATAGTTACCAGAAAAGGGAAAGTTACAGACATCACCATACCAGTTACAGACATCACCATACCTCCTCATCTTCCCTCTTTTATTTTTTTTTAAAGATTTTATTTATTTATTTGACAGACAAAGATCACAAGTAGGCAGAGAAGCAGGCAGAGAGAGAGGGGGGAAGCAGGCTCCCTCCCAAGCAGAGAGCCCGATGTGGGGCTCAATCTCAGGACCCTGGGATCATGACCTGAGCTGAAGGCAGAGGCTTTAACCACTAAGCAACCCAGGCGCCCCTCACCTTCCCTCTTTTAAAACAGCTCCCACCCCTGGCCTCTTGGCAGACAGCCTCTCCTCTGCTGTCCTGAACACCTGCTCCTTCATGGTATTCAGTGAATTTCTATCTCCTTTGCTCTGCTGGGCATGGAATCCTTTCACCACCGGTGCCACCAGCTTCCACCTGATCATCGCCCCACATTTGAGAGCTCCCGTCCAATGGAGAGAGAAACCACATTATATAAACTTCTAAGTTCTCTGTGTGAATTATTCTATGCCACCTCCACCCCCACCACACTCCCCCCGCCCCATGGTGATCTAAACAGACATCCCAATACACCTCCATTGTAAATATCTGGAATTACCTTTAAGCCTGGCTACAGAGATAGTCTCTGATTGGTTTATCCTAAAAAAAAAACCAGGGTAATCACTTTGAAGGTAGACATGTGAGTTAAGTATCTCCAATCAGAGAGCAACTCAGAACCTTTATTCATGCTGGAGAGAAAATAAATCATCTGTCTCCTTATAGATTTAACCAAGGAAGTAGAAGCTCTTAGCCTTCCTGATGGCAGTCATCATTCAGCCATGCAAGTTAATAGCTTGAGGACAAAAAAGACATGGGGAGGAAGAGGCAAGAGGACGCCAGAGAAATTATACCAAACGCATTACTTGTAGACTTCGCACAAGAACCATCACATCCCTTTTATCTGTCGATCCAGCTTAGATTAGATGTGCTGTTATGTGTTGCCTTAAGTGCTTTTCAAAAATAGATTAGTACATAATTTTTAAAAAATAGAACAAATTCTAAATATCACTATTTATTCTTAAAAATTGATTATTATAGATATTAAAGTTTATTTAAGTCTATTTAAATTAAACTACTAAGAATATTTGATATAATATATATCAATTAGGAACACTAAATCTTCCCAAAATACCATAATTAGATAGGGATGTTATCTGAATACAATTACTTATAAGAATCGATTTCACTATGAGTCATAAAAGAGAAGCCCAGGTTAGCAGTATTTGGTGATTAGTGAAGAATACACATTCTGGACTCAGTTTAAATGCCAATTCAATCTTTTGCTAGCAGTGTGATATTGGGCAAGTCATTTTACCTACTTGGGTCTCAGTTTCCTCAACTATAAAATATAAATAATAATAGCATCTCCTTTAATGACTTTGTTGACAATTAAATCAAAATAACTAACATAGTGTACTCTCCATAAATGTTATAACAAGTATCAAATAAACATAACATTCATGAAAATTTTAAAAAGCATTAATAACAAGTTTGAATTGTAAAATGTCACACCAATCATAAATGCAGGACATTTTGACCAATTAAAAAAGAAACAACAACAAAAAATCCTCTGAAAGGTCGGGAAATAACAATATATTTCATTTTTAAAAAGATTTTATTTATTTGAAAAAGAGCACGAGAAATAGGGCAGAGGGACAAAGGAGGAGAAGGATAGAGGGAAAGGGAGAAAGAAACTCCTGGCTGAGCAGGGGACCGAATGAGGGACTCGATCCCATGACCCTGAGATCATGACCTGAGCCAAAGGCAGAGGCTTGACTGACTGAGCCACTCAGGTGCCCCTAAACAATATATTTCCATACAATGCATCACTAAAAAAGAAATTACAATGTACAGTAGAAAATATTTTGATCAAATGATAATGAAATTAAAATAACTAGGATGCAGGTAAAACTGTGCTTTGAGATATATAACTTTAAATGCATATAAGAAGAAAAGAATAAAGGCTAAGAATCAATGAGTTATGCTTACTTAAATGGAGTTAGTAAGAGGAGAGTAAAATAATACCAAACTAACAAAAAAGGAAATAATAAAGGTAAAATCAGAAGGATATACTGTGTCCATTAATTAAACAACCAGCAGTGTAAAAATGTCAACTCTCCTCAAACTTATCTATATATCAATGCAATCTTGCATCCAAAACTATTTGTGTATGTATGTATGTGTATGTCGGGGGGAGGGGGATTAACAAGCTGACCCTGCAATTTACATGAAAAGGCAAAGGATCAAGCATAGCTTTAAGTGGGACGTATAATACTCAAGGAATTCCCCGACTGGATATCAACATTCATTAAAAATACACACTTAAAAAAAGGAAGTATGAAACTGGCACACGGAAAAATACTAAAACAGTGGAATGTAACTGAAACTCCAGAAACAAAGTCAGTAATATGAGAACTAGTTATTTTCTACAATGGTGAAACTACAATGTTGCAAGGAAAGAAGGCTTTTTCTGATAAACTGTGTGGAGGCAACTGAATAACTATCCATCTGGAAATAGGCTTTAACTTCATACCACATACAAGAATCAGCTTCTCCTGGTTTGTAGCTCTATAGGTAAAAGGCAATACAATGAAACTCCTAGAACATAATATAAAAGATTATGTTCATAGTCTTTGGGTGAAAAAACATTTTTTTAAATGAGACAAAATTTAGAAATCATAAAATAAAATATTTTAAATTGAATGGACATTAAAGCTTCTCTTCATCAAAAGGTACCATTAAGAATTGAAAAACCATTCCACAGTAACAGAAAAAAAAACAAACAAACCCTCAAAACCTATAATGGTAAAAGCTTATATATCTAGAACACATAAAGAAGGATAAGTCAATAATAAGGAGACAAAAAGCTCATTGGAAAAAGTGGACAAGCGTGGTGAACTATTTCACTAAAAAGGGTGTCCTTTCAGACAATAAACACAGAGTTCACCCTCAGTAGCACTTAAGAAAAATACATATTAAAATCACAATGAGAAATCAATGCAAATCTAGCAGACTAGCTAAGATTAAAAGACTAACAATTCTAAGTGCTGACTAGATATAGAATAATGGAAACTCTGCTTTAGGACAAATTATATGTGACTTTGGAAAACTGTTTGGCATTATCTACGAAAGGTCTTGAGGAACCATTTTCTTGTGATCCAGTTTTAATTTATCTTGTGTCTCCCAGGGAAGCACAAAAATCAGTGTCTTTCCTAAGCGTATGTATACAAATTCATTATGTTCCCAGTTGAACCTAAATAAGCAAGGAAGACCTTTCTATGCTTGTGTTTGCAATAAAGAGGAAAGATCATAGTATAACCACAAAAAAAGATAGATTAGCACCCCTCTTCTACCTGGTGTGACTTCTTATCTTTTACCTGTGAAAGCTTGCTTTCATCCATACGTGTTCTAGACAAAAATTAAAATAAACAATCACTGAATTGTCCTTGCTTTCTGACAATATCTGATCCAGAATTGGCCCTGGCTTCCTTAAATTTGCCTTAGAATTAACCAGCACTCTCCTAAACCCTTTATGAAGCCTCGTAAAAATCTCACCTTCCTTTGAAGTGCTTTCTCTCCTGCTAAATATGAGCTAACTAAATTACCTTCTAAACAACAGGTATATTTCTAGTGGTCTTTGGGTGGTGAGCTTTAACAAGCCATACCACTGATTCATTCAGTTAACCATCCAATTGTATGTTTTTAATATTTAGATTTTAGTTTGAGCTATAATTTTTTTCCAAAATTTTTTGAAAAAAATTCAAATCTGTATAAAACTTACAAGAAAAACTGAATGAGGACTATATATTCACCAACTGAATTCTCTGATTCCAAACATTTATGGTTCAATTAGGAAATTGGTTAAATAAACAAATGAAACAAAATGAGAAATTGTGTCTGTTGTTAAGGCAAGAAT
This sequence comes from Meles meles, assembly GCF_922984935.1. Taxonomy (NCBI): domain Eukaryota; kingdom Metazoa; phylum Chordata; class Mammalia; order Carnivora; family Mustelidae; genus Meles; species Meles meles. The sequence continues at coordinate 58,603,096 of NC_060066.1, read as the reverse complement.
GAAAGGGAAATTTTCATTGCTGGCATCCAAGCTTCCAAACATTTGTAACATATAGTAAAAGACTCTACATTTTCATTATGTTTTGACTCAAAATTTCTCATTCCTAGATTTTATCCTAAGGAAATCACTGACAGTTTTCAGTATCTACATCTTATTCATTTTATGCATGTATGTATGCTTGTATGCATGTACATATGTATTTTTGAATTCTGCATTTTACAAAATGGGAGAGAAAAGAATGAAAGTAAAACCTGATTCTTTTTGGAAATTTTTTTGGGGGGTTTGGGGGGAATTTTCCCAAAATGCTGTGGAGACTTGGAAATTTCTTTCCTATTATATTAACAGCAAACTGTTCTTAAAGATTTATCTCTTTGGATTAAAATCATCATAGGTAGCAATACAGATAACTGTGATTTTTGTTTGCTGTTTTAATTAAGCAAATTCATTCACTCTATAACTTATCACATTTAGTTTCTTGACCATCTTACATGGGTAAAATGGTTGGCCAGCTTTTCTTTTTTCTTTGTTTATATAAAGAAGACCATAAAAAAACACTAACAAAGAAGTTAACTGAAACACACTTATTTTGTAATTTTTAAGACACAATTTTCTAATTGATGTCTTGCTTAGTTGACAGCCTCTCCAAAATGCATTAATTTGGGGGTGCATATGCTAAATAGTATCCCTATGACCCATATGTGATAAGAGCTAGCAAAAAATCCACATAAAAACCAAACAGAACACTGGATGAATCCATTTCATACATGTGGATTTTATTTACTGCTCCCTAATGGGCAAGGTTGTTCAAGCACAGAAAAGCCTATTTCTTACTTCTTTATAGGAAAATGAGAAAGACTGATCCTCTTCAGTGTACTTCTATATTCAGCATCATGTTGGGTTAACAGGGTGGCCATTCCCAGGCCAACTGTCAGTCTGGGGCATTTGAAACTTCAGGCAGCGAGGGTCACTGTTAGCTTGTTAAGCCCTCCCTACAGTCTATGAGGGTAGTTGCTTTAGTTACTGAGCCTGAAAACCTTTACAGTGTTCTACTTTCATTTAAAAAAAAAAAAAGTTTCTCTACGTTCCTTCTTAATATCAGTGCCCTAACAGCATGCATTGCCGTAACTATGATTAGATGTAGTAACCTCTCTTTCCTGGCGCCAACCAATTGACCTCCAAATAGCAAAGGGAGATCTGAAAAATAATCCCCTTCAAGTTCTCACTCCTATGGTTGCCTTAACTTCTTTTCTAAGCTGAAAGTCAAAATGAAAGGTCAAAACTAGATATAAGGTATATTAATGAAATACAACCTGCGTTCAACTTAACTATATTGCTTGAGGTAAAAAGAGATGTTAAAACGCTGTCTTATCTAAATAGGGGGTGGAAGAGGACCTTCAAGAAGAAATAGAGATCTGAAATATTTCTGGACACTTTTGACAAAGTCAGTTAAATATCAAACAATACTTTCTAAAAGGCACAAATTAATCTCTCTCTTTAAATACCTAAGATAATTAATTATACTCTAAGTTTCATGTTTAGCATTACCAAAAGCTGGTATATACTAGATTAAGAATCACATTTATTTAGGGGCACCTGGGTGGCTCAGTTGATTAAGCTTCAGCTTTCAGCTTTGGCTTAGTCATGATCTTATGGCCATGGGATCAAGGCCGGTGTTCGGCTCTGTGCTCAACATGGAGTTTTCTTGAGATTTTTCTCTCCCTCTCCTTTTGCCCTTCCCTTTTGTTCCTTCTGTCTGTCTGAAATAAACAAATCTTTAAAAAAATCATATTAATTTAAATTTTGACAGGGGATAACTGTACTTAATATATGTTTGTGGCTTCAGGTATGTAACCAGAAATGTCTTTCTCTTAAAAACTTGTTTTTTGATACTGCTTTCTGGGCCTAATGTGCCTACCTGAAAGACTTTTTATTCCTTACTACACCATGAACACATGAGTAAATTGAAGAATGACACTATGGAGCCATGACAAGCCTCTCAACCAGCCTCTGCTGACATGAATGATGAGGGCCATTATGGGGAACTCGGAGGTGAGAGAGAGAAACCTTAAGGGTTTGATATTTAGTGAAATGTTTAGAAGTTTGGATGTCAGTCTTCCTTTATTAGAGCTTTTAAACTTTTTCAAACATCTCTAGGATGAAAATTTCTGATAAAAATGATCTACAATATTATTGTGGCTTTTAACTTTGTCCTTTTAAAGTGAATCAAAAAATGAATAATTCTTCATAAAAATAATTTTAAGTAAAATTTAGTATTGAAAGACTAGACAAACTAAAACCAAAGAATATAGCTTTAATTTTTGATAGTTTGTTCTTTTGTCGGTAGTTAAAAAACATTTAAATTGGTGTAATTAACAACATAGGTACATAAATATTGTATTAGAATATAAGCAAAAATCAACACATACATAAATGATACTCATCATAAATGATACTCATAATTAAAATTGAATCCCATAAATATTCATCCAATGGAAAACATTAACCAGAGCAGACCAAAATTTATGCAATCTCAGCTTATCAATACTACTTCTAATAATGTTAAAGCTTGCTTCTAGGGGTGCCTGTGTGGCTCAGCAGGTTAAAGCCTCTGCCTTCGGCTCAGGTCATGATCTCAGGGTCCTGGGATCAAGCCCCACATTGGGCTCTCTGCTCCGCGGGGAACTGCTTTCTCCTCTCTCTCTGCCTGCTTGTGATCTCTGTCTGTCAAATAAATAAAATCTTTAAAAAAAGAAAAAAAGTTGCTTGTAGTATTGTCAAAAGTAATTATTACTCGTGAATCATTTAAGTATGTGTCAGAGTAGTCTATCTATTTTGTATGATTATTTCCACCATTTCTCTGCCAAAGAAGCTGCCTCTGTGTACATGTTTTCTGATAGTGATATTTTCCCCTAAGAATTATATATTTAGAGGTTATCTTATATATATTGCTATCCTTTAAAAAGTTGTGAGCAACTAACTAGAGTTTTTCAGACAGAATGAGGGCCACGACTACAATACAATAGTTGTGTGGGGGTGAGGAGGGGTAGATTCCAGAGATACGTCTATTGGCAGGACTAAAGTTCCAATTGCATGGAAATGTCTAAAAATGGGGGAGTAGTCAAGAATGACTGAATTATCTGGTTTAGATAACCAGTGGAGGATGTCAAAGTTTATGTGGAAAGAAATTCAGTATGATGAACAAATCTCAGAGGAAACATACCAAAATTTAACTGGGATACAAATTTGAAACATTGAAAAATCACCGAAGTAGCGATGTGCAAAATCTGAATGGACACTTGAAAGTAAAGACCAAATGAAGGAAAGTGGTGAAGCCATAGATTAGGACTCTAAAATCAGAAACAATAATGGAGTGCTTAGAAATACCCAACATAAATCCCATAAATCCTGTTAAACCATGGCAATACAAAAAAAAAAAAAAAAAAAAAAAAAGCCAAGAAAAAAATCATTAAGTGGGAAAAGAATTATTTTGAGAGTAGAACTCGGATTTCAATGGACAATGCAGATGAATGAGGAAGGAAAGAAACCTAATTCATCAAAAATATGGTAAGAGCAAGAGTAGTCTAGACACGTGTTCCACCAAGGGGATCCTCCTGGAATATAGAACAGACTGTGTGTGAGATAATTGAGGCATGGTGGGAAAATGAATGGGTTTAGAAACAAAGAATTAGGTCCTAGCCTGGGAACCTTTGGGCAGGAAATATCACCTATTTTATTTTCATTAGTTTTTAATCTACATAATAAGAGGATTAGGCTAGGCTACTCTAAATTTCCTATAAACTTTTACATTCTAGGATTCTACGGGAAATAGCAAATTACTTTTTATGGTTGTTCCTGTAACTATATTCATTATGTAGTCCTAGGATCTTGGGTATAAAAACTTGTGGAGACCATAATATGCATAAGGAATATTTATTTTTCTAACTTGATAAAAGTTTGGTAACAATGTTTCAAATCTTTTGAGAAGTCAAAGCCATTCTAAAGATTTGATATATTTTCATGATATTTTAAGAAGATACATACTGGGACGCCTGGGTGGCTCAGTGGATTAAGCCGCTGCCTTCGGCTCAGGTCATGATCTCAGGGTCCTGGGATCGAGCCCCGCATCGGGTTCTCTGCTCCGCAGGGAGCCTGCTTCCTCCTCTCTCTCTGCCTGCCTCTCTGCCTACTTGTGATCTCTCTCTGTCAAATAAATAAATAAAATCTTTAAAAAAAAAAAAAAAAGAAGATACATACTTATTTGTCTCTAAATATTTATATATGCTCCTGAATGGATCATCAACTATACACACACTTCCCTATTTCTTCATCTGTCAGATTATGGAATGGGAGAGTGAAATGTGAAGAAGCACCCAAGGGGATAGATGACTTCAATTTTCTCCTTTCTATTTAATGACTTTTGCTTCTACTATGTCAACCATCTTTTTTCTCTACATTGTCATTAAATTCTCCTTAAAACTTTTAGCTATTTTGACCTTTTAGATCATGTGGGTGTGATTACCCAAACTGTGCATGAGGCTAACTCACTGTCTCTCTCACTGAAAAGAATGCCATATCAACACTGGAAAAATAAAAAGTTCCTTAAATGGGAAAATTGCTTTTGTGCCAATTGCCTTGGTCTTTTAAAGATTAATATTTAAGGAGAAGGAAATGTTTTAAGTGAGAACACTGAACAGGTTTTATTGTAATTAGTTTCTATATTCAGATTAATTCATGGGTTCATTGTCAACTACAGAAATGCGCAGACTAGATAAGGTAATCCATCCCTCAGGGGAAAGAATTAATTCAAAGTGTCATGGATATGAACACAGAAAACACATGGAGAAAAATAATTCGGTGTGATGGGGGAAGGGTTAGAGAAAGAAAAGGGTTTATCTTTAGTCTCCTTTATTTGGATCCTGGAATGCCTTTGTATTATTCACCTACGTGTTTGAGAGACTATTGTTTTTGTTGTTTGTTTAAAAATCATTGTTCTTCAGCCATTTTCATTAGTGTAAGTCACTTGGGAAAGCAAGTCTCTGTGATGGATGGGGAGGAAGTTTATCCTCTTTTATTTTAATCTTGAAATAGTTTTATATTTTTATCTATATGTTTGGGAGTCCTTTTTTTTCCTTTTTAGGCATGTATTCTTTACCCATTTTTGATTAAATGTAAAACATGAAGGGGAAAGATGAGAGGGGTAGGGGGAAGGGAAGCGTCTATCCTGTTTTAACCCTGGAATATCCTTATGTTTTTGCCTTTATGTCTGGAAGGCTATTATTTTTTAATCACCCCCCTTTTATTTCGCCATTTGATCAAATGAAAAACATTGCTTTTTTGATTTGTGCTTCTGTTGAGCCAGAAATAATTAAAAAGCAATTCCATTCCTTGGAGAAATAGAGTCTGCTTTTACAGCACGTCCTGTGGCCTAAAACAAACGAAATAGTGCGCTACTACCAGAGACAATTCGAGTGGTGCTTAGAAAGATGTTCATCTTCACAATCTATTATTTCTTTTCAAGCAACTATCTTTTCACCACACACATCCTGACAGCCTAATGAGTATGATTTTTTTTTACGCTTTTTTCTTCTTTCTGCTTAGTCTAAAGAACCAATGAGTCCTGTGCCAAGACTGCTATCTGATTGAGAAGTCACTGCCCTCACGCTTATTTGGATAAGTATGAAAAAATTGAGCTTGTTTGTTTTACTACTTCTGCATCGTCCACTTGTGTTGACTTTGAGATTTGCAGCATTTGTTCTCAGCATGGGTTTAGAATCTTTAGCAGAGCAGTTGAGTGTTGTCTGGTACCATACAGAAATCACTAGTTCTTTTGAACAAAGCATCTGAGTCTCTAAAGGTACAAATTGAGCTCACATGTCTTGTCAGTAACTTTAATTGTCTTAAGTCTTGGTAAAAACACTGGAAATATTACTTAGAACTGAAAAAAAATAACTAGAAATCTTAGATATTTTTTCCTGGTTTATAATATTTTTAAAATCATTATTGCCAGTGTGTGTATCTGTCACCAGTATATACTCCCGTCAGAGATTTGTGTGTATGTGTGTCTTGGAAAGGACCAAACTATGCTCTTCTGAGTCTTCCTTAGAGTCAAATTTGCATATTTGGAATTCAATCATCTTGTTTGCTGCAGGTTTCCAAATTCAGATTTACTTAATTGGAAATTAATTGGAGTGACAGTCTCTGGACAGGATCCTTTTCTCCAAACTAAATTAAAATATGGTTTTGTATTTGCACTTTACTTAAGTTTATTTTTTATATTTAAAAATATAAATTTCCTCATTTATATTTGTGTGTGTACCTGCAGCCCCTTCTCATCATTCCATTTGTTTGTTTGGTTGGTTGGTTGTTATTTTTTTAAATAAACTTAATAGAACCTGATAATTTGGGTGAAATTATAGGTGATAAAGAGTGATATAAAAATGGTTAAATTGCAGACTCTACAGAAGTTTTTCCCTTTCCTATTAGACTTACCATAAACACAATAAATTTATTTATATTATGCAAATACTATGCCCTAAGATGCACACCACCAATAGCCAGGTGCTTTTAAATTTGCTCTTTTTACAGGGTTATGATGCTAGAACAAAAAAATTTTGCATGTGGAAACAATTCAGAAGAAATTTCAAAAAACTTATCCTTAAATGGTCTTTCTTTCATTTTAATAGGCACTAATTCCTTAGCTTTGAAAGTTAAAAAAAATTAAAGATTTTATTTATTCTACAGAGAGAGACACAATGAGAGAGAGAACACAAGTAGGGGGAGTGGGAGAGGGAGAAGCAGGCTTCCTGCGGAGCACGGAGCCTGAGGTGGGGCTCGATTTCAGGACCCTGCAATCATGACCTGAGTAGAAGGCAGCTGCTTAACAACTGAGCCACCCAGGTGCCCCCAAAGTAAAATTTCTTTAGACAAAATCTTTTGTCACTCAAGTGTTTTGAGATATACCTTGAAGTTTAAAAGAAAAATATTGGATCAAACAACTTTCATCCTCTAGGATCTGCTTTTTAGACCTCTTATCCATATCCCTATCTCTTGTAGCTATGAAATGCAGGTACTAGGTCTCTAGAAATGAATATGTTAAATGGAAGTAAGTACCTATCGTGTTTGCTTCAAAACAAAGGCATTGTTTAGAATAGCAAAATTATAAGCCTACTTAGGCATGTTGTAAAGCAGTTTGAAAACTAACTCAGAGCAAGTTTTGTGGATGTAATTGTAGGGCTTAAGTCACATTCTGCTTTAAAATGTTGTGGGTATTAAGGAGGACACGTGTTGTGATGAGCACTGGTTATTATACACAGCTAATGAGTCGTTGAACACTACATCAAAAACTAATGATGTACTATATGTTGGCTAACTGAACATAATAATAAAAAAAGTGACAAATACAGATGAATATTTCTAAAGATTTGATTTATTTATTTGTGTGTGAGAGAGAGAGAGAGTGCACATGAATAGGGGGAGTGGCAGGCAGGCAGAAGGAGAAATGGGGTTTCTGCTAAGCAGGGAGCCCAACATAGGGCTTGGTCCCAGGACCATGGGTTCATGACCTGCGCTGAAGGCAGATGCTTAACCGGTGGGGCTCCCCAAGGCTCCCCAAAGTGAGTTTTGTTTTTTTTTTTAAAGCAAAACTGCTTCACACTTAATCCTGCTCCTGTATGTGAACAAACATGTATGTGAGCAAACATGTTTGGATAAATCTCAAAATAAATTCTCTAAAATCCTGTTCATCCTTTCTGTATATTGATGCTGCTACACCATGATCTTTGTAAAAATTTGGTTGATGATTTTATAGTCAGATTATGCCTCTTGATTGTATTCCCAATAAATAATATCTATAGAACTCTGTAGAGACTATGAAACCACCTTTTGAGTTCAAAATGGGTATCAAAAAATCCTTAATTCCATTCTTGGCAAATGTATTGTTGACTTCCCCCATAACCTCATTTTACTTAATTTACATAGAATTAGCTTAATTACTTTGGTTTGCCTATGGAAATAAAAGCACTTGCATACTTCATGGGGGTGCCATGTAATTAATGTATTGAAATGTGGATTAAATAATACTGGAGTGGTTCCAGTAACTGAAGTGCTTATATAATGGTTATTTTGCCCAGTATGTATGCACAAATACACTCTCAGGGGATACATCAGGACTCATTAGTGGCTGTTTAAAAGCTCTCTTTGGTACCCAAAGAATTCATGACAGGAACTGAGTATCCTGGGTTGACATCGAGAGCAGATGTGCACTGACTATGATCCCCTCAACTCTTAATAGCTGGTAAAATTCGGAAGTGCTTCAACATCTTGTGGATGACTTTAGTGGATTATAATCAAACAACGCATGGTGTTGAGTGGACTTTCTACCATATAAAATGCATATTGAAGGAAAAATGGTTTATTTTGCAATGCTATTCTAATTAAATAAGTACTAATGACAGTAATCCGAAGACAATAATGTAACTCTTGACTAACCTCAAATTCTGTTTAACAAATTTATTAACAGAGGAATTGGTAGATGAAGATTGTGTCAGTTGTGGAGAACAAAAGAAGCCTCCACTTTGAGAAAGAAACCTCAGGAATGCTTTTAAGGTACACTTTGCTCTTTGGAAGAAAAAAAAAGAGAGATTAACATATTTCCTGCGAAATGCAACTGCTTTCATTTAAAAATAATTAGAAAGGAAAGCAAGAAATAATCATGTTATTTGACACAACTGAATAATTGTATGCACTAGTTAAAAACTCTTTGGCAGCATAAAAAACCACTGGATTTTGGAGTGAGATGCTTGAATTTGAGATTCAACTCAGAGTTTTCTCCTCCCTGACTAACAGACAAGAAATTTAACTTGTTTGCACTATTGTTTCCTTAACCATTAACTGGAGGTGATAATATCATAAAAACAGGACTATTATAAGAGTTAATACAGTGTTAGAAAAATTTTGCATAAGCCATAATACATATTTAACACGCGCTTATTTTGTTATTAAAAACTCAAGCCACACAGTGGGTTAAAGCCTCTGCCTTTGGCTCAGGTCATGATCCCAGCGTCCTGGGATCTAGCCCCACATCGGGCTCTCTGCTCAGCAGGGAGCCTTCTTCCTCCTGTCTCTCTGCCTGCCTTTCTGCCTACTTGTGATCTCTGTCTGTCAAATAAATAAATAAAATCTTTAAAAACAAAAACAAAGGGGCGCCTGGGTGGCTCAGCGGGTTAAGCCTCTGCCTTCGGCTCGGGTCATGATCTCAGGGTCCTGGGATCGAGCCCCGCATCGGGCTCTCTACTCAGTGGGGAGCCTGTTTTCCCCCTCTCTCTGCCTGCCTCTCTGCCTACTTGTGATCTCTGTCTGTCAAATAAATAAATATAATCTTAAAACAAAAACAAAAACAAAAACAAAAACAAAAACACTCAAGCCACATTGGAATCCTGCACATTCGTCTGGTGGAAATTCCATTTATTACTTAGAAATATGCTTCAGAATATTATTTTCTTATGTTTGGAATCATATGATATAGATAAAAGCAACAATTCTAGTTATTGGGAATCTTCATTTTACAAATGAGCCTAAATCATTTGCTTTAGATCACCTAGATATTTAGTTACCAAGCAAGACTGGAATGAAAATCTTTTAACTTCCTGTCCAAAGTTAATTTTCTGCAGCTGACATCCAAGAAGTGATGGTTATTCTGTCAGGTAGCATAGACATTTTCACAATATTTATTCTTCCAATCCAGGAGCATGGAACAATTTTCCATTTCTTTGTGTCTTCCTCAATTTCTTTCATGAGTACTTTAGAGTTTTCTGCATATAGATTCTTAGCCTCTTTGGTTAGGTTTATTCCTAGGGATCTTATGGTTTTGTGTGCAATTGTAAATGGGATTGACTCCTTAATTTCTCTTTCTTCAGTCGTGTTGTTGGTGTACAGAAATGCAACTGATTTCTGTGCATTGATTTTATATCCTGACACTTTACTGAATTCCTGTACAAGTTCTAGCAGTTTTGGAGTGGAGTCTTTTGGGTTTTCCACATATAGTATCATATCATCTGCGAAGAGTGATAGTTTAACTTCTTCTTTGCCGATTTGGATGCCTTTAATTTCTTTTTGTTGTCTGATTGCTGAGGCTAGGACTTCTAGTACTATGTTGAATAGCAGTGGTGATAATGGACATCCCTGCCGTGTTCCTGACCTTAACGGAAAAGCTTTCAGTTTTTCTCCAATGAGAATGATATTTGCAGTGGGTTTTTCATAGATGGCTTTGATAATATTGAGGCATGTGCCCTCTATCCCTACACTCTGAAGAGTTTTGATCAGGAAGGGATGCTGTACTTTTTCAAATGCTTTTTCAGCATCTATTGAGAGTATCATATGGTTCTTGTTCTTTCTTTTATTACTGTGTTCTATCACATTGATTGATTTGCGGATGTTGAACCAACCTTGCAGCCCTGGAATAAATCCCACTTGGTCGTGGTGAATAATACTTTGCATGTACTGTTGAATCCTATTGGCTAGTATTTTGGTGAGAATTTTTGCATCTGTGTTCATCAAGGATATTGGTCTGTAGTTCTCTTTTTTGGTGGGATCCTTGTC